>NC_083456.1:25969641-26291546 GCF_023558535.2 Drosophila nasuta
ACTTAAAAACCAATAAATCATTTGCCTTGACAAACTCTACAGCAAAGTGCATGCTTGTTCGTATTTGAAGGCAGTGTATAATTGATTTAAATAGCTGTCAAGAGTCGCAGCACTCAACGGATAATTGTGTGTCCTCTACTTACAGCATAGTACGCCACTCGTCCTGGTCGTCATCGCCGGCCAGTTCGCCCTGCAGCAGTCGCTCGTAGATGCTGCTCCTCGTCGCCGGGTCACTTTGGGCGGCCAATCGTCGAGCCAGTCGCTCCATGGGCAATTGCAAGGCACGCTGTCCGGCATGCAACTGATGGAGGCGACTCAGCAGCTGCAAAGCCAGCAATGAGGCAGCTTCAGGTGTATCGTTCGTCTCGCAAATGCGGCTCAGTAGACGCAAGACGCTGCGTATCGAGTGCTTAAGAAGGGGAAAGAAGAGAAGAAAAGAAGGCCGCAAACAAAGGACGAGGCACATTAAAAACACGGCATTGTGTATGCAAAATGTTGAATGAAAAGAATGAGTTTGCAATGCGTTTTTACTTACTTTGTTCAGCTTGGCGGCATTGCGAAGCAGCGCCTGCTGCAATAATGAGACGCACTCGGGACGCACTTGGCACAGCTCGCAAAGGAATTCGAAGTGGTCAGCAATTAGGAAATTCAGATACTTGCCGGCGCACAAGCGGCGCACTTGTTGCGGACTCCAATCGTGTGCCTGCAATTAGTTCAGTTTGTGATTTGCGTAGACGTTGAGGGAGAGAGAGTTGCCCACGGGACGTGGGCGTGGTCAGCCAACCAGCCAGTCAGCTCTAGCCTGGGCCCATTAGCCGACAAGTGGCGCATGTTCGAGTGGCAATCAATTAAAATTATGCGCTGCATCGAGCTGCTGCTGCTGCTGATGATGCTTTAAGCCCGGCAACAGTTTAAACACAGCACAAATTATATGTGAGGAGGATAGATAGTGTGAGAGAAGGAAGTACGAAAGACCGGAAGCTCGTAAACCGGAAACCAAAAACCAAACCCGACGCGGTGAACCGCAAAATTACGAGAGCACGACAACTGTCAGCTTGGGCAAAAGGATCGCACTGGTTTTTGGGTTTTGCTGTGTTGTTGCGGCATAGCCAGTGGCTAAATCGTCTGCCAACTGCCAAATTCAAATTAAACTAATGTGCTGGCACCAGTCTGCATTCCCCCCGCCCTGACCCCTCTTACTTACCGCAGTTGCACGGCAAACTTCGTCCAGCATCGCACGCTGCAGGCTCCACTTCAGCGGGAGGTCCGCTGCCTGGGCGAGCAACACCATCGGCTCCAGCATACGCATCGAGAGCAATAGTTGCAGGCAGGCCAAGAGCAGCGGCTCGAGGGCTTCGCTGCCGCCGCCGGCACTCATCAACAGTAAATTGTAGTATTTGCAGAGAAATTCAGATTCGGCCAAAACCAAACGAAAAACTGATTGCAGCGCATCCTTGTGCCGTGAGCGACAGCAAACATTGTGCAGCGCGTTAACGAATCGAGCGGCCAGCTGGCAATAGGCAGCTCTTGCCGTCGTCGTCGTCGTCGTCGAGGATGATGATCCAGTTTCGTTGCCGAGGAGCAACGCATTCAGACAGCCGAGCAGCTTTTCGCACAGAACTTTGGCAAAGTAGTTAATTTCGCTTATCGTGGGACGCGCGGCGGCGGCTCTCGAGGAGCTGGCCGCTGCTCTGGCTGCGGCAGCTGCCGAAGATGTCGAAGGTGCTTCATCCTGCCACTGCACTGCATTCGTCGTTGTTGTTGTTGCTGTAGTTGTAGTAGAAGCTGAGGCAGCGGCGGCAGCTTCAGCGGCCGTTGGATTATTTTTCAAATAAAGTTTTATGTGATTCACCAGATAAATTTCTTCGGTCTTAAGGATTACATTTGCCAGCGTAATCATTGCGAGCGCTAAATCACCAAACTTGCCCACATCCTGCAAAAAACAACATAAAGAAAGAAACAAGCATAAAGAAAGTGAGTAAAAGAGTGAGAAAGAGAGAGAACGAAGAGATAGCTTGACTCTTCTTCGTATGGTCGCCAGTGCGGCAAAGTGTGAAACTTTGCATAAATTGCAGTAACAAAGTTGCCAGCGACAACATCAACATATTTTCCGGCTGTAATTAGAAAGGATACCCCAGGACACTCTACTTGTATGTGTGTGGGTGTGTGTGTGTAGTGCATGCAATGCAATTAAATCAGTGCTCACACTCTCTTTGCCTCTCGGCGGTAAATTTCAAATAAGCATTTTTCACTACGCCTCTCACAAGCAAATTTCTGCTGCTTTTTTTTTGTAATATTTACACGCAAAATGTTATTTAAGTTGTGGCGCATTTTCAATTTCAATTAAAATGTTGATGCCATAAACTTTTGCCAACCTCAAAATACACACACACATATCCACACACACACATACATACATAAATGTATACCCTGGAATGGCTGACAGAAAGTGAAGAGGAATGAGGGAGGTTGAGGGCAAGGCTGTTTGTTGCTCAGCCATTCGTGCATTGACTTATGCGCTCATTGCCCAACTTAATTACTTATGCCCACCTAGCTGGCAAAAAGTGCGTGGCTGGTGTAAATTAATACCCTGTAAGCGTTTAATTGCTCTTAACTTATACTATCAAAAATATATATATTTTATATTCAATTAAAAACAGGCAAAAAGTGAAGATGCTATTAAGATGCTTTTAACTAAATGGTGACTGCAAGCAACTATAATTTAAATAATGATGCAAATTTAGATAAAGATGTTGTATAGACTTTGAACTTGCAGCAAACAAGATTCTGTACTGTTAAATTTCTGCACTGTGGCAGTATACTGCAATGTGGTAATATACATTTTATACAGATAAAACACATTTATTTTCATATGCAGAAGATAAGACAATGTCTCAAAGAATTACTCGCTTTCATCGTAGTAGTTTCTGTATTCTTCCGTCACACTTTTCGGGCTTAACTGCAATGCATTTATTTAAATTTTTATTTGACATTAATTTAAAAATTGTCCCAAAGAATTACTCGCTTTCTATTTCATAAAAATTAAAAGTTAGAGAGTGTTTTGATATTATTTGACATTTCAATATGCTGAAAATAAGGATTCACACCTTTCTATTGTTTCTTAGAATTACTCATTTCTTGAGTTTTTGCTGTACACTTTAAATTTGGTAAGGATGAAAAGAAAGAGAGAGATTTGTTCTACATTTATTTTCAAATGCAAAACATAATCTAAAGTATTGCTCACTTTCTTTCGAGTGTTTGCTAAACACTTCATTACATCATAATTTCCATATCTAGTAAACTATAATATAAATTTGAATTAAACCTTAAAGAGTCACATCGAATTTCTCGCTTTCTTTCTGGGCTTAACTCAAATTTAGCTCAACAGTTATTTATTCACATATTTCTTTAGATTTAGTTAAAAAAACTTTCATTACAGAGTACTTTCTAGTCTTGCATTTCGAATTTTGCCATCATCTGCACATGCTTGTTGATTTTTTTTTCTCGTGCTTCTTTTAGCTGGCACAACGTTCAAATTAAATAAACTATAATTGGTTCAAGTTTTTAAGCTGTGCTATTTAATTACAAGTTAAATGAAGTTGAATAGCCAACGCAAACGCAAGCGCCAACAAAAATACAAACTACAACTGCAGCAGCATATTTATAGGCGAATGGCAAGTGGCAAGAGTCGAAAGGGGAAAGGCCAGCCAACATTAACGGCTCAATCTTGCTGCTATGTAAAGTTTAGATACGTGATGCATGCCAATGTATCAAACGATATGTTACTGATACTATTGCCAGCGAGCGAGGCTCGCACTTGGGGCAAGCGGCTGAGTTAAGTTAAGCGTTTCATATGCAATTGCCTGCCGCTTGCAAACACAGACACAACAAACAGAGAGCAAAGGGGAGAAAGAGACAGCAGAGAGGGAGACTGTGTGTAATTAAGTTCGTTTGGCTGGCAGAGTGGTCTGCTGTTTTGCCTTTGCCACTGGTCTGGCAGGTCGACAGTTAATGCATGTGTAGCTTAAATGCGCATTAATAGTTGAAAATGTGCGGCGTTGAAGCGTAGGTATTAAAAATGTCACGTATACGACATGTGCCACATTAACTACGGCGCCACATGCAACAGCAATGGCAACAGCAAACGGGCAGCGACAAAAATAAAGACGAGAGAGAGAGAGAGAGGGAGAGAAAAAAAAAAGTAATATAACCTCCACCTCAACAGCAACAGCAAAGTGCATTCGTGTGCATGTAAATGCAAATAAGCAGGAGCATGAGCGGGAGGGTCAGGTGAAAGGGGCGGAATGACAAATCGTTGATGAACCCACCAGCAAAAATAACAACAACAACGAGCTCAACTGCTGCACAAGTGTTAAATGAACCATTCGCATTGCCTACTTTAGCAGCAAACACAGTGTGACAAATAAGTGAAATATAAGGAAGAAAAAGCTAAAAAAAAAATAAATACTATAAAGATACTTCACTTAGCAAAAAGCAATTTCAGCATTAACTAGAGAAAGAAAAGTGCACTTTCTATTTATGACCAACAATCCTCTAACAAAAATAAAATATATTTGCAATTTAAATGCGTAAATAGTTTGGACAAATAGACACAATTGATCGACTATGACACACCCTGTAAATAAGTCAAATGTGTCTATTTGATTTACGCAGCAAATATACGAAATTTAATTGCTCTATTTATCAATATTCATTCAATGTGTGTGGGCGGAGTTTATTTATGGCGCTGATAGATCACATTTGGCAGCATTAATAGAGAGAAATGGGAGACAACAGCAACTGTATTGCATTTCATACGATGAGAATAAACGGAAATTTAATGCCAATAAGAACAATTTAAATTCAGCTCTTGTTTGTTTCTCTCGTTTTGGTGTGTTGTGTGATGAAAGACGATAACATTCAAAACTGTGCGAATGCTATTAGCAGTTCTAAATGTGTGAGTGGGTGAGTGTGTCTGCCATTATTTGTATCATTATTTCAATTATGCTATCAAGCAGGCAAACCGACACCAACCAAATGCAAATCTGATGTAGGCTGTCTGCTTTGTGCCAAAAGAGTCCACACACATATTTATTGTGTCTACTTAAAGATGCATTTGTAAGTGGAACAAGCAAACAGTAAAAGCTTAAACATCTGTTCAAATTAATCGCTTACCTGCTCGATGAAGAGCTGCAGCAATTGCAGAAATTCCTTGCTGCCGGCGAGCACATAGTTGCCATTGTTGCGAAAGCAGCTTTCGAGTAGCCGCAGATCACCAAATGTGTGCATTCGCAGTTGGCCTGTGGCAAGCGAGCGACAGAGCAGCCCATAAACGACATTCGCATCCTGTGCACTCAGGTAACCGGGGGCATCCGACTGCTGCAGACTGCGTTCGTACAGCAGCAAGAGGGCCAACAACTGTTGAACGGCGCGTGCATCAATGAACTTCTCCAGCATGCCGAGTACAACTTCCTTTTGTGTGTCCAGTTCGCGGCGCTGAGCCAACAGCGCCTCCCTTGTATCCTGTGTGGGCACCACAGTCAACGGACTTTGGCATTTGCCACGCGGTTGTGTCGTTTCATCAGCTCCACCTGAATCGCTGGTCATGTTGTCGAGTGTCTCATCGTTGGGACCGCGCATAAAGAACAGTTCGTAGCTAAGCGTTTTGAGTGCCAACAGTGCCACATCTCGAATGGCTCCATTGGCCAGCAAATTGTTGGTGATGCTGATTATCTTCGGTATGGTTATCAGCGTACGATCGCTTTTATGCGTCAATTGCATCAGGAATTGCAGCATGGCAGGCACTGTGATGTGGGCATTTCTATACAAAGAGTGAGAGAGAACAAGTTAAATTATCAATGCAATTAAATAGTTCTGGCCACACACAAACACTCACCTATCGATGCCGCATTCAATTAAATCCAAATTGTTTAGTATTTGCTCGAATATAACGCTTTTGGAGTCCAGTATGCTGTAGGTGACATTCAGATCGAGCAGCTGCGATAGCAGCCTCAATATGGGCGCCTGTATCAATGCATTCGACTTCATAAAGAGCTGGAGGGAGAGAGTAAAATACAAGTGCTTGGTAAATGTTTGTCATAAATAAAAGAGGAGCATTCATGCGCGCTTTGTGTCTGCGCATTTTTAATCAAACAAATTGGCAAACTAGCAAAAATTAATTAGTAATTGGCAAAAACTCACCGTCAGACAGTAGATGACCAAGGGCTCGAATAGCTTTATAAGCCGAACGCATTCGCTAGCCGGCGGTGATCCCACCTGCATGCCACGCACAAATAGCGTGCCCAGTGTGGCAGGCAGCACATTGGGCGTTGCAATTAGTTGTTGCAACGATGTCGATGTTGTTGTTGTCTCTGGGTTCATCGTGGGAGCTGGCAACAATGGCAAGTTCGTTGTGGTCGACCAACGCCTAACCGCAAAATAGGGACGAACAAATGCGGCGTGATAGTCATCGCCATGGCCATCGCCATGGCCATCGCTATTGGGTTGCGTCTGCACTTCGCTTGCATAATTTTGGCCAAATAAATATTTCAACAGTTGCCGCAGACATGCAACGCACTCGCCGGGCGCATAATTTATGAGCTTGGTCAAATACTGTAGTATTTCTTCAATTAATTTCAGCGCCGGCGACGCTGATGTTGCCAGCGCTGCGGTCGCCGGCGGCGGCATTGCCTCCAGACAGAAGCTCAGAGCATTCAGGCAGCTCTTCAGCAGGCAAATTAATAAGCCGCCAGCCTCGTGATTTATGGTTATCTGTAAGCAGAGACAAGTAAGAGAGTTTAGAGTGAGAGAGTGGGCTAAAAGCTTGGCTAAAATGATGGCTTTTTATTAGCCACACACCACGCCCTAATGCAATGCACCCATTAAGTCAGTCAACTTTTCTTTTCGGCTGCTGCGAGATGAGAATGCCAGATAGATGGAGAGAAGAGAAAGAAGAGATGCAAGCAAGTCAAGTCAAAAGTTGAAAGTCAAGAAGTTGTTGCCTGGCATCGCATCGCATCGCGCATCGCGCATTGCATTGCATTTTTACAACTCATTGCGAGGCAGCGTGTTGCCAGAAAAGTGTTGCATATAAAACGGCGCATTGCGCTGTACGTGCAATGAAATTGGAGCTGCTGAAGCTGGAAGCCTGCAACTGGAAGTGGAAGTGGAACTGGAGAATTGGTAAATCTCAGCGCACGTGCCAGACAACTTTTGCCATTTCAGCCCCAGCCGCGACTTAATGGCATCTTCTTCACTCGCTGCTCTTTCGCTGCTGCTGCTGTTGCGCTGTCCTCACCTGCGGCTTTGACTTACCTTGTAGCTGTCATTAGCACCTCTTAAAATGTTGTAAAGTTTCATGTAAACGTAATCGCTGGCAAAGTAACCCAGCGCCTGCATCAACGCCAACTCCCTGGCGCTGCTGCTGCTGTTGAGAGTAAAGAGCTCACTCGTCTTGCTGCCACCGCCACCGCCACCGCCGCCCGTCTTGCCGGCCATCTTTGAGCTGCTCGGCTGCAACGGTCGTTGATTGCACACCAGATGATAGTAGATGTTCAGCAGCTTGACGCTGTGACGCAGCAGAAAGTCCAGCTGCGTTGTGGGCACCATTTCTCCACTGCTCAGCATGCCACCTGAGAAGGTACAAAGGTAAAGAGGTTGAGAGAGGGTAAATGGATGAGTGTAGACAATGAGAAGGAGAGCATATTAATGACAAATTAAGCAACGAACACGGCATCAGCTAATTGTGTTAAAATGCCAACAGGCGCTTAAAATTATACAAATGCCACGTAATTGCAGATCGGAAAATTAAAAAAACCATTTAATGGATTTGCAATTGCAAAAATGAGCGATAAAAATGCCATACGAAAAAACTATATAAAAAAAAACAAAGAATAAAATATATTTAACAGGAATACAAGAAAAAAAAACAGCGACTGCATGACTATATAAATATCAAAGGCAAACAAATAATGTGAAATTAAAGCAAAAATTGCATAGGTAACAAGCGGAAAGCGCTTCAAAGTATGCTATGATTTATATGCATTCATTAAAAACGTGTGTGTGCAGGTGTGCGTAAGTGTATATGTGAGTGCGTACAGTCACGCTACATTTCAATTTATATGTCAACAATACAACGGCAGCAAATACTAAAAAATCGTATTTGTACACGCAAAGAAATACAAACGCAAAAAAGTTATAATTTTTTGTTGTTGTTGTGATTCGATTCTCTCGCATTTTTTTTTACAAATAAATTAAATTGTATTCGCATAAATATTTATAAATATTAAGTGTTCGGGGAGCCATTCGACTACAACCTCCCCTCGAGGCAGAGAGAGAGACAGAGAGCGAACGCTTTTGCTGTAAACAAAACGACAATGCGTAGCCAATGAAGAAGATAAAAAAGGGGAGAGGAGAAGGGCTTGCATTACATTTACTAATTAATTGAAAATTGCACATAATGAGACGACGCCACAGTTCCGATGCTAATTTATATTTATTTATGTAGGCGCATTTTCATTTCATAATACACAGCGCTGGTTGTTCACCTGCTCTAACGAGCAACGGCAACTGGCAGATGCGAGATGAAACTTGCAACCGATGAGTCAAGCACACACTTTTTAACCTCTTGCGACTTTTGCAAATTAAACAATTACTGTTGAAAGATTTAAATGCAAAAAAGAGACGAAAAAGAACTTGATATGTTATGGGTAAGAGCATAAAGAGTTCGTTACTTCAACTCGAACGTTCGATCAATAAATAAATGCATATTATGCTGCTGCTTCTCAGTTGCACCGTGCGTATACGTAATATTTTTATTAATGCCATGCGGCCAGCACAAACACATTCACACACGCACAATACTCCAGTCGCCCCGTTGTCAGTTTGATATACACTTGGGCCATCAGTCAGAGCAACACAACGGCCGCAAACATACAATACGCACTGTGTTCTGAACGAACGAACGCTGGCCAAATGAGCTCAACGGCCGGCATTGAAAAACAAGTGCATTAATTCAGTAATAATGCGTCGCATTACAATTTATAAATTGCCACGCGAGCTGCTTACAGCCATCAGAGCTGAATATCATTAAATTGTCGTGGCTTCCAAAGAGTCAATTGATTAACTTCAAGTTAAGAAAGCAATGTACAGCAATTACGAGCAAACTGTGAAGTAACTTTGATATTAAATTGCAGTACAACTAAATTCAGATGTTCATCTTTTGTTTTATTAATCCATTTTTAAATTATTAAATTTTGGCAACTCGGTCAACAATGCGACATGCGCCATCGTTGTTGCTTGTCGCTCATGCAAAAATGTTATTTGCATACTGTCAAAACTTATCACAGGAATATTTCGCCCAAAAAGCTCTAAAACATTTGCCGATTTTATGTTTGAAATCGATGCTTGGATAAGCTAGGCACACACACACTTGCACACCCATACACCCACACACCAACACACACACATGTGTTCATGTATAAATATTTATATATTACATGACAGCGCGCTTTTGGCATGGCATAGTTGGAGGTGCGAAAGCGCTCAGGGCTTAAAAATTAAATTATTTGCTCATGCACAAATGCAAATTCCTATGGTGATAAGGGCAGCACGTCCAAGGGGGGGAGGGGCGCCACACAAATTCGTTGGTGGCGGGGTCTCGTGACACGAAAACTATTTCACATTTAATGGTTTATTAATAATTTAATTACTTTTTGATTATGGTGGATTACATTAGCGCATGCCAAATGCATATGCGGCTGCCTAACCCAAACCCTCTAAAAAATGTTGAACTCAAACTCTGCCATTGACAGCGATAAACTGCAAATAACAACGAACTAAATGTGGGCGTGGCTGTAGAAGTAGGAGGTAGCTATGTAAATGCCAATAATGAAATTGAGTTGAAGTTTGGTTTTTTGTGTTATGCAATTTGGTAAATTGAATTAAAATGTTTATTAGCGCGCGATTCGGTTTGTTGTCATTGTTGTTTTGGCCTTTTTTTGTTGTTGCGTTGTGTTGCTTTTTGCAGTTTGCAATGCAGGCACAGTTTGTTAATGAGGCTGTTGAAAATTATTTAATTACATAACCAAGTTATATGTGAAATGCTTAAATGTTTTACAATTGATGCATAGCATGCTTAATTTAGTTGTGTGTTTAGTTTGGTTTAAATTGCAAATGCAAATTGAAATCTATACGCTTTCAGCACACATCATCATCCACAGGGGATGCATCATCTATTATTAACTAATTGTCGAATAGCTAAAATGCCACAAAATCTGTAAAATCCCACACACATATAACATTTCATTGTGCAGTGTATTGGATAGTCTGTCACAAGAGTGACAGCAAATCTCTTGCTTATTTACATTTAAGTCATTTTTTATTGCTCTGTTGTTGTTGTTTATTTTTTTATTGTGCCTGGCTATTGTAGACTACAATTGAATTATTATGCTGCGAGAGAGAAAATTAAAAATATTTATGCTAATTTGTGTTTTTGCTTGATTAAAATTACAATTGAAACAAAGCAGTGGTAAAACGCAGAGAAAAAAAGAGCATGTGCCACGCCTTCTCGAGAGTAGAAAAATATTTATGCAAATCCATTTAATGACAAACAATTAATTAAAATGATTTATATGAACGTTTCTATGGTATTTAATAGGCAGAGCGCCAACACGCATACACGTAACAATTAAATGCACATTTTAAAGTTTTTTATATCTGCTATCTATGAGCAGAAATACTTTGGTATATCAAATTAGCCAAAATGCGGAATGTTGGCATTCCATTTGCAGCCATTACCAATTCAATAAATACCAAGAACGCACTGAGGCACGCAAATGGCAAACGCACAAGAGTATTTTCAGGCAGTGCAATACAAATTGCAAACTATAGTTTATATATCTTATGTGCATATATGGAATAAGAGACAGCTACAGTCGAGTGTGCTCGACTGTGAGATACCCGCTACCTATTTAGAATAAAAGCGAAGTGTGATATTTTTCGTAAAATATACCAAATTAATATACTGAAAATATACTACAATTTACTGAATATTTTTGGGAAAATCGCAAAAGTACTGCATAATACAGTACAACATTTTCAGTATTTATTCTTTATACAAAATTAATATACCGAATAAATACTAAAATGTACCGAAAGCTATTTATGGTATATCGATATAATACTTCAATCTAATTACACTATGGAGTATAAAATGTGCGATATTATTATTAAAATATACAATATTAATATACCAAAAAGTACTAAATATACCGAAGGATATTTTTGAAATATCGATACTACATTATAGAGTACAACATTTGCGGTATAATTCTTAAAATAGACCAAATTAATATATTTAAAACATTCTAAAATATACGGAATGCTATGTTTGGTATATCGATATTGTATTAAATTATAAGTATACTACAGAGTCAATCAAAGCAATTAAAAAAGCAATTGCAGTATGCATTTTTGGCCATACAAAAGTATTTCTTAAATAACTTTGACAACTTTTGTTGTTACATACATTTCCTGCAACCACAAAGCTGTAATACCCTTCTACCAAATGGATAGCGAGTATAATAAACGGAGTTTGTTGTAGTTGTAGTTGAGGCCAAGACTGTGGCACACTTCTTGCTTACCTGCCATTAATTTGGCCATCACATCAATCAAATCGTTCTGGCAATTCAGATCCGCAGCTGTTGCACTGTTGTAGTATGCGTAGCTCATGCAAATTTCTATGAAATTGAATTCCGTCCACGCCTGTTGATAGTCCACAAAATTGAAGTGTCTCAACAGCAGCCGCAGCGCGTAAATTATGCCAAACTGCAAAGCAAGAGAGTGAAATGTTGTTTATTTATTAGAGCACGCCAGCTAGTTAGGTTTTATACATAGTTGTAGTTCAATACAAATATTTACCTGCATATTTTTATCATTCAGCGTCATCAATTTATTTGTCATGCGATACAAAACTTTGGCCAAAACTTTTTCCTCTTGCGCAATTTGACGTTGAAATCCAATGGCAAAAACATGACCATCCGATGAGATGCCGTTGCCATCGATGTTGCTGCTGTTGCTGATGTTGTTGCCGTTGTAACTGCCATCAAAGTAGGCCGACGCCGCAGCGGCTGCTGCTGCCGATGCTGCTGCTGCACCTACTCCTTCTGTTGTGATGCCTTGCCCGCCGATGGCATCCGCAGACATTGGCGGAGCAATCGTTGAGCTTGCCCGGAATAAATTACGCAACGTCACGGACATGCTGCCAAATATGCGATAGTCGAAAAAATCCCAAAGCAAATTGAAATTAGTTTGTTGAGTTTCAGTTGAGTTGCTTTCCTCTACTTTTGCTGCTGTTGCTGTTGGTGATGTTGATGTTGCTGTTGGCTGATGTTGTTGCTGCTGCTGTTGCTGCTGTTGGCGCGCCGTTTGCATTATAAAGCGGCACAGACAGCAGGCGGCATGTTCACGTACACGGGCATCATCATCGCCCAGCAGCTGCAGAAGTTCGTCCAGGAATTGAGCCTGCGGGAGATCGAAACGAACGTTGTAAATCACAAAACAACAGCCCAGAAAGTGAGCCAAGTTGCTGCTGCTGCAACAAATTTCGCTTTACGGGCATATTTACTGCAAGTTGGGGTAAGCTCTAAGTATATTAAATTGTCGTATTCATAAATTTATTCGAGTAGTATTTTAATTTCTTAGCCAACAACAGTTTTCAATCAAAAGCTCTGAGAGAGAAGTGTCATTTCCTCTTCTGTACATGTGTGTGTGTGTGTGTGTGTGCCACACTTGCCACAGACAGCCAGAGAGACTCTCGCAATTGTTTGCTAACTCTCAAGTCTCTGTACACGTATGTGCGTCCCTTTTACCATTTAGCAAATTGCTTGGCTTTGTCAAAATAATAAATAAACAAATATACGAGTACACACATACATATACATATACGTTAATATACTTATGTGTGGCTGTGTGTGTGTGTGCTGCTGCTGAAAAACCCGAAAGCAAAACAAACTGTCAATCAGATCGAATCGGATCGGGGGCAGTCTGCAGATGCACAAAGAGCCACACTTCAGTGCACAAAAGTTCAATAAGTGTATGTTGCTCGCGTTTACGGGGGGGCGAGTACTCAAGGAGGGGGGGAGGACACACTACAATTGCTTTTGATGCCAGCAAATGGAGGGGGGAGAAAGCTGAAAATCTGCACAATAAACAAGCCAAGCCAAGCCAACAAATCGAGCCAAGCAGCAGCAGCTTGTTGGCCTGAACTAAAATGCGCTTGTGGTTTTTCAGTTTTCTCTCTTTTGAGGTCTCTTTTTTCCCAGTTTGTGTTGTAATAAGCCGATTCAATTGAACTTACCTCATAAGTGCAGACAATGTCCTTGTTGTAAGCAGCCTCCTTCCAGCGGCAGGCGTTAGGCATGCCATCAAAACGCTTATCCTCCACATTTCCATCATTGTCATTCTCGTTGTCGAAGGCACTGTCGATATTTGCGTAGTAGGAGCGCAGGAGTACGTAATTCAAATTGGATATAACTTCAGCATATTTATTCTGGACCAACCAATATTTATTGTAATGACACAGTCGAAGTTTGCTCAAGAGCAATTTCGGTGAAATGGCAAACACGCAGCATGAACCCGGCTCATTAAATTGTTGGTTGTCCTGCTCCGGCAGTTGCTCTGCCAGCTGCATGCGATTCGATTGCAATTGAAAATCATTCAAAAGAGCAACGAGCAGCTCATCATTATCAGTGGCTGAAGACCTGGCACATATCCTGGCCTCGTCTGCTTTCAAGTTGTCATCGTTAGAGTGCCATTGTTGCTGCTTTGGGTCCTGATGCTGCTGCTGCTGCTGTTGCTGCTGTTGCTGTAGCTGCTGCTGACTGCTTAAGGCATTATCCAGATTCTTTGTAAAAGTTTGTTGGCCAAATGTTTGGCCCTGGCCAGGACCCTTTTGTTGTCCACTTGGCTGCTGCTGCTGCTGCTGCTCTGACTCCAGCTCCGACTCCGACTGCTGCTGCTGCTGCAACTGCTGTCGTTTCTGATGAGCATGATAATGACATGGCGGCACTGTCAAATATTTGGACACCACATGCGGAAATATCTTATCGAATGCATTCAACGCTTGTATGACCACTGTGTGTATCTCGTCCTCAAAGCCCTGCAACATACAAAAAAAAAAACATACATGAGAGAAAATGGCAAAAGTTTTGGGCTAAATTTCTTTATACAAGCTCGTAGCATGGCCTCGAGAATAGAGACTTGAACGTAAAAGAATTCGAGACGTTCCTCGCCTCCCTTCACTCTTTCTCTTACCCTTTCCTTTTTTTTGTTGCCCAAGCTCAGTTTGCGCTGTTAAGCGAATTTGTGTTTTATTGTTTGCACAAGCAAAAAGTTTTGCACAATCATACATGTGTATGTCTTGTATGTGTGTATGTGTGTGTGTGGGTGTGTGTCTGCATTTTTAACGAATCCTAACAAGCTTTTCCTTACCCCCGAAAACTCCAGGCCGAAGCAATGGCCAAAAGGGCCATTGTTATCACAGTTGCCTTGGGGCCCTCAAGGGAAGATCTCACTCTGCATACAACAGCAGCAACAGCAACAGCAATGGCAAGTGCCATTGAGACGGATTTGCAGCCATTATATGGGGCAGGCATCTAATGTGATTTTCCAGCTAGCACGTCCGTTTGCCGCTGCCACATTGCAGTTGCCGCTTGCCACGTTGCAGTTGCAGTTGCATAACAACATTGCATAATCAAATTGCGCTTTTGGGTGGCCAGAAGCAATTTAAATTTTCGGCCGTCCACTAAATTATTGAATTCAATAAGAAAACCGCCTCTCTCTCTCCTTCTCTCTCCCGCTCTCTCTCTCTAATCCCCATTCGAATGCAAGCCACATTCTATATATAGTATGTGTTCCTAACCAATTCTCAAGAGAGAAATCAATGTGCAAGTTATGCGCACATTCTACATTTGTCTGCGTTCGAGAGTGTGGGTGAAGTGAGAGAGAGGGGAGGGGTGGGGAGAACGGCAGGGATTGGCAAACGGATGCGCTGTTCCCTTTAGGGGCATTTGCACTTGCACATTGCGAAGGCGATAAGAATTTTCTTTCTTATTTTCAAATGAAAAACAACCCGACACAAAATGCCGCCAGCTAAGCTTGCAACTGCAGCAGCAGCAACAACAACAACAACTACTGAGAGTGCTAGAAAATATTCAAAAGCCAGCAGCAGCCATTGATATGGACACGTGTCTGTGTCCGTATGTTCGACTCTTAGTGTATGTGTGTGTGTGTGTGTGTGTTTGAGGGTTGTGTGTGCTCGCCTGCATGTGTTAAAATATGTTAGCTTGTTGGTTTAACATAAAAAAAGAAAGCAGAAGTAAAGAAAAACGTACAGCGAAAAGGTGGAGGCGCATATTTATAGAATGCCATGGAAAAAGATGCAAAATAACACACACACAAACAGAGCAAAAAAAAAATAGAACAAATAATAAAGAAGCAAAAAGAGAAGGGCAAACAACGCGGCGTATGCGTTATGCATAAGTGCGAGGAAGGAGGAGGAAAGTGAGTGAGCAAATAACAGGCAAAGATACGAGCATACACAGATAGATAAATGCATGCAGCGCATCGTTTGCCACATTAAGTCGTGGCAGATAAACAGACAGACCGACAGACAGACGGACAGACGAGAGTTATCAAAGCGACGCCTGCAGCTATGCAACACTATTGTTGTCATCGCTGGTCAACTTACCTTCAACAAAATGGCCAGCAAATGCGGCAGGCTGAGACGTGGCTGCAACTGCAGGCAGCGACCGGCGCCCGTTGCCAGCACAAAGCTGCCCACAATTTGCTGCACGCCGCCACGCAAAATGGGATCACAGTGAGCGTGAAAGAGCAGCACATCCGACACAGCTTGGCCGCCAGCAGCTACAGTTGGTGTGGGCACAAGGCTTCCCACCTCCGTGGAGGGACGTTTGCGCAGCGATTTGGTGCGCTTGGGCGGACGTGGAGGCAACGCCGTTGGTGGCGCATCTTCGGCTGCAATCGTAATGCGATACGAGCTGCCAATGATCTCGGATCGCGTGAGTTTCGTATTCGATTTCTGTGTATTCGACAGTCGTCTAGCCTCTAGTTGTTGTTGCAAGAGTGCAGCATCAGCACTACGACTGAGCGGCGTTTGTTGCAAGTAAGCTGGTCCCGTGCTCGGACCAAAGTGATCGTCTTTGATGTCAAGCAGCAGCAGCTGATTGTCAACATCATCACACGACTGCAGCAATGAACCGCTCAGCGAATCACGCTCCAGCTGACCAAGCTCCTCGCTGCGCTGCGAATCGTTGCTACTCTGCGGACTCGAAGCTTGAGTGCTGTCGCCACTCACAGTCTCCGTCAGCAGCTGCAACTCCAGCTCGCTGATCTCCAGCGGCAGTTGAAGCACTCGTGGTGCCAGGCGCACACAGCTGGCAATCACTGTCAGCGACAAACTCTTGATGGACACCCGGCTAACGTTGTCCGGCTGCAGTCCAGCTGCTCGACCTGTGAGCAGAAAACGTGCGGCGAGCAGACGAGCGGTGTAGTAGACCAGCGATTGCTCGAGTATGCTGCCAATTTTAATGCTGATTAGTGCTTGGGCCAAAATCGTCTGCTTCAGCGGCGAGTTCGCGGCCAGAAAGGGATTAGCTGCACAAAAAGGATAAAGAAGCTAATTAGTTGCTGTTGCCGTTGCAGATTGAACTCAGCTCTAGACTTACCATTTGGTGTGCGTCGCAGTTGCGGCTCCTCCACTTCGTCTTCCACTTTTACGGCTGGTGCATCCATCAGCAGCGCCGTGGATGCCGTATACGAAGCACTCGCTGAAGCGGACTCCTCAATGGGCGTGGGCGTTTCGGCTATCGAGGGATGACGCTCCTGGAGACTGCTGCTGGCCAGCGAGGAGGTGAGCGAGAGCGTGAGGGAGGCCGTCGATGCGGCATCCGATTTATCAGTGGTTGGCGCCGACTTGGCAGGCGTGTTGGTGGACTTGGGGCCACTTGATTGACGAAAGAGCTTACTGACCGACTCCGAGGCTGCAAGTAGTCCAAGACAATTCAATGGTACAGGCAGGTCCACAAAACTTCAACTTCAACCTCCCGATAACTTTGTCTGACACTAATGCCCACGCCCAGCTTGGCTAATTGTGGATTGCCTTGCTGCCAGCTTTACCTCCTCCACCAACAGACTTCACATCTTTCTTTATGCCTCCCCTGCGCTGCTCAACTTGCAGCCAATTACCAGGCACATTTGTCTGTCGCGACTGTGAGAGGGAGGAGAGGAGAGCTGGTCTTTGGGGGCTTTTAAGAATGCAACAAAACGGGAAATGTTGTAAACTTTCTAAACACGAGACGGCAATAAACATGAAACGATATACCCAGAAAACTTTCAGTTGGCTAGTCACAAACCGCTTAAACTATTCCGTTAAGCTGCTGTTTATACACTGCACAAAATGCGGGGGCATAACTATTATGCAATTGCAAATCAATAAACATGGCAATTAATGAGGAAAATATTGACAGAGAAAACTGCGGAAGAAAATGAAAAAAGTGTAGGTAATGAAAAGAAAAGAGAGACAAGCGAAAGAAGATTGCGCTTATAATTAATTGTTTTCAATTGTGTAGGAAAATTATCAAGCAAATATGTAGACATGAAAGGAAGGAATGAATCGAAAAAAGAAAGAAAATATTATACAATATTATTATGAGAATCAACGAAATTAAAAGCGCGAATGATAAATTATATATTGCAGGGTATCTGCTAGTCTAGCTACTGTTCACTGCTAATCTATACCGCACATTCTTCATATCCCCCTTCGGCATTGGCCGCTGCTATTGGAAATTAATTGAAAACTCAAATTTTATAGTACACACTATTTGTGTGTGTATAGATATGTATGCGAAGTTGTGTGTGGCAAGGCCAAAATGAGGGAGTGGGAAGTGGGAGAGGGGGAGGCAAGAAGTGGGTTGCGCCGCAGACCGCAGCTGCACTTAAGTTGGCTTAAAAAATTGTTTTTATTTAGCTGCCGTATCTGTAAGATGCAATTTCTGCTCTTGTTTTTCATGTTGTTCTTCTAGTTGTTGTTGTTGTTGTTGTCGTTTTCTAATGGATGTTCCGGCCGCATGCACGCTTTATAAAAATTAGAGCAACGGTGCCAAGCGGAAGCGGATATAGTTGGAAGTGGGAATGGGAAGCAGTAAACAGTTTATGCTGTTTATACTAAAACAGTCAGCAGCCAGAAGCAGCTAAGGATGTTCAAACGCTTGGCACAATTCGAACTTAAGATGAATTGAAAGCGAAGAAATTGCTGGCACTCTAAGTATATGGATTGCCAGCGTGCTTTAGGTCAAGAGTTGGAGGAGATAGTGAGAGTTTATATATGGAATCAAATATGTATGCGGAATGAACCAGATAACATCTCAACGAACATGAATACAACATATATGTTTTAAAAAAAATGTAAAACTTCACATTAATATTGATTTAATCAATGATTAAGTTGAAGTAATAATTTATAACACAGCAATAATCTGCCTAAGGCTGAACTGCTTCTGTTGAGTTGAGAAGGCAATTAAACTATATATGGATTCGAATATGTATTAGGTATGACTAGATAACATATAGTAAGTCTTAAGGGAGGAAAGACAAATATTCAAATATTCTTTGCAAATCAAAGTTTAAGTAATAAATTATAACAATACCATAAGATGTCTAAAATTAATTTGAAGAGACTGAACTGATTGCCCAGATTGCTTAAGTTGAAAAGATATTTTATATATGGAAATGAAAATGTATTTAGAATTATTAAGATAACATTCATATGAAAAGAAAATAAGACAACTATAAGAATATTCATTCGAACATAGTAAAAGAAGTAAGATAAATATTTGAGTATGCATTATAAAACTTCTGATTTAAGCAAAGTTTACGCTAAAGTCACAAGTTATGAAAATATAATGTTAATTTGATATAGACTTCATCACTTTTTGAACTGAGCCGTTATTCTAAGAAACTGTTTCTCTTTCCTCATTAACCAATTATATAAAATATCAATCTGATAATAATAATAGTTTAAATAGTTAAGATTCATTTGAAAAGTAATCTTTTTTTCTTTGCTAAGCGATAATTCTACTAAATTGTTTAACTTTCCAAATAAAGCAAACGTTTTTTTAGTCAATGATACATTACAATAACAATAATACAATAATAATAATTTCATAATTTCATAGTACAATAATAATAATACTTATGTTATAATAATTTCATTTTAATAACTTGCCTAAGATTAATTTACAAGACACTCTTTGAACTGAGCTATACTTTACCAAAATATTTGACTTTCCAAACTTAACAAAACCAACATGAACTGCAGATGAAAGTTAAGAAACATTCAGTTTATTTGAATAAGAAGATTCTACAATTATTACAAATCTAACTAAATTCCTTTATTATGAATTCATTTTCCTACTTCAACATCAACATAAAATCCCCAAGCTAAATAAGATAATTAAATGCAGCGGCTGCGGTGGCAAGCTGCAACTCAATTGTGTAAAAGCTTGAAGCTCGAAGAAATTGCAACTAATCAGTTGCACATTAAAGATGAGATGCTTTCACATTAAGCACTCTTATGCGATGCTGTAAAATGCATTTGCTTTGAAGCGGTTAAGCATAGCTATAGGTTGATTTAACTTTCCTCCCTCTCCATATCTTAGCTTTACTTACATCACAAAACCAAATTGGTGAAGATAGTTGATAGTTAAGTTTTAATGCACATGAAATTAGTGTGTTCATTGCGTCTGTAAATTTAACCGAAAAGTGTGTTACAACAAAATGGCTTGGCTTTGGTTTCCTTTTTCTTTTCTTTTTTTTATGCGTTACTTTTTATGTGCCATATGAAATAGTTGCGCGTAGTTTGAGGGGGAGAAAAAGGCAAATGCATCATGTACGTAATTATGTTGGATTGTTTGCTGTATTTTATGCTTTAATAGTTGGGGAACTCAGAGAGAGGGAAGGGGAAAGAGTTTGCAGATGGCTCGGGGGCGACTCTTGCAGTTGAGTGGCACACAAATTGAAACAGTTATAAAACAGCGGCAGTTCCCCCTCATTCCTCAGCTCAACTCAAAAAAAAAAAAACTTTTACTCAGTTTTGTTATTTAAAATCACGTTAAAAATAAGAACAACAACAGCAACAGCAAGAGCAGCAAATAAAACTAGCGGGCGTACAACATATATACATACATAACTATGTGCATGTGGCATATAAAAAGTAGAGAAGAAAAAACTCTTAAAAAAAAAACGAATGCAAAAATAAATAAAAAAGTGGGGAAAAAAGGGGACGACGTAGACCGCGTAGCAAACGCGAGAGTCACGAACGGAAAACGCGCAAGAACAAGATGTGGAACTGTTTTTTGGAGGAATGTGAAGGAAATGGGGGTTGGCACTTTATGGGTGACACACACACACACACAAACACACACGGACACACTCATATAGAGCCAGGCTAAAAGGCAACTCGCCGCCATCTCACACTCTTGTGCTACTCGACTTCCCACACAACGGCAGCATATGCAAAGTAACCAGCCAAAAATTGTTTATGAAAACTGCGAAATTTCAGCACAGAACAAAGTCCGAATGCTCTAACGATTAGCTAGATATTTAGCATATATTTTTTGTATATTCTTAAAGTATGTAATAATTACAATACCAATTCTATAAATGTGTTTTAAATAGCAACTCATAAAAATAATTGTTTAGTTGAAGTTAAGATCATATTCTAATGGAAATAATTCCTTGCATTATTGACCAAGACAAAAAATTAAATGTTTAGAGGAAAGTTAAAATCATATTCCGAGGGAACTAACTCTCTGCTTTTTTTGAGTACTATAAAGTGCAACTTTTATTTAAAAATTAACATAATTCCTTTTATTTTTGGTGAATTCAGTAGGAAAACATATTGTATGGAAAACAATTGACATTTTAATTTTCACAAATATTAATAGACTTATTGAAAGCTTCAATTATTCTTTAAATTATATTTGTTATTCTAAAAAAAATCCCGCTGATTAGTATCACATCCAAATAGTTAATGGTTGTCGAAAAGAAATAATTTAATTAAATGTAATTCACATTCTAAAATGAACAAATATTATTGAAGTTATTTAAAAATGTAAAAGCAATTCAATAATAAAATTTAACAACCGTTCTTTGTATTTCGATTTTCAATATTGCAATAATTTCTCAGATTTCCATTACATTAAAATAGTTACTGCATGCTGCAAAGAAACTGATACAATCAACGTTGTCTAATACGAGAGTGAGAGCATGCAAATTGCAGGGCTTTGCCTGATGCTGTTTGGCTGCGGATGAAGATTGGCGGCAGCTGATATACATACATATTTATACATATGTATATGAAAAGACAAAAAAAAAAAAAACATAGTAACAATAACATGTGAGACGGAGGGGGACAGACGGAGGGGACAGAAAGCAGCGTAAAAAGGCTGATAGCGCGCATAAGTGCACAACAAAAAACCAAAAGCAGAAAAGCGTAACAAACACAAAAACAACAGCAGCGGCAACAACAGCAGCGAGAGCAATAACGAGAGCAACTTCAGCTAAATGAACGCCAGATCCTTTGGCCTAGCTCACTATTCTGGCTTGGCTTGGCTGGCTGGCAATGCTAAATAAACTAACACACACTCCCACACACACACACACCGACACACACACGTAGTGCACACACACACACAGTGACAGAGAGAAGATGTAAGCTTGCATACATGCAATTTGAGTAACCGCATTTTATCACGTAACCCATTTGTCTTAACCACTTTGTTGCCAACTTGCAGTCTGATGCTTTGGCCAAGTAGCAGCAGCATTCGCCAAGCGGAGGGGGGAGGAGAGGTGCTGACTGAAGTGAGTGTTGTTCGCGGTAAATGCATTGCCATGCTTCAAGCTTAATCCGCAGCCCACACACGGACAGACAGACAGACAGACAGCGAGACTGAGCAAGAGACTGCATACAAACGACGGACTTAAGCCCAACATTTACGTCAAATAGTTGTTTAAGCAGCGCTTGCACTTTTCTTTTTTTTTCGGCTGCTTTTCCCTTTCTCCTTACACTACGCTTAATTAGTGCTTGCTCACCGCATTTCCACTTGCTTATTAACCCACTGTAAGAAGACAGAAGGACATTTTGTCAGCCTGCTTTTTTACAGTTCATGGCTAAAGCTGCTGCTGCCTAATCAAGAGAGAGAGCACGAAACGAGTTCGAATGCCTCGATGTGGCCATTAGTGAATAAATGAATGCATTCAAATATCAACAACTGTTTGTGTGTTTGTACAGCGATGTCGTGCGCTTTTCTCAATCAAAATGAATTGAATTTTCAAATGGCAAACGGCAAATTTTATTTGTCAATGTCGTTTACTTTGCTTTTCTTTATTGTTGCTGCTGTTGCTGCTGCTGTTGTTGTCATGTGAACAGACGAGACATAAGAGCAACAAAAAGTTGCAAGCGACGCGCAACCAATGAAGCGACAAATGATGCATGCAACTTGACTTGCTCTCTCTCTCTCTCTCTCTGCTTTATTCTGTCTGTTCTGAAAGAGCAGCAACTTGTGCAAGCATTGCCTAATTTAATTTAGCTGTTGTTGTTTGTGCTGTGCTCTGTTGTGTTGACTCCATTGGGACTAGGCGAACATGGCGAACAACAACAATTACGCTTCATTAAATGGCAAGTGCAATTGGCAAAAGGCAACATGCAAAATTGGTTGCCAGCGTGATGTCTGCCCCAGCACTCTCTCTCTCTCTCTCGCTTGCTCTACTTCATTCTCACTCTGGTGCAATTATGTAAATAATTTGATTGCCATGCCCAAATATTGTAAATAAATGTGGTGAAATGGAAAACAAAAAAACGATAACGAAAACGAAAACCTGGCGCCAACGGCAGACCGCGAAACGCAATAACATCAAATGAAAATAGCTTTTCAATCGCCCGCTTGCTGCATTTTGAAGTTTAATAATGAAATATTTGTCTAGCTGGGCAAACGTAAAATGCGGCATGACTATGAAATATGACGCACAAATCTTTACAGTAGTATCAGCTTTTAATTATAGTACAAACAAATGTTGAAATGTATTTAATTTTAATCTCAAATAAAAGGAAAATCAATTTAACGTTTTTGAAATTTTTGTAGCATACTTTTTAGGGCAAAATATTGTAATATCCATGAAGAAGTATTTAAATTTAGAAAACTTGTAATAGCTTGACTAGAATTTTCTCAAAAACATAGCTAAAACATAGAAAGACTATTTTAATTAACATATTCAGTTAATTATTTATCAGAAAAGTACAGAAATAATACTCCAAGTCAGTGCTTTTATTGATATTTTTAAAATCGAATTTCAAAAATCTCCGAAGTAAATTCCAAATTTGAACAAAGTCTCACAGCTCTGGATATCGATCTCAATAACTAAATATATTATGTATTAAAAATTCATTCATATTCAAATATTCCCCGTTTTTAATCACTACTTGTGCGTGGTATTTGCCAACAAAGTATTTTTGAAAATGAAAATAAAGCTGTTATGGTACATGAACAAACTTACCTGCATTTGAATGCGACAACAAATTGTTAAAGAATGTGCCAATTGTTGTTGTCTCATCTGGCATTGAATCAGTTGTCGACTCCATTGTTGCGGTTGTCGTTGTCTGTTGTTGTTGTTGCTGTTGCTGCTGCTGCTCCCTGACGCCAGCAATTGTTATTTCCGCATCGAAATCGATGCTGTTGAAGGATTCATTGTCGATGTCACTCAAATGCTGGGATCTGTCATCGCTGGCAAGCAGATTCTGCAGCGAGCTCTGATGCTGCACGGCCTGAGGTTTAGGCGACGACGTAACATTTTCGCAACCAGTTGTACCAGCGACATCAATCAGTTTATCAATCGTTGTAGTTGTTGCTGATGTTGTGCCTGTTGTTGTTGTTGCTGGCATGCTTTGTTGTGTTGCTTCATTTAGTTGCGACAGCGTTGTAAAGCCATCGTACTCATCATCCGCAATGGCGCTCAGCAGCTCCATGTCATCGTCAGCATCATCGTTATCATGTTGCTGCTGCTGTTGCTGTTGCTCCTCTTCATCGTCCGATGCGCTGCTTGCAACACATTCGCTAATGCTGCGTGCAGTATTTCTAATATTACGTCGCGTTGCTTTTTTTGCCTGCCACCAGAGAGTGAGCGAGCGAGCAAGAGCGAGAGAGAGCAAAAGAGAAAGAGAGAATGTGCATTGGGTTAGCCTTACAATGTGTGTAAATAGTTGGAATCTGTGAAGCATTCCGCTGGCGGGCGAATGCAAATTTCGCAGTGACCTCATTTCAGTAGCGCTGCCGCCTAAAAGCATGCACTAATAATTTTCATATGCGCATTTTGTCTGTGTGCGTGTGCTGGTGTGTGTGTGTGTTTGGACAGACAGACAGAAAGCAGCATTTGCTTGGCAGTGGCATTGCTCAATTTTCTTCTTGATTTCGGTGCGGTCTATCTGTTGTCGTGTCCAACTGTCTGTCTGACTGTTAGTCTGTCTCTCAGTCTGCTTGTCAGTGCTGTGTTCATGTCACATTTCCACATGACTGCACACACAAACACACAAACACACACGCATACACCCGCCCACACACACTCACACAGAGGGAAATGCAAGTCACGCTCAGCTTGAGTTGATCTGCATTATTTACTTTACCTTCATCAGCAGCGGAACTCACTGCAGCAGCAGCATCTTTCTCGGTGTCAGCATCATCAGCAATGGCATTAATTCCCACGACTTGCAGCAAGTTGCTGCCACTTTGTAGTAGTAGTAGTTCTCCTCCTCCTCCGCCTCCTCCACACTGCAGCTGTTGTTGTTGTTGCTCCTGACACTTTTGCTGTTGCAGTTTGGCATTTGAATTCTTTTGCATTTGCATTTGTCGTGCAGCTGGAGTTGCTGCCGCCTGCTGTTGCTGCTGCTGCTGCTGCTGCTGCTGATGTTGTTGACTTGCCCCCCAGTTCGTAATTTTTCAATTGGAATATTTGATTTTTTTAATGATTTCCTTCGCCGCAAATACTCATTGTGCTCCAGTTGTTGATTGCACAGCAGTTGGCGCAAACTTTGCCCAAGACTTTCCCTCTCCCCACCACCACCACTGGCATTCGCTGGCATTGTTATTGGACTCGCATCCAATGCTTGAAGTATGCCATTGATGACCTCCAGTGCCGCATTTATGATGGCGTGATTCGTTGTCTGCTGCGTGCTCAGCAGGTGCAAACAATAATCATAAATTTCAATAATTTGTCGACACTCTGACGTTACAGCCAGCTGCTGCTGCTGCTGCTGCTGTTGTTGGTGCTGTGGCTCCGCCAAGGAGTCGCCATCATCCTGGTAATCAGACGAATAGCCGCGTATGAGCTGCGGCAAGAGGAGACGCAGCAAACCCAAAGCGCCAAGCACGCAGCTCGTTTGTTGATCCGTCAGCAGCATCTCTAGAAAAAGCAAGCGAAATTAAAGCAAGTGTTAAGAAATGTGGGAGGCGAGAGTACAGTACATAATCGTATAGACAGCTTATAGTTAATGCCTTTTGTTCGGCGTGTGCAAGCAAGTTATGGACGCTGCTGTTGCCACAAATTAAAAACGCACTTCAAACTTTTAGCAGTATGCGGAGCATGCGTTGCCAATTTCAATTCACCAGCAAACACAACAACAACAACAACAAGAAGAGCAACATTGCTATAGATTGGTAATACCTTTGGCCAATTGCTGTTCATATTTCTTGGCGTGTTCTTGGCAACTTTTTCCATCGTATGCTTTTTGCAACAAATTGCCGCCAATTAAATTTATCTCGTTGAAAAGTTTTCATCTTATATTTATAGACTGTGGGGCGCCACGCGATGTGGCACACACACACACACAGAGACACATACTTATAACATAGGCTGCGTTGCTGTGCTGAATGTTTGTTTGTTGCTTATTTGTCCTTTTATTACGTATACGCCACCAATCACAAAATGCCATGTTCCAAGTTTGTTACTCAATTAGTTTTCCCGTTTTCCTTTTTAGAGAGAGAGAGGGAATGTAAGGTAAAGTCGAGGCAAAATTGAAAACACATCGCAAGCATTACTGCAGGAGCAACTTTTGCGCAACTGACTCTCCGACTTTGACTTTGGCGCTCTGGCACAAAACTTGTTGCCCGCCGGAGTTCATGTGTTCATGTGTATCAATTAATTGCGCCATAAGCCGCAAAGAAACTTTTCTTCCCCAATTTTACTCTCTCTCTTTCTCTCTCTCTCTCTCGCTCTCAATTAATGTGTGTGATAGAGTGCGAGGTATTTAATACATGAAATTAATATGAAATGTGCAATTGGATTTCTGTCTTCCACTCAAAAGTTCGCCGTGCTCCGCGTGCCGCACAATTTTTATCACAATCAGTTGAGGCATGAAATATTCAGCTTGATTGACTGACAGTCTGCCGTGTGTTCCCTTTCCAAAGTCTCTTTCTCTCGCCCTTTGCCTACCTGACTGTCTCTCATTTAACTGGCACATTTTACATTGAAGCGACAATTTTGACAATGCATTGTATAATTCATAAGGTAGTCACAGTCACTGCAAATGAGCAGCGTAACCACTTACAAAAAAACGAACACAAGAGAAGAGAAGGTAAATGCAATTGTCAGTAATTTTTGGCTATTAAGTTCGGTGGCTTTATTTCATAACTTTGATAAGTTTCAGTTCGGGAACGTTGCCAGCACGCTGACATGGTGAATAAACAGTAATTTTGAGTTATTGTTTGCAAAACTGTTGCCGGACCGCGACAACTGTCTGCATAAATTTTACGCTCATTGCTGTTGTTGTTGTTGACTTTTTTGTTTATCAAGTTGATTATCCTTTTAAAGCTGCAAAGGAATGAATATCTGATTCAATTTTGCATGAATTATTACAGGAAAGTGTCCAAGTGCATAAATTTCATTTCGTCTGCCTTACAGCCTCAGACAAGCAGACAAACAGAGGCAAACAGACAGACAGACTGACAAACAGCAGCAGCAGCAGTAACAGGAGCAGCAAGAGTAGGAGCAACAGCGTTAAGGACCTTACTTTATGAGTGTTTGTTGTAGCATGCGAAGGCGCAAGACACAGGGCACAAGGAACAGTTGCGAGTGGAGCAAACTGGAGTTCAAGTCGAAACTGAGGGGATTTGCAAGTGCTGCTGCTGCTGTTGCCATAAAAAGAGGCGCCAGACTGTGCGCTGAGTAGTTGTTGTCGAGCATTGTGGCTGCTGCTGCTTCTGCTTCTGTTGCTGCACTTTGCCGAGAAGTGGCTTAAAAGTTGACACAGCCACAGAGAAAGCTAGCGAGAGAGAGCGCCACACGAGTCATAGAAGTTGAACAAGTTGATTTGAAGGTAAACAGCTAAGAACTCAAAAAGGCGCAACACAAGAAAAGTAAACTAATGATATTAGTTGTCCATTTCATTCTCTTAAATTTCATATATATACCATTTAAGCAATTGAAAAATTGGCAAATTTTAAACAATTTTGCAAATAGTACAAAATGCAAAGAACCTCTTAAATTGTCTGTATAATTTAATCAAGTTTCAAAATACCATTTTCGAAATACATTTTGCTTGGCCGAGCCAACAAAATTTTATACACTTGAAATGCACTCGTAAAATTGCAAATGTATCTAAACTTTTGTGCATTTACCTTTTCCCAATGTTTGCCAATAAAATGTTCATGAAAATTCAATAAAAAATGATTTGTGTTGCACAAGTTTTCTATCTAGTTTTGTTTGTTTGCTTCGCAGCACATCGCATCCCATTTTTGTTGTCTCTCTTTCTATTTTTTTCTTTGGTTTTTTTTGTTCACTTTTGATCTGTTTGGTTGGCTTTGTCTGTTTTGTTTTTAAGAATTTTTACAATGCAGACATCACATATTTTTCATCCTACTATTTGGTATGATTTTTGTTTGTTGGTGCAGTTATTGCTGCAGTTGCCAGCCAGCAAATGGCTAAATAAAAACTGCCTCGTTTCGTTGTCTAAAATCGAAACAAATTCACAAAAACAAAATACAAGAAATATATGTAGATAAAATACAATGTGTAATCAAAGAGTACACGACTACAAAATCACCTTAGAGATTGCTAATATTGATGAGCTAAATGTTTGTTTTACTTTTGTAAGAGTCAACAAAGTTTTCTCTCAGAAAAGTTCTATTCTATAGAAATATTGTATTGTCAATGTTTGCGTTTTACAATGTAACACATACTTTATATACAGGGTATGTGTTATCGATATGACTGCAGATTGCATAATAGAGGTAACCAACTGCAATATAGAAATATAATTTATATCAACTGGTATTTTAGTTTTAGCTGTGGCTGCCATCCAAAAGGACAACGGACAACGGACAGACAAACAAACGCCATATAAAAGTCCCAACTTTACTGTGACTGACTGTGATTGCATTTACAGTTAGTTTGCAAAGACCCGAGAACGAAACAACGCCCAGCACACTTCCTGCACACCTCCCACACACACACACACCCAGCTTTAGTTGCATCCAATACTCTAAAGTCCACACTATTCCCTAGCTGTGTATTCTTTCCATGGTATTTTCAATGGATTTGTGGCTTTTTAGAATATTAAAAAAAATATTTTATATAAACTCACACACACACACACACTCATATGTGTGGATATATAGGTGCATTGCATTTGGCATTTGGAATTTGGCGCGTTAAAGCCGTTACACGCTTTTTAAACCCAGATTTCATTATTGATGAAAATAAAGCGATTTTTGTGTTGGCATCGCACAAATGCGTCAAATGGTAAACTACAACAGCAACAATAAAAGCAACAACAATGCCTGCGTACGGATTAATTTACAAAACAAGCAACAAAATGACAAATAAAAACAATTCTAAATACTCGTACAAATAAATGCCACATCCCGGACAGCTGCATTAACTATTGATGCGCTTTCGTGTTTGGTTTTCAGTTACGAGTATTTTCAGCATGTGGATATACTTAGGATATCAACAAAACATAGTATATACTCTATATATGTATTGATGAACGTAGTGCAGACGTGCACACTTTTCATATCCGACATTTGTTGGCTTACCAATCACTTTGTTCAGTCCATGTCTGGCCATAAGGCTTCTATTGCGCGCATGCTCAATCAAACTGATGCAATTTTGGGCCGAACAGCGTCGCTTCACCGCGCAATCGGCGCTAATGTTGCCAAGGAATGTCTGCAATCAAGGAAATTGTATATTGAGTCAATAATGTGATGAGTTGCAGTCAACGTGCCAGTTGGTCAATTTAGAGTTCAACTTGCACTTGACATCAAGACATCAACCGGATGTCGACTTGAAATCAATTGCATGCCGAGTTGGCTAATAAAAATCTACTTTTAAACCTAAGTACAATAGGCACAATTCTTAAGTTTAGTTAAGCATAAGGAAACTTGTGTTTAGATTGGAAACTAACTGCTATTTAAATGGCAAATTCATATTAATCTTTATACTTTTATGCTGCTCTCATGCAAGTATCTCAATATCAATTAGTTACCAATTCTGGCATCGAGAGTCTTTTGTTAGCTTTAGAGGAAACTTCACTTACTTAACTACGGGTTTTTAGTTGAAATCCCGACAGGAAAATTCTAAGGTAAGTCTTGATTTAAAAAGAAATGCAGTCTGCAACAAATTTTGTGATAAATTCTAATTTTGCTGCTTAGGCAAATCATTATAAATTATTTGATTACTTCTAATTTTATTGCTTAGGCTAAATCAAATACCAATGACACTAAATATTAGTAATAAAGCATTAATCTTCCTAATTGCAACGATGAAATTATTTTTCTAAGTATCAGCATTGAATTGCATGCAACAGGATTCTTCGACAAGCATTAGAGTGCATTTCTATCATCAAATTACACAATTAACTATTGTCTATTGTATTAATGTATTGCCATTGTTCCTTTAACTGAATGGGGAATAGTCTAACAAAGCCTCCTCAACATTATTCTCGCTCTAAAAAATACCATTAATATGACTATGGTAACAATGACATATAAATATTAGCACCTGCAAGATTCTCCTATTGACATTAGATTTAAACTTCCATTATGAAACCAACTTGTCTAATTTGTCAGTGAGGCAGTAACTAAACTAATCCTAAAGTATGATTTTTATAGTCCGTTTTCATTAGGAGCTTTTACCTCAAACAGCGTGCACGTTTCGCTATCGTTGAGTCCCTGTTGCACGTAGCGTCCGAAATGTTTGACAAAATCACAAAGTGTCTCTTGGAGCAGCGTCTCTTTGCGCTGTGACATTGTGGACATGCATTGCAACAGTCGCAGAGCATACCACTTGATGTGCTTCTCCTTGATTTGTGGTGCATAGTACGAGAATAGATTAAGGCAGATGCGAAGTGAACTAAAATGAAGAATACATATTATGTAGCTGATGCTAAAATGAATAATACAATGTTTGCTTACCGCTGATTACCGTTCCGCTTGATTTCACCATACAGATCCATTAAGATGCGACTGACACGCGTCTTCTCCAAGGCACGAAAGATTTTATTGAGATTCTCCTCGGCGCTCATACGCACCACAGAATCTAGATCCTCGCAAAATAGCAACAACACATTGGTGGCAGTGCCACAATGAGCGGCATAGTTGATGTGACTCGCCAGCGAGGGAGACATGATGCATTCCGCGATCTGCTGGAAGCAGGCGATCTTTTGCTTTTGACTGGAAAGTATGAAAAGAATTTTGGAGATATAGTTGACGGCTTTAAAGGGAGCGTAGTTAAAAGAGGAACTGGTAATGTTATTATATAACATCAATAATATAATAAAATTATGGATGGCTCAAAATAGATGTTTCCTTTGCTCTGTAGAAACTCATTAAATCAGTCCACTAGCTAGAAAGCTGAGATATAATAGAGGGAGTAGCTGCATGTTTTTCATATAGCGTATAAATATTATTTTCGCTATTGCACCCACATATATTTAGGAAGTAATTTAATCTGCTTCGATTACGCACATATGGAAGCATTTGGCCAGCGCCAGCTAAGCGCAGAGTTATTTCCGATGACGTCATATCTCAGGTGCAATTTGAAATTCACTTTCTCTAGCATTATACGTTTACATCTGCTATTTGATCAATATCGACATAATAAATCGCATATATGCTGGTGCTTAGTGTCCTGTGGCCTGCTATTTTGTCCTTTTTGCGCAATAGCAAACTGTTGCCGGTCTGTTGCAGCCCCACTTTAAACTGCTGGCAAACACAAACACAAACAAAACAAAAAAAAACACACTCGACTCTCACCTGCATTCGGTGTTACGCAGTTGGTCCACATGCCCGGTGAACTTCTCGTACACACTGGACTTGTCCATATTGTTGTGTTTGACTATTTGTTAACAATAATACGATTATCACATTTTGTTTGGTTGCAAATCGCGATTGTTTGAAAATAGCTTGTCGAAATTTTTCTTTGTTATTATGCTTCCTCTTGCTGCTGAGAGCGCAGCTGAACATGTGTTTAATTCGCGTGCTGGGCAGCACTGCTTTTTTAGTGCTGCCAACTTGCAAAACGCTGGCAGTGTTGCAAAGCGAGACGCTTTGTGCAATAGCTCTTGCGCGGCAATTCAAATTAACTGCGAGCATAGACAAAGTTTAATATTTCCTTTTCTGAATATTTGAAGTAAAATACGCATTCAAATTATCTTTATTCATTTTTATTGTTATTTATACATAATTGCTGTTGCTTAAATAAGAACAATTGGTAATTTGTTCGTCGTTTTGTTCGTTGAGAAATGTAATTTGTATTCTCTTTGTTGTTGTTGTTGTTTGTAAGTAGTATAGTTAACATTATTGTATTTAATGTTATGTTTTAACTTACAAAACTTAAACCCATACAAAAATGCTTTAAGCTACTTAATGTTAATAACAAACCCCACCATTTATATTTTTTATATTTTGTTTTTTTTTTTTTGTATTCTCTGTCTTCTGATTTTTGTCTTCATAGTTTTTTCTGCGGGTTTGTTCCCAACGTGAAATTTATGTGCAAGATTAAAACAAAAAACATAGTACAATCACAGTCCATTGAAAAATATATAAAATTAGTTCGTGTGCCTTTTTTTTCATTTGCCCATTTTGAAAGTCATCAAATCAAATTCTGAAAAAGGGGTTTGCAGATATTACAACGTCGCTAGTTCTTGGATTTCCTTTATATCAATTTTTGTTTTTTTTTTGCTTTTGTAGATTACGTTGCAGCTCTAAATATTTACAACAATTTATTTATGTACCTAAACCTTACAAATTAAACTACGTAAAATGTGTGCACAACTTACAAAATAAGGAAAACTTTGCAAAGGAAATAATGGAAAAATATATATATAGAGAGGGGAAAAGGAGAGAAAATCGCATATGTGCTTAAATAATTTATGACATTTTTGTTTTTGTTTTTGCAAATCGAAAGAGGTGGGGTGAGAAAAAGGGACAGAAATAGACAAAGAAAGAGAGAAAGCAAACAATTATGAAACTCGTCTAGGACAGAAGGACAATTTAAACAACTACACACAAAAATAAAACAGGAAGTAGAAGGATGACTACTTAAAGCGGCCTAAAGTCCTAGTCCTAAAAGGGAAACTAAACGTAAACATTTATAATTAGTTTCACTACAATGTAAGAGCTTTCTAGCCGCGCTTGGCGCGCAGCACGAGCAGCGTCAGCACCAGGAAGCCCAGGATCCAGGACAGCGTGCTCAGGTAACCAATATACACATCGGACTCGAATATCGCCCAACCACGCGTCAGAATCGAGCGCAGCGATGATGTGGCCAGCGTCAAAGGCAGGCAAAGCGAGATGTATCTAAAGAAGAGAGAGATAAAATACGAATTAAAGATACAATTTGAAAGAGAGATTGCAGTAAACTCACCTGAGCACCACAGGCATGCCCTCAATGGGCCAAATGACGCCCGAGAGCAGAAGCGTAGGATAGAAGGAGCCCAGCGCCAGCTGAATAGCATTACGTTCCAGTTCGCAGACGGAGGAGATAAGGAAACCAAAGCACATACCGCACATGCCCTGCAGCAGGGTCAACACAATCACCCAGAACAATTCGCCGTTGTTGGTCACACCAAAGACAACCAGCATGAAGATGAGCACCAACGCCGTCTGACCGCACATGACCACAAACTGTGTGATGACATGGGAGAAGAGAATCTCACCAGGTGAAACACCAGCAACCCAAGAACGATCCAGCAAGCCCTAAAGAGAATAAAGAACATACAAGTTAATCAAAACTTCGTTGTCATCGATTCACTCCACAACTCACCTCAGTGCGTTCGATAATCAGCGCCGATGACGTCAATGCAACAGCCAAGAAGAACACAATGCTGCATAAAGTATATAAAACAACGAACAATGAATAACAATTGCATAATGCATACACAAAAGATTTGCAAAACTTACGTCAATATGACGCCAGGTGCCACAAAGTCGGTAAAGGATGGATTCATGGTGCCATAGATGGGCTCACGGAATTGAATTGGCACATCGCCTAGCTTGGGATTGTTGCCACACTGTCCCAACAGACCCATGGCAAAGTCACGATAAGCCAGCTGAATGTCGCGATTGAGCATGACGCCAATCTGTTGATTGGACATATCCAGCCACACTTTAACCTCCGATTGTTCAATGGTCTCATCATCCGAATCACGTCCCAAGGCAGCACGAGCTGTGAAGGCATCCGTGAAGTTCTCCGTGATGTAGACAGCACCCCAAGCATCGCCTCGACGCACTGCATCCTTGGCATCTTCTATGTCCGTATAATATGTTTTAACCACGCTCGTATTCAGATGATTCAGATAGCGACAGCCCAAGTTGGCAAAGTGACAACCATCCTCCCAGTAGCAAGTGTCCTAAAGATTTCAAAGAGAGTTTTAAAAGAGAGTTGTTGATAATCAGTTGATATTTAGCTTACCGTATTGTTCATTTCGTTGTTGACAATGGCCAGATTCAAGCCCTGTGGATCACGGCCAATGGCCAAACAGAAGAGTATGACCTGCATCACGGGCAGCGCGAAGATGAAGAGCATCACGCCCACATTACGCCACATGCGCAGCATATTCTTGGTGAGCAGAGCGCGGATTTTGCCCTTCGATGTCACCTTACAGAGATCTGCAAAGCAATCCTGGCAGCTCTCCTCATCGTTGGGATTATTCTGTTGTCGCTTCGATGGTGGCGGACTATAAGGTTCCTGATTCAACTGAAGAGAGGAGAAGAGAGAAGGTTGAATATGTTTAGCATCTTAAAGCGAGTTCAACTATTTTTACCTAATTTAGCTAATAAATTATTCAGATTAACAACTGACTATTAAGCTCAGTGAATTGTATTGTTAGATTGCTATGCTTATATATCAACTATTTATAAAATGAATTTTTTAATACACAACCTAAATATTTATTATTAAAATTAACTGATTCGATTGTAATATATGTAAATCAACTCTTTCAGTTGTCATCTAAATACTGAATTAAAACACTTCCTAAAACATAACTTATATTGTCAATATTATCTATAATTACAATACATAAATTGCTATTGCAGTAAACGATTCTTGATTGTTTTGTAACTAAATAAAACAGCCTTTTGCATAAATGTTAAATTCATATGTACAGTTTACGTAAGTGATTAATGCTATATTTATTTGAATTCATTTTAAATGTAGAATTTATCACTCAACTTTATTTCGTAAAAAAGATATATTGTTTTGATTTTAATTATAGATCCATAGTAAGTATTCAATTAAGTAAATACAAAAACAAGTGGTAAGAAAATATAGATCGTAATTAAACAGCTCCCAGAAATATAGAGCTTATGCATATTGCTTAAATTTGCATTCTTAAATTGAATTCTACTCTTTATTAAGGCCTTTGCATTGCTTTACTAATAGAGTTAGTATTCATTTTAACTCGAGATAATCTTTCAAAATAAATAAATAATCTTTATTATCCAACTCTGCCACTAGTCTTTCCATATAAATATTATATAATTGAAAGATAACTTACTGTATAAATGGAGCCATTGCTGTCGTTGACAAGCATCTCCTTGCTCTGGTGGAAGTTGAGACCGACGACGCCGCCCTCCTGACTGGAGCTTGGCTTATCCATTTTGCTGCCAAAGGCCATGGCATGCAACGAGATGTTGTTACTGTTGTTGTTTACCATAATCAAAAGTACACACACACACACACAGAGAAATAGCGAGCGATACACAGATACAAATGATGAAGTGGGTGTAGATGGTGTTGTTGTTGTTGTTATAGTTGGTGGTGTGGTTGTTGTTGTTGGAGTTGAAGTTGAAGTTGTTCGAATTGTGGTTACACAGATTGCAAGCATGCGAGTGTCAGATCAGATGGATATATTGTCAAATTAAAATCGAGAGAAATTAAATGAGTAACGCAGTTGAATTTTAGATACTTTTAAGGTGCTTAATGAGAGGGAAACTCACCTGAAGTTGACGTGGGTAACATCGCCCTTTTGGCTTTGGATGCGCGACAGCTTCAAGAAGACCTCCTCGAGGCTGATGCACTTGTACATCGAGAGCAGCACGCTTGGCGATTCCTCGGCCAGCAAATGTCCCGAGCGCATCAAACCAATCTTAATAGAAAAATTTCAATTTAAATAGCTCTTTAAAAGCAATCTTATTTCCCACTTACAGTGTGTGCTTGGCGAGCTTCCTCGATGTAATGTGTGGTAATGATCACCGTCTTCTGCCCGGCCTTGGTGATGTGCACCAAATGATTCCAGATGCTCTGACGCAGCAAAGGATCCACGCCCACCGTTGGCTCATCGAGAATCAACAGCTCGGGATCATGCATTAGAGCCACAGCGAAGCTAACACGACGCTGTTGACCACCGCTGAGATTCTTCACCAGACGCTTCTCCGATGGCAGATCGAGAAAGTTGAGCAGAAACTGCAAACGCTCCAAAATCTCTTTGGTCTCCATGCCAAAGATCCAGCCAAAGTACATCATCGTCTCCTGAATGGAGAACTCGCCATACAGCGCAATCTCCTGAGGCATGTAACCCACACGCTTGCCGGGCACACCCGATCCTCGAGTGCCTGGCTTGCCGCCGAGCACAAAGATCTCGCCAGAGTCCATGCGACGACGACCCACAATGCAGGAGAGCAGCGTGGTCTTGCCACAGCCGGAAGCACCCAGCAGGCCATAACTGAGAGTTGATAAAAGAGTTTCATTGGGAAAATGTTAAAAATTTGCAGTACAAATTGCTGTTGTTGAGCAAGCGAAGCACGCAAAACGCAATGTGCTAATTCAGCAAATCGAGAAATAAGTGCTTAAAGTTCGTCTGCTGCTGCTGCTGACAATTCGTGCCGTGTCAACGGCGATGTCAATGTTAATTTCAGCAGTTCAAGTTGAATTATTTCGAAATGTTCACCTTGAAAAATAAGTCTGAGACATGTTTTTCGCAGTCGGGCTATCAAATGCCGCAACACGACTCCACCTCTTTACTGGAGAGACCCACAATCAAAACAACAACAACAGCATCAGCAGCAGCAACAACAACAGCTTTTTGATTATTATTGCTATTATTAATGTTGTTGTTATCGTTTCAGTCTTTTTTTTTTGTCATCTATTTTCGTTCAGCTTTTTTCGGCCTTTGACAATATTTTGCAGCTCGTAGGTCGCACGTTTCGGTTTGTTATTGGATTTATTATTATAATTAACACAGCAGCATTTAACGTGTATTGAAAGCCCTCCAAACCCGATGTCTGTCTGCCCGTCTCTCTGCCTTTTAATTATCGCAGCGACTTTGACGCTGAGCCAAACGACCCAAAAATATATTATGCCTTGTCTTATGCTAGTTATAAAAATTAAAGTTTTTCGTTGGTTTTTTTTTGGTTGTTGGTTCATTGGACTGTTGCCTGACCTAGGTCAAAGCGAAAAAACTGACCATGCTTAACTGTTGTTTAAGCAGCCTGCAATTATATCAAGTCTCTGCAATTCTGGGTCAAGACTGTGCACAGAACTCCGTTGTATATCTTTATAACATACGTATTTTTATTTTTAGCACTTAATGTGCAATCATATAAACCCGAATGTGAAACCAATGCCATAGCCGAATAATCGTAAAATAAAAAATATATTATCCGTGCGCAGTGGCTTAATAGTTTTTTAGCCTTATTGGTTTTAATTATTTTTACCCTCTAAGAATTGAAGCAAATGATGAATTGATTATTGAAACATGTTTGTTTGCCACAAGCAATTTGCTGCCATTCCAGTTCGATTGACGCATTCTAAATTCAACAATTGTTATACAACCAAAATAATAATAATTATCATCAAGATTGTAATTAAGAATTTCCTTACAATGTTACAGAATCTTTCATTGAATTCCTTGTCTTGTGTATGTTGTGTAAGAACTTGATATGCTAAGTATTTGGACAACCCTCTGTCATTCCAGTTCGATCGACGCATTCTAAATTCAATTTTTATACAACCAAAATAATAATAATTATCATCAAGATTGTAATTAAGAATTTCCTTACAATGTTTCAGAATCTTTCATGGAATTCCTTGTCTTGTGTATGTTGTGTAAGAACTTGATATGCTAACTATTTGGACAACCCTCTGCCATTCCAGTTCGATTGACGCATTCTAAATTCAATTGTTATACAACCAAAATAATAATAATTATCATCAAGATTGTAATTAAGAATTTCCTTACAATGTTTCAGAATCTTTCATGGAATTCCTTGTCTTGTGTATGTTGTGTAAGAACTTGATATGCTAACTATTTGGACAACCCTCTCGCGTAATCATCGCTCTACCAGCTGCCACATTAGAATGCAAAAATGTTGTTTTGAATTGCAAAAGACGAGAGCTTGGAGCGTACTCGTATTTAGATCGAACTACAAAAATAATCGCTGCCTACTCACAGATGCATGCACAGTTAATTATAGCTATTAAAGTTGATAGCAATTTGATGACCTTTTGATACAGGAAATACTTGAATACGCGCCTGAGACAATTGGCATTGTATGATTTACTCACTGGCTTATTAAGTATACGCATAGTTGAACGATAGTTTGTTCTACATAATCAAAGTTGTTGTTGTGGCGATAAATGTGTCACAAATTAACTGTTTCGATGTGTGAATTACTTTCGCTTCGTGCGCTAAGTGAAGCTGTCAACATTTCACTTTTATTCGATGATGAAAACTTAATTAGCAATGAATTTATTTGTTTGTTTTTCTTGTCTGTTACTTACATTGTGCCCTTGGGCACTGTCATATTCAAATTGTTGAGCACTTGGTTGGCGTTCTTCTTCTTGCCATAGGCCTTAAAGGCGTGCCGCACAGAGACAGCGGCCTGTGTGTTGCGCGGCCCCGCAGCGGGTGCGCCCCAAACAGCCACCGAATTGGGCTGTGTGCCGCCATCGTTGTTTGTGGCCGTCGTCATAACGGAGTCTGTGGAGATGCTGCAAGTAGTGGATGAGAAATGTCAACATTAGTCTTTAAATCAACACACACACAACAAAGCTGTATAAACTGTATTAATAATCATTTAATTGTTTTGTTTGTAAGCAAACACGTTTGTTGCCTAAGTCATTCGTTTTAGAATCCAACTTCCTGTTGAATCACATCACGCTTTTGCACGCCTCAATGGCTCAACGCAAACGAAAAAAAAACTATGTCAGCGTCACATTGCAAAAAAAACAAAAAGCAGCAGCATAAAACAAAAGATTTATGTGAACAGCAAAAGCAAACTGGCAACACTTTTCTTTTCAATACACCAACACCAAAACACCACAGAGAAGCGTCTTACTCAATGTGTGTTGTTGTGTTGTGTTTCTTTTTGTCGTATTATTTTTTTGCCAACACGCTTTTTGGACACTGCGGCTTGCAAGTGAATGCCTTCAAGTGGTTTCAGCCGCAATGGCCAGACCTGATCGAGTCTTGTCTGGTCTGCGATTGCTCAACAAAGTCGTCGTTGTTGTTGTTGTTGTTGTCAGCGACAAGTTGGTCAGCCGTTAAGTAAACACACAGGCACACAAAGACTCACAAAGTATTTCTATAGTTAAATGCATTTTGTATATTTTCCATTTGCATTCGATTTTCGCATTTGCATTTTCATTTGACGCGTTCATTGTGCAATTTGCAATGCAAACAGTTAGCGCGCTTCCAACTATAAATAAGTGTATAATTTTTTCTACATTTTTGCTTTTGTTTTTTAGCGGCCGGCACATGCCCAAAATTGCAAACAAAAGTGCAAATAGTGGCTGTAAGTTAATTCATTTGGGTCAAGGTTAGCTGCACCGTGGGCCAAAAGTTGAACTACAACGTCAAAGAAAGTGACTAATTGTTAAGCTATTAATCACACACACACGCACACACTGAGATATAATTTACACCTTTTTAACGTATGGGCCTCTTTTTCATTGAATCATTAACCAAAAAGCAAGTCATACCAAAAATATAAATATGTTTATAATATTGATGGGAAACTAGTTCAAGGTCATTAATTGAACGCTGCCAGCGTCGAAGTCAGCATCGAAGTCAGCTTTCCAAAAAGGCATTTAGGTTGTCTCGCATTTTGCTAATCGATTGCGTTCGCACTGCTTATTGAATAAATATGCGATCCGTCGGCCAAATGTTTGCATTTTGTATAAAGCACACTGCAAAGTTGCTCAACTACGAGCGCAAATAGATGGACGCAAAGTTGATAAAGAAATAAAAATCGTTTAAGTTGGGTGAGTTGATTATGCGGCAAGCCTATTGGAAAAATATTTGCATATTGCGATGGCATTTTTTTCGGGCAAAATTAATTCTGTAAATGAAACGCATTTAGAAATACGATTTCGTTGCTGCAATAATCAGGCGAGACGGCAAACAAGCAATCGGCATTAGCAACAGCAACAGCGACAGCAAAGAAACAATAACAAGGCAAGTTGACGAAATGTGTTTCAAGTTCGTTGCTTGAGTCTTTCGATTTGCGTATTGTTGTTGTTGCTGTCGAAGTTTAGTCAGAGCCAACAAATATTTTGATGTATGCGTAAATTGCGTAAATTTCTGTGTGCTCTTGCATGCATAGTATGTGTGTGAGTGTGTGTGTGTACAGTCAACAATGGACAAGGTCAGGCCAAGTAGTTTTTTATAATGACAACACACGTTGTTGTTGTTGTTGTTGTTGTTGTTTTTTGGGTGCGCTTGACATTTATGGCTGGAAATTTGAGCGTTCGTTGTCGTTGGTGTTGTTTGTGCATGCTTATTGATAATTTAATTAGCCATTAGAGCAGCATTTAGGCGTTGCCGCCTCTTTTACTAAAATAAAATATATTTAGGTAAATATATCTTTTGTGTTTTGCATTGCAACAGCGAAGTGTGCACGTCATCTTGTTAAATGAGCGTGAGAAATGCCACAAAGATTGACTAATAAGTGCTCGACAAGTTAATTAACTTCAAAATGCCTTTTCTATTTTAAGGTTTCAGAGAAAAAACCCTAAAACATTTATCATCTTAACTGGCAAATTGTTTGTTGGCAAATAAATATCAATAAAAATCGACAATACATTTGCGACTTTTACATTTTAATCAGTGTGTTTACAGCTGACAGCTTCTAATTATGAACGTGCCACGCCCCTCTTTTTTGACACTCATCTCTCAGCTCATCCCACTTGACCCATCGACAGTCGACTTGAGCGCTGTCTCTCTTCAAGTCTTCGAGTCTCAAAGTCTCTTTCAGAGCTGAGTCATGGGGCGCAGGAAATGCATTTAATAAACTTTGTTTATTTGACAATCAGTTCCATAATGAACTTACATAAGCAAAACAACTGAGACGAAAAAACCAAAAAAACAATTGTAAATTACAGCAAGAAAAACAATGCAAGCTGCTACTGGAGAATGATTGATGATTGGAAGCTACTACCAGTATCTAATCATATGTAATCAAGTTAATGCAAAGCACGCCACATAAACAAGTCCAGTCTCCGTCTCTCTCTTTCTCTATCTCTCTCTGTCTGTCGTCACGCAACAAAGGCGACAGATGATTGGAATTTTAAGTGTAAGCGATCCTCAAGGAATGCACAATTGGTTCTTTTCGCTTCGCCTCCGTGTACGTTGGGGAATTCCAAAACAGCAACAAGCTGCAAAAACAAAGCGCAGTCTTGTGGAATTTCCATTCAACTCGCTTCCCTCAAGGCGGAAGATGCTACACACACAATGTAAAATGCTACCCTGTAAAATTGTGCGATAGCAATCAAGCAAACTCAACTCGAATTCAACTCACAAAACGAGTACAAATTAATTACAATTTGATGTCATTAACCCGCTGGCAATTTAATCAGCTGAAGATGCTGACAAATGCTTTAAATGATATGGCCAAAAGATTATGCAATAATCTTGTTTTGTATTTGACACAATTACAAACTTGTTCGCCCTGCTCAAAAATGCGGTCGGGTTTTTCGCTTGACGCAGCGTGCAAATATGCAAAAGAGAGCGGGGAGTGAGAAAAGGGCGCCGGAGGAAAAGTCAAATCCAAAGCTGTCGAAGATTATGCAATTATTTGTGTGTGGCGACAAAAGACAACAGCAGGAAGACGACGTCTTGTCTGATTGACGGGATGACTGAGCGATTGGCTGATTGATGGCGCCTAAAGGAAGCAACACATTTTTTTGTTTGTTTCATTTTCGTTTTTTACATTTGCCCAGCAATCAAGTTTGAATTCGCATTCGCGTCAAGTGGGTCAACATCAGTGGGTCAAAAGTGTTGAGAGTGTGTTGTGAATGTGTGAAGTGTGTGTTTCAGCCACATTTTTGATTGCAATTTAACATTTTATAATGTGTTGTACTTTTACTTACGTTGATATCAGCATTTTTTTTTTGCTTTGTGTTTATGTGTTTTTTATTTGTTGTTGTTGTCTGCCTCCGGGTGGGTGTTTTAAGCTTTTGTTTAGTTATTTAAATGCTAGTTACTCGACGCCGAATTTTTTTTGGTTGGGGAGAAAGAAATAACAACAATCAACTCGATGGAAAACGTAACTCGTTAATCTTTTGCAATGATCCAGTGGAGATTGCTGTTTTCTGTTTCTGTTTTATTTTTTTTTATGCCCACATTGCTGAAATGTACATATAAACAATATTTAAACAATGATCATGTTTCGAGTGTAAATTGTTGTTTGATTTGGAGTTTGACGAGCTCGCCGAAAGTTATTTCAATGTGCGTCACATAACGCGAGATGTTGAAAAAAGAGACAAAAAAAACTATTATCGAAGCACTCTCTAAAAGAAAAAAAATTAAATACAGTTATCCAAGTAATGTGAGACAATTACTCAAGGATTTGTTGTAATCCAGGAGATTGTTTTTGAGGGCAAAGTGCGACCTTATCATTGCCTATATATGTATGATATTTCTGTTAGTCATAATCATATTCATTATACAATCATCAACAGTTTGCGGCTTGACTGCGACTACTGTTAATTTCATAAAATGAGAAAAAAAAATGAGAAAACGTTAACGTTTAAGCCAAGTCATGCTATCTACTCTATGTGAATGACTTTAATGCCGGAGTGGACGATCAATTACAATGTTTTCTGGTCGCACTTTATACGATTTTGTCATACGGTTTCAGAGCATATCAAAAACTGAAGTCCAAAAGCCGCTTAACTACAACACAGCAATGTTGCTTGCTCGCTACCCACAACAACAACAACTACAACAAGTTTAAATAACAATGTTAATTGAGCCAAGCCAAAAGCAATGTACGCAGTTGACATTGGCGCAGTTTTTTTCGGACAGTTGTTGTTGATGCTTCACTTCAACACTTTACGGAATGTTCTTTACATTCAAGTTGGACCAGCATCTCAACCTGTTGTTGTTATTGTTGTTATCTGATTGGTTGTCGTAACAAGGTCAAACATGCAATTTGCTTTCCGTGCAACTGCAACGGAAAGTTTTATTGTTTAATTTTTTCTGGTCTGCGTCATCGTAGCTTGAGTTGATGATATGATATTATTAAGTATTTGGTCAATAAGCGCAATTTCATCAGGCTTTAAACGACTCTGACGCTTCGCTGCACTTTGATGCATGACGCATTTTAGTTAGTTAAGTGCCATGGGCCAAGCGAAGTAAACGAAACGACGTCAAGAGTGGCTTCAATGGGTTCAATGAATCTGCAACACCAACAACAACAATACCAACAACAACAACCACTTCAGCAACAACTCAAGACTCGCACACTAAACTGGTTGCAGGCTCCGCTTAAACAAAAACCACATTTGTGAATAACGAGCTAATAACGCAGTTTAAATACTCTGCCAAAATGCCAGAAATACCAGAATAATATCTCACTTTCTTTTCGGCACAACAAAAAAAAATATTTATTTAATACTTTAAACACATTTATGGAATTTGCTATGAACTGCAAAAAATTCAACTTTTTTTTGTAAATCAATGCATTTTAATTTGCAAATAATTATTGGCATATTTAATGAGCGATTAATTTTTTAAACATTCTCTTTATACTCGAAGTTTTAACATTTCTGTTAATCAAAGGCATTCAAGGAAGTTTTAAGCTAATATAAAATATGTTTAGCATATTTAATGAGCATTCTCTTTACTCTCATTCATTTCATTCATTCATTATTGTTAAACAGGATTTAAACACATTTTTCAATGTTTCGAGCACTGCACAAAAAATTAAATTTTAAACCATTTTTGGAAGATTTATTGACAAAAACATATTTTAAAGCCTGTTTTTTAAATTCAAAATTCGCTTGTTTGTTAAACAGCATTAAAACACTTATATGGAAATTTTTCAGGTACTGCAAAAAAAAACATTTTTTTAAGTAGTTATTGACCTATACGAAAATAGAGAAATCTTTTATTTTTGCTGTGATTAGTTGTAGAATTTAGCATAAGCAAAACAGCAAGGTTTGAGTAAACTTTTAATACTTTAAATACATTTTGGGAAATTTACGTAAACTATAAAATTTCAAATTTTTTTAAAGAAAAATGTAAAAAAAAATTATTGTCATACTTTTTGAGTAGTAAAGTAATACTTCAAAGTATTTTTTATTAAAGTAATATTTGAAGTGCTCAGCAGTAGATTTAAATGATTCGCCCAAGCTCAACAGCGAAATTTGTTAAATAGATTACTGCATCTTTTTTGAAATAAAACGAATTTAAATTTTAATAAATTAGTGGTAAATGATTCTATAAGTTTATTTTAAGAGTATTCTCTTTAGAAGTTAAATTTTTGAGTTTCTACTTTAACTGTTAAGATAAAGAGAAAAAGCAATGTTTGCCTACAGTTGACATTCCTAACTCACATCAAAATAAAAGTACTCTCGTTGGCAGTGTATCGCAAATAAGTTATTGCCAAATATTAAGCAATAACGGGCAGTTAACAGACCATTCGCGAGGCAACAAAAATTGCAAATGCTAATACACACACACACACAATATGTAAACACAATTAAATAACCATATAATTTTCAATTTCATTTTGAATTGTGATTTGGATGTGAAATTTAGATTTAGATTTCAAATGAAGCAATCGATAGTCTTGTTGCAACGTCTGAACGACTTTTGCACAGCTGCTCGACGTCAGAGATATTATATAGTATCGATATATACATATAGTAATATAGTATATATTGCGTACCGGAAAAGCCAAATTGGTTTTATGACTGTGGAATCGTTGCCTAAATGTTCCAAGTACTGTGTGTGAGGCCTAACTGCTTAATAATTCATATGTCGATGTACTGATGTTTTTCTGTTTTTGTTGTTGTTTTTTCATGTTTTGCGTTGCGTGATAATAAAAAATTTAAATAGCCAAACGGCGACGGCATGTGGCAGCCATTAAAGTGCCTTAAAGGCCCGGCCAAGATGGCTTTAGAACTCGACTCAACTCGATTCGGTTAACTGCCTGCAAAGCACACTCTTAAAGCCGGACGGACGGACAGACAGACGGACAGACGGACAACCGAGTGAACAGTTAGAGTTAAAGCTTTACTTTCGCTCTCTGTTCAAGTTGTTTTGGTTGGTTTTCTGTTGTTGTCTTGCGTTTTCCATGGCGTTTTCAATTTCATTTTCATCGACTGCTTGTTTTTCCGATGACATAATTTCAGGCACGTCTTGAGGTGTGAGTGTATGACTGTGTGTGTGTGTGTGTGAATTGTATGCGAGTGTGTGCGACACAGTTTTCTGTGTGTGTGTATGTCTGCAACTGCTGCAACTTCTTCGGCACTTGGCCATTGCGGCACAACATTGCAAACCAGTTGAATAGTAGAGTGTAATTTACTGCCAACTGGTTAGGCGGCCTCTCAACAATTATACATACTAAACTATATATGTATATATGTATGTGTATATATACAGCTGGATAGATAGTTTCTTGGCTCACCCGCGCCAACCGAGAAAACCGAGAAAACCGCTTTTTGCACATTTATTACCATCCTTAGATAATCATGTTGCTGTGGTTTTATGGCCGAGAATTTGGCAATCGAACTAAACAACTGGATTCAATCTGGCTTAGCTTTTGCTTTCAGCCAAAAAAACACACAGAACTGAACTCAATTCGAGTTCGAACTAAAAACTGGTCTATGGCTCATATAGTTTATTTGTGTCTGTGTTTTAATAACACAATTTTCCAGTTGAAAAATTACTTGAAAGAGAATGGCCGCCACAATTAATAAATAATTTTCTCAATCTTGTTACATTTTTTTAACGTTACATCAACACAAGTAATTTCTCTTTCTCTGCGAGAACTTTAACAACTGCGCCACGTGGCTTGGAATGTGTGTAATTAATAATTCATTTGCTTGGTTGAAGCATCCAACTCTTTAAAGCCTTTCGATTGATTGATTTCACACAGTGCTTTATTATGCTGACAGTTCAATGGCATTAGCACAAAAGGAAAACAAACAGCAAGCAGTGATTTCCCCGCCCCTTTTTGGCCAGTCTTTGTCCAGGCTCATTAAGCCTGGCTGGCCATTTGACTTTAGCACAGGGCAGCAACAGACTCGAGAGTAACAAGGGTTTTAAGTGCAACTGACAATCGTCGGAGTTGCCAGCGGCGAAAAAAAATATATAATAAATTTGCTTAATTGATCCATTAGACCCTGTCATTAAGTGACCAGAGAGCTCCACTTCAGCCAGTGCTAGCTACTGCTAAATGAATGACGTTAAACAATCTTTAGCCTATGTAAGCCGTAAGCCGTAGCATACAGTTAGTAATTAGTTTAATAACCACTTAATCGGAAAAGGCAAAACTAGAATTAAGCGACTTTTCGCAACTACCTTGATTATAATGAAGCAACGCATCGAGAAACAGAAACTGACAGACAGAGATAAAGAGCTATGGGAGAGTGCAGTAATTAATTAAATTCTTAAATCCGTCTAACAAGTATTTAATATGCAATTAAAAAAATACAAATAAAACAAATATATTCTTGAACTCGGTTTTTGGCGCGTGTTGAAACAACATAAATTCACTAATCAAATATTAAAATCACATAATTAAAGAATAAAAGTAGAATGAACAAAAAATATAAACAAAAGCAATAAAGAAATGCGAGCAGAAGAGCAGCAGCAACAAAAACAGAAAAACAAAAACAAAAACAACAAAAAAAACCCCAAAGCCAACAAAAATACCAGTTCAAGTTGAAGCTGAAGTTCGGAAATGCAGCGAGAGAGTGTGGAAAGAAAACCTTGACAACAAATTTTCAGGGCCAAACGCAAGAAGGTCGTTGCTTGCTTTGGGTGCACGAAAATGCGACAATGAATATGCAGTTGAATGCTCATTTCAAAAGTCACAAGTAGCATATTATTATCGCTTGTTGTTGCATCTGTATTTGTATCTCTATCTCTTTAAATGTATCTGTATCTTTTTTGTGTTGCAACTGTTTGCAGTGTAAATGTGTAAAAAGTCACAACATCCATTTAAGCTGAACTTTGCTCGCAATTGAATGACTGACTGACTGACTGGCTGAATGACTGAATGACAAACGGAGCTACAATGTCGGCCGTGCTTATAAATTGCTGCTGACCTCTTGGCCATTGCAGTGCAGTGAGCGTCGTCTGTTTCACTTCCAATAGCTGTTAATTATAACCAATTAGAATCGACCTGGAAATCTCAGCTGATCAACAACTGAACTTGCGATTATCTTAGATAATAATATTGTTAATATGTTAACACACACACACACAGTGTATATGGGAGTGCACACACATCGAGTGTTAACTCAGTTTTAATTGACATGCATTGCAAATATTAACTTGAGATCAAGTTACAGACACATAAACACTTAACAAGGTCTCAAGTTGTATGTTAGCTAGGAGAATTCCAGAAAGAGACTAATCTCGAAGTCGATTTTATTTGATTTATTTCGCCCAACTCTCGTTTACAATGGAACAGTAATTGCCGTTGATTGGTTTTGCGAATATTCTAACAGCGTTTTGGGAGCGACAACGACGACATTGGGCCCGCTAAAGTTGTCCATTTGTATGCAAAACGTTTTGCACATTTGAAATGAACAGTAGCCCAGCTCCTGAAGCTGAAGCTGAAGCTGAGGCAGAAGGTGGGCGGGGCAATGAAACAGTCACGTTGCTCAGTTTGGTTTGCCTTGTGTGTTGTTTCTTCTCTTCTTTTTTGGTTTTGCTGATGTGGACGATGATGGAAGCGACCTGACAAAGCCGCAACAAAAAGTAATTGTCGTCGTTGTCGAAGAGACAACAAAGCGGCTCAGCGGCGGCCATTTGTCTTTACAAAGAATATTTATTGTTTTATTATTATTATTATTGTTATTCTCTTAATATTGTTTGCGAAATGATTTCCTGAAAACAACACTCTAAAGCACTTGAGAGAGGTGCCAAGCTCGTCAAACTCCAAATCTTAATGCTGTATTTAACTAGCAAATTTACACTTACAGTTCGCGATCTTAAGCCGTTTCCTGTGTGTGAGTGTGTGGAGGTGGGGTTAGGTTCCTAACTATATATATCTATATATATACGTATTTGTGTTGGAAAAAAAGTCGTTGAATGTCGTCAACTGTGCGCAAATATTTGCACAAGTTAGTGTATGTGTGTGTATGCGAGTGCGCGTTTGCTTTTTGGTAATCCACTCTTGATTAGCTTGATTGATCCCGCACTACAAACGACTTAGGGCACAAACTTGATCACACGCGCCTTCTACTTTACTTGTGTACTTAACGTTTTCTTTTCTCTTATGCTGTTATCGACACACACTGTGTTATCGTTATCGTATCGCTTGCGATGTCACCAAATAATCGCGACGTAACTATAGCGGAAAAAAAGACGAGGGAGCGAGTTCGTAGACGCGTGCGTTGCGCTTTAAGCTGCGACTAAGACTGACTTCAAGTTGTTGCCCAAGCTGAGACCTGAGCTGCGTTTGTTGTCGCTGTCGCTGGCGTCGTTGACGTCGCTGTCGATGCTGCGACGTCGCTGCTAACTTTGCACTTTACACTTTTCGTCGGAGAGCAAGAGCGATAGAGCGAGAGCACTATTGAGTGCTTTTTTCATCGAATTTGTAGTAGAGGCGACAGGTCTGTTGCACTTTTACACGTGCGTGGAAGGCGCGTGTAAACGTTTGGACTTGCTGTCTCGCTGTTAACTAAACAGCAGCTACCTGTGAACGCGCGCGAAACGCAGAGTGTAAGCACAAAAAGCTCAATAAGTCACTCACTCGCGTACTCACTCGCACTTGCACTCAAAGACAAACTCGTAAAGTATGTTTGTGTGTGGAATGAGCGCGTGGTCTCTGGCACTTGCTTTTGAGTAATTTGCGCGATTCGCTTTTGAGTTTTTAAGTTTTGCGCTTTGACGACGGCAAAGTTTGTTGGCTTCGCTTGTTTGCTTTTGCTCCTTGCTCTCAACGCTCGCAGCTCGTTCACCTTCAAATGTGTTCGGCATGTGCGTACAAAAGGGCTTCTGGCAGCAGCTGTTGTTGGGTTTTTTCTTTACTGACGCTGGCGTCGCTGTTGACGTTGCTGCTTCTGCTGCGTTGCGCTTATGTAAGCTGGCGACCTTGAAAGCATCGCTTGACGCGTCGTGCATAAAACAATGCGCATCAGACGCTTCTTTTTCTTTTGTCCGCTTCTTCTTCTACTTCTGCTCTAGAGAATTGCAACAGAAAAGTCGCTCCAGCCATTCACTCGGAATTGCAACACGTACGTATGTTGACAACAACAACTATACAACAACACTAATAAGCAGGTTCTTTTCCTGTCACAAAGTGAATGAAGTTGTGAATACCCAAATGCTATGAATATAAAATATATGTATGTATATAAGGAAGTCAGGAAGGAAATATTTTAATTATGTACAAAATATTGTGAACTTGTTTTTAATTAACTATAAGATCTGTGATAATAAGCAAGAACTCCTAGATTAATGTATCAATAATTAAAAAAAAAATTTAAATTAAAAATACTTCATTAAGAAAGTAAAACCTGTTATAAAAAATTCTCAAAATGAATGCAACAATAATAAGGAACTCTCAAAAAGAAGTGCCAATAATTTTATAATGATAAAAAATTGTCACCTTTAAGTACCACTTGCTATAACTATTCATATAAATAATAAGTGTAGAAAAACAAAATTTGTAATGAGTTCATTTGAATTCAGAGTTTGCAAATGTCAGTTATATTTGTTGTGTATATGGTGCGAGCACATTAATAATCATATTTAAAGCGAATCCGTAATAGCAATAATAAGTTATAATTTGTTTAATTTGCTTTTAATGCCAAATATGCGTGCGCATTAAGAAGTCACAAGCCGCAGTCAAAGACACGTCAATGAGATTTGAGTTGTTGTTTTTAAGTTTTGAGTTTTGGTTTTTTGCGCGTGGTCAAGGCGAAACTTAATGTTTTAATTGTAATAATTAAAGTGGCAAAGAACGAACGCGTTGAGAATTGAGTGATGGACAGCCAGACGCATAGATAACGAAAACCAAAAACCGCAAAATCAATAAAGAAAACTTCAAAAACCTGCCAACTTTAACATCAACATCAATATCAATTTGAATCTCCATTGGGGATTGCACAATTTCAATGCCACACATTTATTAACAACTTGAGGGCGTTACTTAGGGCGTCTCTTACTCTGGGAGACATGAGAAAGACATGAGACAAGAGGAAAACAACAAAACGAATAGAGATAAATCGAAGATGAAATGCTCTCTTGCGGCATTAATGAATATGTTGTAGATGAAACACACACCTATGAAATGTATATCGATATCGAATTTATTGCCCCAAATTATGCTTTATATTAACATTTTTCAGCTGTTTGGGAATATGAAACACTCTTTTGCGTCGAGTGTGTTACACATTTTGTGTTTAAATTAAAATGCTGGAGTGCATAAAAAAAGAGTATAACCAAAATACAAATAAACACAAATATAATATGTGGTATTAAGAAACCAACCGGGGCGACATTTGCGCAATGCTGACATTGAAAATGCCCAACTGCCCATCGATGTCGCTGTGGGTGTTTTATTGTTGTTGTTACTGTTGTTGTTGCTGGCCAAATGTGCCATCAAATTGAATGTTGCAACAATGCGCGCATGAAATTGAAATCGAACATTTTAAGCCATTTTTGTATTGTCTGTTGTTGTTTGTCGCTTAAACGAACACACACTCAAGGGACAACAACGAGTGCAAAATTGTGATGACCATGCAAAGACAAGGAACGAGTTTTGATGTTGCCTTAAAGTACTTGTAACTACATCGAAATATACGAAATATTGGCAGTTCCTTGACGCATTACGCATACGCCGCGTGCAACGCTGCTTCGAATTGAGTTTATAGCGCATTAAACTCAACTTATTCGCTGTAAACATCCTCATTGCACAGTCCATTTAATTGTTGTAATTCACCGAAAAACCGAAAATAAAGTAAGTTCATAAACAAATGAACACGCTGCAGCTTCATCAACGTCACCTACAACAAGCTCTCCCTCTCTCTCTCTCTCTCCTCTATCGCTCTGTCTCTCTCACTGACGACGACAACGCACTTGACATCATTTTGAAACTGTCAGCGTGCTAATGAGCCCTGCAAAGTGATTTCCAAGCTGGCCCGCCAGCACTTCATCATTTTGCTGGGTTATTTTTCGTAATGCGACTATAAGAAACATGAATCACTTCGGCCTACTCCGAATATATTTCTTCTAGTTCGCCTCATCATAGTTTTTCAGTCTGCAGCTAATTTGCCGAAAAACGCCAGCTCATGCTGATTCAATTTGTGCAGTTCCAAACTCACAACTCTAATATAAATCTCAAAAAGGCTGCAAAAAGACCTTCAGACTGCAGATGGAAGCCAGGTTTTAGCCTCTTGGTTTTTGTCTTTCGTAAGCGTTTGCTTTAATTTAAATTAAAGCGACACACCCACACACAATGATTTAAATATTTGTTTGTACACTGAGATACTCTTATGGCAAACTTTTTTATTGAAATTTTAAATATACTAAATTTTATAGTATATTATATTACTTACAAATTGTTATGATATCGAATTAGAAGATGCTTATTCGAAGAAAGAGAAGCCAAACCAGAATATTAACAAGTTTATAACGTAATAAACTTAACAAAAAAAATATCTAATTCTTCGTTCTTCAAAAAAGTACGAATAAGTATGGTATGAAAATTAATAAATTTTCAATCGTAATATCAGATTTTGAAGGCAGAACGTTATAAATTTGATATTTTGGTTTGATTTTAAATTTATTCTATTATTCTATTGTAATATAGAAAATTCAATACTATTTCAAATTTATGTGTAACATTTCTTCTATGATAAAGTTTGAATATATTTTATTTTGAGTCATATTTATTTTTATTTTTTTTATATTATTTGAAGTTTATTAAATTAGTTGTTTGAAGCATTCCATTATGACTCATAACTTTTTGAATTTTGTACACAGAAAGAAAAAAATCTAGGTTGAAAAGTATTTTGCAAGTTTTGATTTTTTCGATCATAAAAAAGTAAAGAATAAATCTTCTTGCTTCAGTTTTGAATTCACATAATATTAATTCAAGATTATATTCTTGATTTTATCACTTTTTTCTTTATTTGAACGATTGTAAATAAATTTCTTTTAACACACATAATCATGAATTTCTTGAATCAATAATTTCTTAGTATTCTTTAAGTCCGAGTTTTATATTATTTTAAATGCATTATTTCTAGTTTTAACTTAGACATAAAAAGTTGTCTAAGTTTATGTCTTTGAAGTGTGTTTTCATCTGTGAAGCTGCCAGCTGCTTTAAAAAGCTAATGAACTTTGCCAATGTATACCAGAAATAAATGGACGAAAAAAAAACCCCGACCAACGCAATTTGTTTATAGTTTTTTTGCCTTTTCGGTTGTTCAGTCGGTCTTTCAAGCAATTTCCAGCGAATAACCACATAAGTAAAGCTTGCAATTTTCTAACTCTGCGTCTCCGTTTCAGTCTCTGTTACTCTTGGTCCGTCTGTCTGTCTGTCTGTCTGTCTGTCCGTCTGTCTGTCCGTCTGTCTGTGTGCTTGCCTCTGGCTCTTAAGCTTTTCTGGCAAGTCATGCCATGCGACGGTTGCGACTGCGCCTTGAACAAGTTTGTTGACTCCATCAGCTTGGTCAGTGCAACACAGTTACAGTAACAAACCAGAACAACAGCAACAACAACTGTAGAGTAACAACTTTACTGTTTACCACAAATGGCAAATACAGTTGAAAGAAATTGGTTGACAATATTTTGGCTGTTGCCCATGGCATCAATTGTAGTCGTAATAATACAACATGTCGCATCGCAGGCTTCGAAAACATCTCTGTATTCAGTTGTTTCTTCAGCTCATTTTGAGCTTTACGATGTGCCACAATTTCAAATTCAACTATTTTTTTTCGCTTTGCTTCTTTGTATTGTTTACTTCATCGCATTTATTGCCAGGTCGGAGCGTTGAAGCGTCAGAGCATCGCGCATCGCAGAGTTGGGAAGAGAAAGAGCCAACAGCAAAAGAGGCAGAGATAGAGACGAAGATAGAGATGAAGATGGAGATGTAGACTGGGTAAACTCCATGCCCATTCATTCATGTAAACAATTTTTATTTCGGTTTCACGGCGATTGCTGTAAAAACGAGCACAAGGTCGTCGTCGTCGTCGCAGCAGACTTTTCAGGTATAGTCTATAGATATAGGAGGAAGCTGCTTGGGAAGCTGCGCTTCAATGTTTCAAGTTGCCACAATCTCTGGCACTCGCACTCTCTATGTGCAACCAAGTCTCTGTGCAACAGCGCCAAATTAATTGCATTTTGGCCGCAATTCCAATCTTAATTCAGAGGCTCATAAAACGCATTTGAGTCTTTAATGCTTTTATGCTTTTGCGCTTAACGTAATTTCATTTGCGATAACTCTTTTTTCCCTTTCGCCTCAAACTTGTTTTTAACCGCTCCACTTTGCTCTGCACTGTGTGTCCTAATCACCTATTTCTTATTTTATGCTTTCGCATTTTTATTTTTTATTGCAGTTGCCACTGGGCCAACAGCCAAAATACAAAAACCAAAAAATTAAAGCTGCCAGCCAAAGCTTTTTAGACCAACTCGAAAACAGCGCTGAGCACGTGAAGGAAGCGATGAAGCATATCGTGAGTCCTACATAGCAATACCGATACTTCGTGTAGTCACGAGCAAGTGAAGGAAGCGATGAAGCATGTCTTGAAATTTCTATATATCATTGCAATACTATCGATAGTTCGTGTAATCACGATTTGATTTTTAAGCCCGAATCTCAAATATAAGGGACGCTATTAAAAGTAGTTGACTATAGAAATTCTTTATGATATAAAGTAAAAGTAATGTTTAAAAATGAACTGTTGAAAAGCGAGCTTCTTTCATATGAAATAAAGCGATGAGCATGTGAAGCAACCGATGAATCATATCGTGGAAATTCTATATATCATAGCAATAATACTATCGATAGTTCGTGTAATCACGATTTGATTTTTAAGCACGAAATCTTAAATATATGTAGTTGACTATAGAAATTATTTAAGATATAAAGTAAAAGTAAAGTTTATAAATGAACTGTTACGCGCTGAGCGCGTGAACGACGCGATGAATCATAACATGAATTCTGCACAACATGGCAATAATACTATCGATTGTTCGTATAATCACGAGTTGATCTCGAAGGGACTCTATGAAAAGTAGTTGCAGATAAATTATTGAATATGAACAGTTAAAAACCGTGCTTCTTTCAAATGAAATTCATTTATTAAGGGAAAAGTACATAACTTAGCTACCTAGATTTTACTTTAATAAGAAATATGTATTCCCTTATTATATATACACATCTTTTCTCTAATATGAACTGTTAGAAACTGTGTTTGTTTCAAATTATAAATAATTCAAATATATAGTAAAAACTCAATGATGAAGAAACACTTTAAAAGGCAGTTTAATATTGAAAATAGTTCTAATCTCTACTAAAATATTATCTATAGAAAACTGTACTTCATTCAAATTAAAGTACAAATAATTTTAAGAAAAAAAGACTAACTTTTTATTTCAATTACTTATTTTATTAAAATTTTAAGTTGAATTTTGCTATATCTGACCATGTAGCAAAAAGATTAAGTAAAAATAAAATACACATAATCTCTACCTTTAATTACTCATCTCTATTTGCAATGTGAACTGTTTGTTCCGTTTGGAGAATCTTAATTTAATGACTCATTGCCCATCGAGACTTGCATGTCATGCATGTGATGCATGATGCAACCGCAAAACCAAAAAACAGTCGCTTAAAGAGAATGCTTCGTGTACTCACGAATGGCTTTCAAGCAAACACACATCGCTAGCACGAGAGCGGAGAGAGGAGAGCGCAGTGATCGGCTGTGGCAACTCTTTTGCTGTGGTACTGCCAAAAATGCTATTATGCAATTCTCAAAGCTTGTTGTGCTGCCCGCTGTCGCTGCTTCTGCTGCTGTTGCTGCGCTTTAATCGCAAGCTGCTTAATTTATGACAGTTTCAAGCCAAGTCGCCTCTCTCACACAGCACTAAGGAAATTGCAATCATTTTTGTTGTTGTTGTTGTTGTTGGCTTTTTATCGCTGGTCCATTTGAAATCTGAATTTCAGTTTGTCTTGCCCTCTTTGATGTTGCTCTTCGCTTCCAACCTGTCGAGACTGAACCACAAAAACAAAAAAAAAACCAAAAAAAAAAACTAAATTTGGTTATAAACTCAGCCATATGCGAACCAAATGTGTCAAGGTCTTTTGTAAAAATGTAAAAAAAAACCAAATTCGACTGGCAAATGGACAAAAGATACTCGAGTTGAGTCCAGTTCAAGCCACACTGTGCTCGCAATTTTTTTTTGGCGGTGCTCTGTAATTATACACACTCTCAGTACTGCAAAAAGGGAAAACATTTTTTTTTTGTTGGCCACAATGCGCAGCATTTGAGCACATTTGAGTTGGCAAAAAGCAACAACCGTTGATTGAGCGAGCGCCTTGTGCAAGCCGTCTTATTGAAGCCAACATTTTGAGCAGCACACTTAACTTAAGCCAATTAGCGGGCCGGGCAAATTTTGTTGCTAATGCTACAAGCAAATAAGCGCAAATAGACGCAGAAAATTGCGGGTTTCTGTCGGACAAAGACAATGCATGGGCTTCTTGCAGCTAGTGAAAGTACTTCAAAGATATTGATTGCGAATAACAGAAATAGCAAAAATACGTGTATGATGTCACTCAGGGGAACGGACAACAAACGCTTAATATTATCGATTTTTACGAATGATTTATGTAAATGTGCAGGGAAAAGTATTTTAGAAGGGTTAAACTAGCAGAGAAATTCAAATACAGCAGATAAAGCTTGAAATTATATTTAAGAATCAGTTGAATTTGTAAACTTACATTTGAGCTAAAGACTCAAACTTTAATGTGCTTTAAGCTTTTACTAAATATTTTTATTTTACTAAATATATAAAATATATTTTGCTCAACGACATCTTCATCATTGGCTATAAATATAATAATCATAAATACTTATAATACTTATGACCCCAAAAAAGAACTTGAAATTAAATCGATTTGTTCTGTTTACGTGATTAATGGACTTTCATTGAAAGAATAAAAATATAAATTCAAATACAGCAGATAAAGCTTGAAATTATATTTAAGAATCAGTTGAACTTGTAAACTAAAGACTTAAGCTTTAATGTGCTTTAAGCTTTTACTAAATATAGCTGATATTGCTCAAGAGTCAACGGTACTTTTATATTATCAACCCACAAGATCTTTATCATTGGCCAAAAATATATTAATCTCAAATACTTATAATACTTATGACCTCAAAAAAAACTTGATATTAAATCGAATTGTTCTGTTTACGTGATTAATGGACTTTCGTTAAAAGAATGAAAATATAAATTCAAATACAGCAGATAAAGCTTGAAATTATATTTAAGAATCAGTTGAATTTGTAAAGACTTAAGCTTTAATGAGCTTTAAGCTTTATCTAAATATAGCTGATATTGCTCAAGAGTCAACATTACTTTTAAATGATCAACCAACAAGATCTTTATCATTGGCCAAAAATATAATAATCTTAAATACTTATAATACTTATGACCCAAAAAAAAAACTTGATATTAAATCGAAGTGTTCTGTTTAAGTGATTAATGGACTTTCGTTGAAAGAATAAAAGTACTCAAGCACTTTCTTGGCCAGAACAAGTGTCATTCCTTTGTATGCAGCGCAAAAGCAGCGTTAATTTATATGTCCGACATGTGATGAATGATTTCAGAATATTCTTTCAGTCTTACGTGATTGAGTTCATTTACTTCACAATTGGTTACAAAGGTTGAGCGTCATAAATTAAGCATTGATGTGACTTACGACTCGAGATGTGGCCTGCGGGCATTATTATTAAGCTCATTTCATTTCCTTTTTAATTTAAATGGCCTTTCCAGAATACAAGTGTGGCGCAATAAAGACAATAGTAGGCACCTTAATGGTTTTTGTCGGGTTGAGTAAAGTTGAAACAACAACAAAAAAAAGAATAAAAACACTGTTGAGGAGTTTGTCAAGTGGAATTCTGTTCTAAGGCATTAGATAGGCGCAATGACTGTTTTCAATGCTATTGTTGTGATTACTTGCTGCCGTTGGCTTCTCTAGCTATGACTAGATTAATGTAATTTGCTTTAATATCATTTGCCGTCTGTGATCTTTGGATCCCATTAGACACAAGAGGCATTAGCACTCTCATATGAGCAAAAGCTTTTTCGCTGCAAATGTTCGTGTGCGCGTGCATAAAGTTTCATTTTAGCCAAGTTAAAAACAAAGCTGCAAACAGCTTTAAACAAGCGCGCTCAGCGAATCGAATACGCCATCTGGCGTTAGTTTGTAGAAGCTAAGTCAAAGCTTGGCTACTGTGCAAGCGCTTGCAAGCTGACTGCTACGACACTTACACTTAAGCTGAGTTACGCAGCTGTCAACTTTGCATTTATTGAAGTCGACCTATGCAAAAGGCATTGAATAAGATAAATTGGTTATTTATTCAACCAATTTATGCGAAACGAAATTGAAGAAAAATTACTTGTATATAAATAACCCTAAAGCAGTTCTTATACAGTACAAAATACCTAAACTATTTCAATTTTAATTGAGCCGCAATTAGAGATGCAACCTTGAAAAGTGCAATAACAGTTGCATTCTTTGTGCATGTGAGGGGCGTGTTTTGCATGCGAAAAAACATCGTTCGAATAACAACAAACTGAGCTGTAATAATAACATATAACTGCACTAATTACGCGCACGACAGCGACACAATGCGAGTGAAAACTTATCGGACAAATCCCAAAAATAAATCAAAACTTATTTCCCAACTGGTTAATGCGGAAGCGAAGCGAAGCAAGAGACAATCGTGTTGAATGAGTGCCGCCTAAAAGACCGTTAGCGTTAACATGGCCAAAAGCCAAAGGCAAGTCACTCAGTCAGTAAGTAAGTCAGAGATCGATCACATTATGTCATCGGGTAAACAAAACTAAAGCACAATTCGCATAAATTAATGCCAAATGCGTTATGGCCACGTCTCTATTTGCATAAATCGACGAGAGATTCGCATAGTTGAATCGCTCGTTCAATAGCCATTTGCTGGCCAAGCTCCAACATTTTTTTGATTTTCGATGTTCAATTGTATTCAATCATGGCCAAGTGTTTTTCACACATCAAGCTATCTAACAACCTGGCCGGATGTTTTATAATAATGATGATGATAACGATGATAATCATGATGGCGATTTAGTGTATTTGAATAGTCATTATTTGTTGTTATTTATTGCGATTAGCGCCCCGCCAGTTGCTAGTGAAATTATTGAAATTTGCAATTAGTTAGATTAAAACGTGCAACAGGCGTTGCCAAGCCCAAAAAAAAACTAAAAGTAAAATCGCAACTTAAAGATGTTTGCTTTTTTTGGGTTCTATTTTAAGGCTCGTCAACACATAACACATGTCGCAACATGTCTCGATTAACACAAACACAAAAAAACTAAAGACAGTCAGACAGTTGTAAACATGTATTTATATAATTGCAAATTTCACCGTCACTTTATGTTGCCTAGCTTAAGTGCAATTAAAACCTGAAGTTTAATAAGCATGACGTGTACTATGCACAAATATTTGCAGACCAGCCCCATCACAAATGTCGGAAGATAATGAATATATATATATGGCTAAATGCATGCTCACAATTCCATTGAACTGCGCTGAGTGGGAGTTCAGACTTTGAAATAGAACAAATACAAATCGGTTGCTAATTGCCAAATCACTTTTTGAACTTTGTAAGCTTCTCTTCAAAGTGCAAATCGAGAGAATAAACAGCTCAGTGATATCATCGAACAGATGAGCTGATGATTCGTTTCTGGTTCATTTCATTATTACTTATTTTAGACGTCACAGTCTAAACTTCAAAAGGAAGTCGGTTATATATTTTATAGTAACTAATTTAAATTGAAATTGTTTTCCTTATAAAAAGAAATTCATAAATCACTTCTAGCAACTTATTTAAATTGAAATTAGTTTTATTAGAAATGGCAATCATATTATTTCACAAAGAAATCATTAAATCATTTTTAGTAACTTATTTGGAATTAAATTCTTATTACTAGAAATGTAAATCAAACTAATTTTAATTGAAATTGTTTAAATGAAATTGAAATTTAAAATCAAATCATAAATTAAATGAAATTAAATTGTTTTATTAATGAAAGAAACCATAAAATTGTTTCAAGTTTAAAATGTATTTTAAAAAATAAATAATGAAATTGTTATTATTATAAATTTATATTAAAATCAAAAGTAAATCGAAAATAAATGTTCTAATTATTTCTAGGCACTAAAATTATTTACGTTTTAATTATAATTTTGCAAAATTCTTTAAAATTTAAAAATCCTATGTAAGTCATAAATAAATCATGAAATTATTTCTAATTACTTTTTTTTAATTGAAATTATTATTATTAAATAATCATGAAATGATTTCTAATAAATTTAAATTGAATTTATTATTATTAAAAATTCCCTTTTAAAAAAACCAAACGTAAATCATAAAATTATGTTTAGTTATTAACATAAATTAATTTAAAATTGTTATAAATTTAAAAGGAAATCATTAAATTACTTCTAGTTACTAATTAAAATTGAAATTGTTATTTTTCGAAAAGATTTTTTAAAACAAAGCATAAATCTTTTTGCATTTCGCGACTATTTAGCATTTTTAAGCAGTTAGCAACACGAGCTTGCGATATTTACATTCAAGTATGTTACATTCGCAAACTGGAACAATTTATATTTATTTTTGACATATTTTACAGTAATTTATGAAGTAAATATTCGGGAATCACGGTTATAAATTGTGTAAATAACTGATTTGTCGATCAATTGAATTAATTTCAATGCAAATTCGCGAGCAATAAATCTTGTGAGTAAGCAAAAGAAATGGCAAATTTACAGGGTATGTGCTAGTCGATAAATCTAGAAAGTAATAAAAACATAATAACACACTGAACAGTAATAAAAATTACACTGACAAAAGAAATAAATTTTATGACTAAGCAAAAATGATTACAAAATTACAGGGTATGCTTGAGTTGATGCCTGAAAGGTTTTCTATTATGCCATGCAAATAATTATAAAGATAAAACTGCAATCTTGAGGAACTACACGAAATAATAACACACAAAAAAACCGCTCACAGATTTTTATCTCAGCAATTTATGGCCATAATTATGAGCGTGTTTCTTTTAAGAGAATGGTAGAGTAGAGTATAGAAAAATAGTTAAAAAAACAGAAATGTTAATGCTTTTAACATTATGTAAGAATTGGCAATTAACAAGCTGAATTGATTCCAACGGAAGCCATCGACAAGGCAAGAAACGAACTCACGGTTCTTTCGTTCAAAGTCAACAACTTTTTTGGCCGCTAAGCAAAGTTGTTATAAAGTTGATCAAGAAAAAACAAAGCATAACCCCAGACTAGGGCACTAAGCGCAAAAGACAAAGACAGTTAAAATTATAGTTTTAAATTTGCTTTTGCTTTGTTATCTTTTTCAGCAATTAAACTGGCTTAAACTGAGTTCCGTTTTTTTTAAGGTCCATTAAGTAAAACTTGTAGTTAATGACTCACATGGCACTTGAATCCGACCAGCTGAAATGTCGTTTAATCCTTTCGAGATCCATGGCAGGCTGTGCTTGTCCATTTGGCTGTCCATTTTGCTGCTGTTGTTGTTGTTGTTGCTGTTGTTGTTGACTCAACGTTGACTCTTTCTTGGGCGCCATTATGGAAAAAAGATGCTTCTGCTGATAATTTTCGTTGATCACACTCTTTTTTGTCTCTCTTTCTCTCTCTCTTCTTTTTTTTATGCACGGGATGTACTTTTAAGGAGCCGGCGCGGAGGAGTCGAATATATATTTATAGGTATATATATGAATGTGTTTTAGCGCTAGAAATAGTTGCACAACAGGTTTCCCCTCTCTGGTTTGGCTAGTAAACAATCGCGTTTTATTTTCAATCTTATGTTATCTGTGCACTGTGTTTCGTTGATCTTTTTTATTTGTATTTTTATTTGTGTGGAAGCGCGTGCAGAGATTCGCGCGCGGAATGAAACAAAAGACTTAAGCGACGAACTTCATATTCGGAATCGATGCTGTGTTGTATTTTGCCTTGCTTTCGTTATTGTTGTCGTTTAAGTTTAGCTTTAGCTTCTTCTGACAGCTTCAAAACAGCTGTCTTGGCCACGAGGCGCGTTCGCGACGATGCTCAACAGCGTGAAGGCAGCGCGAAGGCAATAAAGATATATATGTAAATAAAGTAGCGAATAATAAAAAAACGCAGGCAAATCACGTAATTTGGTTTATAACTTGTAGCGTGTATTACACGATTGTTGTTTTTTTTTTTGTTTCTTTTCTCAATTTATATATTATATTTTCTACTTTTTATTATTTCTTTTCTTTTCTCTTGCCTTTTTATCACACTGCGATTTTTTGCTGCCTAACGCGACGAGCTTGAAAACGAAACTGAAAGCATGCGAAGCGCGCAACAGACACAAGAGCTGCCAATGCAGCAAAGAGCGAGCGACAGAGAGCGTAAGACTGAGAGAGGAAGAGAGAATGAGAGAGAGAGAAGCTACAGCTGTTATAAAAGCTTGTATATAAGCATGAAGTTGCATGAAGATGCAAGAGCAACAACAACAACAACAACTCAAATGGCAACGAACTTGTTTTCGGCCAAAAGGGAACTTCAGCAGCAGCAGCAGCAGCAGCCGCCAAGCTAATTATGCGTTAGTCGAAAGAGCAAGTTCGTGCCTTAAGTCTTCTTCCCCTGAAGTTCGTGCCTTAAGTCTTACTCCACCCGAAGACTTAGACAACGAACTTGTGAACTGCATGTCGATTAATCAAATCTCCGAAATATTTATGAGAATGCATAGCATAATTAATGTCATCGAATGTCACATAAAATAAGCGATAACGGTTAGTGACGCCCACTGTGCCCAGAGTCAAACAATGGACAGTTTGGATGCCACTTCATTAAGCACCGTTAAATAGCTATTTCAAGCGGGTTCATTGTTGTTGTTGGTGTACAAATTACATGGACTTAGTGTCAAATTAGTAACAACAAATTAACTACAGTGAACCTTGATGAACTTTTTTACACACTTGAGCTGCTTATCAAGCGTTGCCCCAATGATGACTATTTTTTTGTAACTTTGTTTTTTTATTTTTTAGTTTGGTGAAATTGAACCGTAATGAAGATTTTGAGCGCGTTAATTCAGTTAACGAAACGAAATGAAATTTGAAATGTTTTGTGGTGTGCGGTGAAAACATATTTTTCATAGCAATATTTTTTTTTTATATTAATTCACACATTTCCGTCAACGTGCCGAGTCAGAAATCAGAAAACAGAAAACAGATATCAAATCAAATTAAATCGGGCGAAATTAGAAAATCGCATGCTGTGATTCAATGCGTTTGATATATTGATTACGACCACGTTCAAGTTGATGGCGTGTCAAATGTGACCCGAGTTATATAAGTCTACGAGTTGTTGTTGTTGTTGCATTCGTATTGCATTTATGCTAATTGTGTGCACACACCATCGAGAAGTCGACCAAGGGAGAGAGAGAAAGATGTTTTTGAGAGTGAAGCAGCGAGTGAAAGCGTTTGCATGCCAAAGTCTTACGCAAATTGCAGTCGAAAGAAAAATCGGTTTGTTTGAATATTTATTTCATTTGCAATGGCTTTTAATTGGTATGCAAATGGGCTGAAAACAAAAGCGTCAGGCACAACAAAACATAACACACAACAGCATTAAATGCAAATCAATGACGCAGCCGTGAAAAGGTCGCACAACTAAATTTAAAAGTCTAGAAAAGTGAGCCAAACTTTTTTTTTTGTTTTTGGATTACCTCATCGAAGTGGGCGTCGTGAAATTGCAACTATTATGATTGAAAAAGGCAGCAAGACATCGGCAACAACAACAACAACAACAACTTCGACAGCAGCGTAAATGAAAATCAATGAAGCGGCTAACAAAATGTTGAACAGAGACAACACGAATGTTTGGCCAAAGCAAAGTCACAGCTAAAAGTGCCGCATAAAAAGAAAGTTCAATTTTTATTTCTTTCGGTTTTTGATATTCACTTTTTGTTGTTGCTTCGGTTCAAGATATGAGCTAACACAACAAAACGTTTTGCCGGCTGCTCGACAAAACACACACACACACAGTTAGTTGTTGTCTTTGTGTCATTGTCATGCAGCTGGCCAACAGACTCAGACTCTGAGACTCTGAATCGTACTCGCACTCAACACTCAGCACTCGAAACATTCAGACGACGGCGACGACCAAAAAACCACGTTCACGTTCACTAAGGAAACGGTAGCAAAAAGCCAAAAGCCAACAACAACAGCAACAAAAATTAAGGCGACTTCATGAACAACATTTAAATGCAGGCGACGACGCATTTGATAATTGCCTGAGCAAATCCAACTAAAAACTTGTTATTACTATGTTGCTTTTCGCGCGAAAACAAGCAAAAAAAAACAAAAAATTACACCCAAATAAAAAAAAATTGCAACATTTGCCAACGCGGCGCCAAAGAATTTGTGTCATGCGCTTGCACAATGACCACAACAACAGCAAAAGCAACTGCTCTGCAGTCGACTCGTTGCAATTGCTGCGCCTTCCACACACACAAACACAAACACACGGGGCGTATGAGCAACGTGTTGACGACGAGGGCAAAAATCAACGAGCGAAGAAGTAAAACGAGCAATTGGTAAAGTGTTGCATAACACTTACTAACTTATAACTTGCAAGCCGGCTGAATCAACTTGCCAAAGTCCCCGCCACTTGACGGAAGTCAAGAAAACTATATAAACACACACACACACACACACACACTTTGCAATTTTACATTCCTATATAAATGCATTCAGGTTGGGTGGGAAAATGCTTGTCAAGCGCTTGACAAGAGCATTAAATTTACCGAGCACAAATTTTACTGGCAAATTTGGCGAGACAACACCGCAGTCGCCTCACTATGTGGAGTAAGCCAATAAGTAAATTGGCCAAAAGCGCCAGCGATAAATAATAACAACGAAAGCGAGCAAACAATTTGTCAGCACAGCGACCAACGGCAACTGCACTTAAAATGGCAAATTTACAACACACAAAAGACTTGCGATTAATCCGGTTTCATTTCTGCTTAAAGCAGGATAACAATTTTTACATTTTTATAATCATACGTTGCGCAGCTTATTTGCAAATAATTTTGTGCAAATAACCAGCATTTATTAAGCAATTGAACCAGTTTACACGCTTTGAACAAATCAATTATCCTGATTGTTGGCTGGAGCAAATTATTATAATTCAAAAGTACGCGCGTTCCTATAGTCTTACTGCTCGCACATTAACGACTATCTCGCTCACACAGTGCAGAGTTGCTGTGCAAGCAGCGGCACCTACAGGGAAACACGCTGTATCATAAATGCAGCTAGCGCCATCTATCAATAATAAAGAATCGTTGAGCTGAGTCACACACCAAAATCGATAACTTTTGTTGTTCATTTGGTAGTAAATTAATTTAAGCTGTTGCCGTAAGTTTTAATAAATTGAAGTTGTGTTACAATCCAGAAAAATCAACTAATCTAAATTCATATTAAATAACAATCCTATCATTAAAAATGGAATTTATAATATTATCATTGTTCAAACTATCGATATATCGATTATGTCATCGTTGTTTGTCCATCTCTACTTACAAAACGCCGCATTTTTTACGTAAATCATTTCAATATTGTTAATTCAACAAGTTATTCGAAGCACTTTAAAAGCTGTAATAATAACTGCAAGCAAAAGCGACAGATATCCAAACAACAACGGAAAATGATCTACACAACGACGCTGCTGTCGCGAGGCTCCATCTTCGGGTCGCTGATCAGTAAAGTCAGGCAAGTTGTAGCCAAAAATGCAGACACCGAAAATATCACAACTCACAAAATCAACAACAATGTCACACCTTCGCCCATCTCCATATCCAACACAAGCAGACCCTTGGCCGCCCCCCTCCGCCACCGCCTCCGCCAGCATAAGCAACAGTGCAGTGCAACGCTCCAAGTCGCTGGAGGAGCAAATTGGATTGCCGCCACGGCCCAAGAAGCCACTCACACCATACTTTCGTTTCATGCGGGAAATGCGTCCCAAGCTGGCGGCCAAAGACCCTAACATCAGCACCGTACAGATTGTGCAGGAGTTGTCGCGTCGTTGGGTCGATGTCGATGCCAAGCTCAAGGAACGCCTGCAGGCCGAATACAAAAAAAGATCAGGAAAGCTACGTGGAACAACGCGCCAAATACGATGCCAAGATCACTGACGAACAACGTGCCGAACTCAAACAGATGAAGCAGGACATCAGTGATGCCAAAGAGCGCAAACAGTTGCGCAAGCGTGTCAAAGAGTTGGGACGTCCCAAGAAACCTGCTTCAGCTTTTCTGCGCTTTGTGGCCAGCGAACGCTTGAATACCCCGCAAACACCACAGCAAACGTATCGGGAGTGGCATCAAAAGGCCACGGCCAAATGGTCACGTCTATCCGACGATGAGAAAGCTGTCTACATGCAGGAATCCCGCAAGGAACTCGATCACTACAAGTACTTATAAATAGCCAACCAACTATAAATAGATTCTCACATGCTTTGCTCTTGTTACAGAAAAGCCATTTCAATTTGGGAGGAGAAAATGATTCGTTTGGGTCACATCGATGTGGTGCGTCATGGCAATCTTATTGATCCCCCAGAGCCCAAGGCACGCAAGTCTCATCAGCCGCCTAAAGAGAAGCTAATCTGAAATGCATCTTAACTCTCTTTCAACTTTTCACATACACAAATTATGTTTTCCGGTTGTTTTCATCATTTTTTTTGGAAATGCTTAATTTGTCAAGTTCCATGCATAGAATAAGTTTTTGCAGCTTTGCAACAAAATCTTGTAAAACCTGAAGCGTGTAAATAGCGACAGCCAAACGTATTAAATATAACGCATATTTAATTATTTTTGAATTGAGCACACACTGTTTGCATTTAGGTGCAGGGAAAAGTATTTTACAGATTGTCCTAAAACAATTCTATTTAAATAACTTAAAGAGAATTGGCGAGTAGATTAAAGATTCTCAAGTCTTTTTTAACTAAAAAACATTCATACTGAAGATACCTTTCAGAGTAAAAAGAAATCAAAAGAATGTTTTACAGATATTTAACATAAGTAAAGAAAAATTAAAAATGCGAAAGAAACATAAAATATCATACAGATATTTGAGACCATACAGATCATTAAGAAAATTGGTATAGAATCGCCATAAATTGAATTGAATTTAAGTTTTCAAGATTAATTAATGCTGTTTAAACTAATAAATGACATGTTAAAGATACTTGGACAAAGAAGAAAGAAAAATATCTTCCAGATACATAAAAATGCAATGCACAAGAAAAACGCTATAAAATCAATTGAACTTAACACGTGCTATAATAATTGCCATAAATTAAAGAAATCATAATAACTTAAAGACATTCGACCAACAAATGGAAGTTTTTTTTTGCTGTAAGCAATCGAATATAAATTCAAACTTATGCCATATAAAAAACTGATTAAAAAGACTTAAAATATATGAAAGAGACGTAGCCTTGCTTAAGCTAATCTAATCGCTATAACTAAAAGGTACTAGGCCAACACGTGGCATTGGCCAAGTACATAAAACGTTTGCTTCAAACATAAAGCAACACGTGTCTGAGTCTTACGGGGTTAAGATCACACTTGGTTCTTAGTTGATTTAACACGGTAATCGACACAGTTTTAATCTATCTGTGTAGATCACGGTAAACAAATATGCGATTCAATTTGTCACCTCAAATGCACAGAATATCAGTTTCCATTTATATAGTACAGTCTAACTTAAAATATTTCTATGTATATGTATCTATAAGATGTGAGATGCGAGTCAAGCACAACCGCTTGCTGATGAAGTTAATATCGAAGTGAACGAAGAGTCGAGCTGCCAGCATTGGGATAGGCTTGACAGCCATGTTTAATGACTGGAATGCTCTTGACTGGAATGTCCAATTCCAGTGGTCAGCTCTCGCTCTCTCTCTCTCTCTCTCTCCCTCTCGTACTCTTTTGCCGCATTGGCATTGATAACAGTTTAATTTTAAAGCACTGCTCAATGAGCATTCAATTTGTTACGCTCAGCATTATTTTTGTTACTGTTACTGTTACGCTCTCTGCAGCTGAAGCTGTTGCTCTCCCTCTCTCTGCCTCTTCAAGGCATTCCAGTGAGAGTTGTGTCAACAGGTAGTTGAAAATATGTGGCTCATAGTCAGATTTTTCTTTGCTACCTGTGTGGGAAACTGGCTAAGAACTGTGCGTGAGCGACTTCCAACTAATTGAAATGGCCAAAAACATAGACACAAGTAGTTTCTACAATTGTGCATGGCCAGAGCTGAGAGTTTGAGTTTGGCCGCCACATTCTTTTTCGCCGTTTCGCTGTTGGGCTAGAATTAAATGTACCTCCGAAATATTTGGCCAAAATAACACGTTCTCGCTGCCGGCAGCGCAAAATTGCGAAAGCCATATTGGCAAAACCTTGAGCTACTCGCAAAATACGCGCCACACAAATATAAACAGTCGAAATATCTAGCTATCTAACTACGACTAGAAGCGGCTGCTACTGCGACGGCGACTGCGGCTTGTGCTTGCTTTTAGCCAGGCCAATAAAAATGTGTATAAACGATTCGGCATGAAATGACAACAAAATGGAAACAACGCAAACAACGTCGAGAGTCAACAGTCGGGGCAGCATTGGGGCACGATTAAGATCCCAGCAGCGATTTGCCTTGGTTGCATGTACAGACAGAGATACAAAAGTATCTCTCAGATACTTACGTACAAATGTCTTGTCTAAAGCCTCTCTTAATGTTCTCTGCGGAGGGAGAAGAGGAAGAACAGCAGCCAAGTGGAACCGTTTTTTGTATTTCTCGTATTGCAGCGTTTTGGTAGCTGCTTATTAGCCAGTTGTTTTTGTTGTTGTTGTTTTTTATTGTCGTCATCGTCGACGTTTTCGCTGCAGCTTATTATATTCATTATTAGCCCATAACATTGCCTAGTTCCCCTCCTCCCTCTGCCAACATTTGGCCTAAACTGGAGGCCAAACCTGTTGAAGTTTTGCGCAACCAAAGTTCTTCGAGAAATTCAACAATAAAATAAATTTTTGGTATTAAAATGTTTTTTCCGTTTTTCTTTTTTTTATTTATTCAACAATTTGGTTCGATGCAAAAATATCAACTATCGAATTGAGAGAAATATACAAATATAATATATAATATATTTAGTTTCAATTATTAACTAACCGGCATTTTAAACCTAAGACTTAAGAGCGCTACAAAAATTATTTACATACAAAAATATATTTTTGATTTTGTTTTTTTGATAGTTTTCGACAACATGAAAAAGAAAATAATTTAATACTCGTGGATGAAATTTCTCAACTTGCGCAATGTGATGTGGATTTTCGTAATGTTCATGAAAATAAAATGAAAAATAAAAAAAATATACATAATTCAAATAAAAACAAGAATGATCAAAGGGCCGCCTAAAGTAAGCCCAAAAAAACCAACACTTAAAAATTGTTTTTATTTCATTTCGTGTTTTATGGTCTCGTATTTTTGGCGGTTACTTCATTTTGGCCAAGTCAAGTACGTTGTTGTGTATGTTTGTATGCTTAATGTGGATGCAATTCGCTAACAAAAAAGAATCACGCAAAATAAAAGCGAATTAGCCTCGCTTCGAGCCATTCGCCTGACCATAACTGTGGCTATCCTCCGATGGAGGACGTACCCAACCCCCGTAACGTCGCTCCATTTCCCTGGCCACCGCCAGACAGAGATGATCCTGTCCAGGATTGGCAACCACCTGAATACCCATGGGCAGATTGCGACGATCGAGACCGATCATGCAATTGGTGACGGGCAAACCGAGCGTATTGAAGATGGCCATGTACATGGGCTCCAATAGCTTGTGATAGATCTGATAATGCTGATGGGCGGTGTTCGGAAATGTGGGATACAAGAAGACACCATCATTGCCCAGCAGCTCTTTGAATTCAGTCTTGAGCGCCTCAATGATGCTGGCCAAATGCTTGTGCCGCGAATTCGGAATGATTTTCATAAAGTTCTGCAAGTGGCCGAAGATCACCGATGGCAATATGCTGTCGGAGCAACCGAAGAAATACTTCACGGTCTCCTTGCACACGGTCTTGGGTTGTTCACCCTCCTCGGACTTGTGATAGATGGTCTCGATGTTCTTCATGGTCAACATGGCTGACATCGAGATGTCCAATGACCATTTCATTTTGCGGATATTCACACGTTTCGCATTGAAATCACTCGCCACTCGATTGATGGCCGCATGCAAATCCCGACTGAGAGGACGCATCATGCCCGACGGTCCATCGTTGTCCATGAAAAAGAAGCGTATGCCATGTGCACTGATCTCCTTGTCGAGTGTTAGCTTCGGTCCCGTCGGATCACTCATGCACTTGAGCAACAAAGGCAAATCCTTGGCATAGCGTGTCATCGGTGCAATGGTGAAAAAGTCACCCCACTTGGCAAAGTCGCTGGTCGGATGGTGACCACGAAACGAGACCGCATACGGTGTGGGTTTGTGTCCCCAAATCCCGCTGAACATTGCCGGCAAACGCGACGACCCTCCAATGTCAGAGGTGAGACCCAACAGCGAGGCGCCGCTGGCCAGGAGCGCAGCTTCGCCACCCGAAGATCCGCCCGGAGTGCGCTTCAAGTCGTAGGGATTCTTGGTCTGACCCGTCACATTGTTGTACGTCTCCCACAACAGACACAACTCCGGTGTGTTGGACACCAGCAGAATGATGCCGCCACAGCGTTTGATCTGCTCCACCACGGGAGCATCGGACTTGGCTATCTGCGGAGTCTTGAACACGCGACCCGCTTGATTAGTTAATCCCTTCACTGCAATGCTTTCCTTTACGGTGACAGGAATCCCAAGCAAAGGGGTTAGCTCCTCCATGGATTCGACGCTGTTGATGCCCATGGCAATCACTCGATCTATCTCGCGTGCCTCTTCCAACGCCTCCTCGAAGCGATCCTGCACAATGGCATTGATCAGCGGATTTACCTGTTAAATTTACCTCGAATTAAAATCCGAAATTGTAAAGAGAATTGATTAATCGATGATTTACCTGTCGACATCGCTCGATATAGGCCTCGACCACTTCTTCGCTTTTAATCTGCAAACAAAAAAAACAAAAAACATTTCGTTTGATCATTTCCGCATTAGCTTCAAGCTTTCAAGATTTCTATCTCCCTCTCCATTGTTCCACTCTTGTCGTTTAATTGGTTGTGAGAACCAAACGACAATACAAAAGCAATTTACGTTAAATTAAAATCAATAAAAATTCACATTCGTGCACCATTGGCAATTGGCTACATGGCGTATGAGTAATCTTTGCATTCTACAATTGCTACTTGCGAACCTATTTAAAACTAAATGTCTCTAAAAATGAATGAATGTACATAAAAAAAGTAATTAAATAGAGTTTAAAGTTAGAAACTATTCGTCAAGGATTAAAAGTGTTTAGCTGATGCAAAAAATTTACTTGTTTGCACTTTAATTAAATGCAAGTTGTATAATCAAATACGAATGTATCATAATTAGCTTAAGGCCAGCGACAGTTATAGCTAGCTTAATAGTTGGCGCTAATTTGTAATTGCAGCTTAGTGGCAATTTGTATAAACAGGCGAATGGTTGTAGCAATAAAATAAATTGTTGCAAATGTTTACAAAGTGAAAAGAATTGCAAATAAAACTTGTGTAAAGTGACAAAATAGTTTGTGCAGGAAAATGCAGCGGAAAGGTCAGCAGGGTTTTCCAGTGAACTTAAAGTCAGAGCCTCGCTTAATAAAAAAATTTTTGCATGAAAAAACAAATAGTTATAGTAATAATATAAAATGTTTCAAATGTTTGCAAAATGATATGATGAAGAAGAAGTATATAAATTTGTTTGTGTAGGAAAATGCAGCGGAAAGGTCAGCAGGGTTTTCCAGTGCTCAAAAATTTAGAACCTAATCTAAAGCAAAGCAATGCTTGAATGAGCAAGAGAATAGTTAATAGCAAAAATTTAAGTTGTTGCTATAAACTGACAAGAATTTCAAATAAAATGAATGTAAACTAACAAATTCCTGTCAGTAGGAAACTGCAGCGGAAAGGTCAGCAGGGTTTTCCATTGGTATATTTTTTTTTGGTATAATTATTTATATATTATGTTGAACATGAAAACCTAATCTATTAAAAAATGTGTTAATTAGTTTTCAGCTTATCAATTCCATTAAACATTTAGAATATTGCCTGGCAACTTAGTAAAAATATGTGAACTTAAACTGATTTGAATTGAGCTGAACATATTTAAGTTGCATACTAAAATTCCAATGCCTGTAAATTGAAGTTACATTGAGTTACATTTGCTGCTTCAACTCTTGCTGCACACACACACACACACACACATACTGATAGTTGTAATAACACGTTCATACACATGCATATATAATTAAATTTAAGGCTACTTGACTTTTTCAATGACTTCCAGTGTAATAATAAATCAGAAGCGGCAGCCAACACAAACTCGAATCCAAGTTGTGACTGCAGCGGCGGTCAGAGGGGAAGGCAGATGAAATTTGTAGTGCCTAAAGCAGATACTGATAAACCAAAAAAAAAAAGACACAAAAATTAAAGACTCAAGCACATGCTGCATAAACCGAAAACATAAAGGTGTGTGTGTGTGTACAACATGCACATTGCTGCAAGACAATGTTGAACAATGGTTAAATCAGTGACCCAAAAGCAAACCCAATTCATTGAATGAGTGTGCCATAAAATGAAATACATATGTTTACAGCGATACCCTGGAAAAAAGCTAAAATGATGGAACAGATATTTATGCAGCCGCATCGCATGCAAAGAAATTGTATTCAAGTTGCTATGCAAATAGTAATAAGTAGTAAAAGTTATTAGTGCATAACTTATGGATACCCTAGAAAAAGTTTGCAATTGTATGTGCAGTCTTTGAAGCGACAAATTCCGAAACAAATTTTAGTTAAAGTCTAGCATAACTTTCACAAAAGTTTAAGTACTTTTCAGGCTCATTAAATTTCACAGCCGAAGCATGTATTGGTAAAATTTTGCATAAGTATTGAAGAGCTTTCGGTGTGCAATGCACTTTGCATAAGCTCAGCTTAAAGCACATTAAGTGTGTGTTGTGTAAGCTACATTGATAAAAGAACATGTGAACTATTAGCTAATTAAATTAAATCTGTCAAAGATTGATTAATACGATAGATTAGCTCGAAACATAATGCGAAAAAACGTGCAAACAGCTTTGATTATATAGTCAAAACAGAATCTCAAATGCATCTATTACTTTTGTCCCCTATTCATTAGGTTGATACGAATCCCAGACTAAACTGTAATTATTAATTAATTGCTGAAACAATGACCCCATCGCATGAGTTCGAGATGATGAGGCACGCATGCCACAAAAAAATTAAAAAAGAGGAGGAGCTCAACTAGTTTGATATTAACAAATCTATTTGCGCAAACAAAGTGAGGCAATCACTGACAATGAGACTACAGAAAAAGCGAGCAAGAAAACAAAAACTAAACACAAAATAATAATTAAAATAAAATATGTTTTAAAGACGCAATGAACGTGCTGTTAAAAATAAACAAAACCCGCCACACAGACTATTAAACAATTGCGATTAAAACACACAAAATAACATACACTACAACATAAAGTCTCATCGGGGGTGTGTGTGAGTGTGTCTTTCGATAAGGTCTGTCAAGTAACGACGACCTTATATGTGGTGTTGTGGTGTGTAGACATAGATAGATATATGTATAGTAGACAATTATGAGCATAACCAGGCGATTGCAATTAAGCACAAGCATTCGTACACTCAAGTATTTCACTCTTCGAGAGTTGAGTCAGGGGATTCATGTCACATGTGTCTCACAGCTGAAGTAGTCGAGATCAGCCATTGATATGGTAGTCAACTAGACAACTCGGCAACTCTCTGGAGATTGGCTAACCATTTTGCGAATTGTCAACTGCTCGGACTGGAATTTCTGCAACTTATGCGACAGGCTGATTTGGAAACCAAACAAAACTGAATACATAATAAAATGCTTTGTTTTACTTGAAAATTATGAGGTGACATACGCTCAAGCTTATTCACTTTGGACACTACTTCAAAAATAATAAATAAATATACAAATCATAATAATCAAATAATGCAAATTTGTGCATCGATAATGTGGAGTTTTTTATGCACTACAAATTGTAATAGAAGGTTGAATATTTTGTAACAATTATGTGAATATGAATTGTATATGTATTTGCATGGTTCTAAATATTGTAGCTATGTATGTATAAGCTTTGAATATGATTATAATTATGTACCACAGACTAAATAGTTGCTATCAAATTACAGCCTAAGCGGTAGTACCTAGAAGGCTGAATAATTCGCAACAATTTTGTGTTGAATTGAATGTGTAGTTGAATTGTTCCAAATATTTTAGCTACATATACGCTTTAAATAGGATTTTTTAGCACTGACTGAATAGTTGCTATCAAATTACAACAGTAGTACCTAGAAGGTCGAAAAATTTGCAACAAATATGCGTTGAATTCAATATGTATATGTATTGTTTTAAATATTTTACCTACGTATAAGCTTTAAATATTAATATATAATTATGTACCACTGTCTGAATAGTTGCTATCAAATTACAGCCTAAGCGGTAATACCTAGAAGGTTGAATAATCAGCAACAACTTTGCGAATTTGAATTGAATACGTTTTTCATTTTTTACTAACCATTTTATCTATATAAAATATTTGAATATTGCTATAGTTATTTACCAAAAATAAATGATAAAATGATAAAATTGCTACCAAATAATAGACTCTGCGGTAGTACCTAGAAGTTTTTGAGAGTTACCTCAACCATGTGTATAATGTGTATTTGAATTTCAATCAAATTTGCGACTCTAACAAAAACTTGTAATATGATTCTAATTATTCATCACTGATTACTAATTTGGTATCAAGATAATAACCTAAGCGGTATTACCTAGAAAGTACAAGAATTCCCAAAAAGTATAAGAAATACTTGGATTTAAAACTAATCAAAAAAAGTTTATAATTTGATTATAATTATAGTAACAACTCTCTCATTTAAAAGTAAACTCTTTGCAATTTTTTTTGTTTGTTTTATTGAAATAACAATTTCGAAGTAATGAACACATTAAATTACAAACGCTCAATTATTATAAACAGCAATAAACAAAAGTGTTATTATTACTTCACTCGATTCTGCTAAGCGTGTCTCATTAGCATTTTATTATGATTTTTAATTGAATAAAGTACAGGGTATAATGGTCTGCTGTTAATCATAAGTTGTTGCCTAATTGAAATAGTTTTTATACAACAAAACATTTTTTTTGGGGGGGGAACTCTTATGTTGAGTATGTAAAATCTTGTTGTGGCAAAGGTTAACACCTGAGCTTGCGACCCGTTAATGGGCGTTGACTTGGCCGGTCGGCTGTCGGAGACTGATTGCCTCAACTTTGCCACAATGTATCTAATAGATGTGGCAACCGCACTGAGTGGCCTTTGTTGTCTCTCGCTGTCTCACTTGGCGCGTGCATTAAGTGGACTGTCCCCTCCTTCTCTTTACCTAACTGTAAAGCTGACTATCTATCTCTATATCTATCTATCTATCTGGCTATCTGTCTGTCGTTGATTTTGCAAGATTTCGCCAGCACCAATTTTTTGAGGTGCGTTCGATTGAAGTTTATTTCAGTTTAAGTTGTTTTTTTACAATTTCATTTATTTTTTTTTTTTCGCAAGTTACCAATTTTGAGTGGCGTGGTAAGTTGGCCAGGCTTAAAAAGTTGGTAATAGTTTGTGTAGCTTACCTTTTTGGTGCGAATCAGCTTGGCCAGATCGACGGCAGGTATCTCGAGCAGATGGCTGCGAATGGGGGGCAGCTTGCGGCGCATCACCTTGATGTTGGTGTAGCGGCTGTAGGGCACCACAAACCAGCTGAAGACAATCATGGCCGAACGCAAGAAGCGACGCATGATGTACCCCAGGATCCTGGAACACAGTAGCACAGCAATTTTGGCGATTTTTACTTGGACGAGCAGAGAGCAAAATAATTAAATGATGCAAAGATCTTTTCGTATCCGTCAGATACAAAAGATACTAAAGTGGCTGAAGCGCGTTCAATCGCTGTTGTTGTTGTTGTTGTTGGTTGGTTGCTTGGCTGTGGCTGTGTGGCGAACAGGTTGGCCAACTAAGCGACAGGATTGTGCAATATTGTGCAGCTGTGGCCTGCTCGGCTCGGCACGGACTGCAATTGCGACGCCAGCAGAGCGACGTCGACTGCGGCAGCGACGCTTGCACAATTCACTTGAAGCACACGAACTCGTAATGCGACGGCGATGTCTTAATACTTTTTTTTTTCTTTAAATATTTTTCAATATTTTTCTTTTTTACTTTTAATTTTGGTCAGTTGGCTAATAGCGAAAAGCGTGGCAAAGACTTTCTTGCTAGTTATCGCAGCGAATTGGCTGTTGTAGGCGAATTTGAATTCGCTGCAAGCGCATGCGTAACGTTTCACTGGCTTTCATTTTTGTAACAACACACTAATAAAACATGCGGCTTATCACAGCATTTGTTGTTGTTATGATTGTTGTTGTTGCAACGCGACACAAAACGGAGACGAAAACGAAACGAGATGAGACAACGAACGAACCGCAGTCGAAGACGAACACTTTGTAAATAACTGAGCGCTCAAAGCTTCGCAGAGCATTTAAAGCGCCGCTCGCAGCTCACGGCGAAGCTCAAAAGCTCGAACCGGTTCAGCTTAAAGCTGCGCTCTCTTTTTAAGAGAGAGAATGTGAAGCAAAGAGCACACGCATTTGCTCTTAAAGTACAGTTGTAAATCCCCATAAAAGTTCTAAGGAAATGTTTCTTTCAGGTCATACAATTTTGTAGTTATAATTGAATTGCGTCAATTCGATTAATGACTTAACTGCAATTACTTTAACACGTGAACTACATATGCTTGTAATTAGCTGGTTGCTCCTTTGACTCGCTCTATTACATCAATTACAGCATTGTGAATTACATTAATCATTACAAAAGTTGGAAATATTGTTTATGATAGCTAATTACTATGACGTTAACCGATATCTCCGGGCGAATGAATGAATGCGATCATCTCGCATTTGTGAAATGCATCATCAGCGTGCATTTAAATATTGACTTTAACGTATCAATGGAAAAGAAAACAATACCTAGAAATAACTAAGAGACCCTTGAGTCAGTGATTTTCTTTAAGCTCTTTCAGATAATACTCTTCCTTTTATATTCAACACCATTGCTTAAAGAAGTTTTGGAAAATTTTCTTTAAAAATTCAAGAAATAAGAAGAGAATTGAATTTGGTCAATAGTTCTTAAAAAGTTCCTTAGTTTCTTCTTAGAAAGTTCAAGATATTACCAAAAGCATTAAATAATTATATGATATCATTAATAAAAACTTTAGCTATATTTCTTGAAGAAGTTTTTCCAATATTCCGAAAAACTTTAAGATAAAATGGAATTTGATTATTATTATTTAGTTTAGTACTATAAAATATGAGACAAATTAAAACATTTTTGTATTAATACTTAAAAAACTTTCAAACACTATAAAAAATACTGGAATAATACTGAAATACTAAAAAAAATTACAATGGTAAAATTTTTTCCAGATAAACAAATAATCTATATCATGATGAAAATAATTATTTACATAATTGTAAAAGTAAGATAAAATTGAATTTGATTATTATTATTTAGTTTAATACTCTAATATGTAAAATATCGAAAAAATTTAACAAGAACTTTTAACAAATGCTATAAAAAATACTAAAATAATACCGAAATACTAAAAATAATTTAATAAAATTTGTTTTCCAGATATTGTTTATCTGGAAAACAACATTTTTTAATTATTTTTATCTTTTTCCTGATGAAAATAATTATTTACATAATTGTTATCACTCTGGCATTAATTTTCAATTTCCCACAACTTCAAAGTACACTCGACACATTTGAGTACAGTGTGAAGTAAACAAAAACAAATCCAGAAATATGAATATGACGTTCCCCAACCAATATAAACTGTTTGACAGTATCTGCTGATAGCTGATAATCCGCGTATAAACAAAGCAAAAAGCTAATAGATTTTGATGGGCAAACGGATGATGGAAAGCATTGAAGCCTGACAGAAGCACATTTAAATTGCAATTTGGGCAGTTTTTTGTTTACACTATTTCACTTTTTCCATGGCCTTCAAAATGGTTGTTTGATTGCGTCAGCATTAGCGACTAATGAGGCGCAGTTAAAGTCCCTCCAATTTAGATAGATGTACTTAGGACTGTGCTGGAACTTAATGGTCAAATATTAAAGTGTCCAACACGACAGAGCGATTAATGTAGAAGAATACTACAACAACAAAATGTATGTAATAAAAGATCAACTTAATGGCTCAGAATTCAGGCCTTTTTTTTGTGGGGAAAAACACAAGAGCAGGTTTTATAATTTTTTGGGAACAAGTCTCAGAGACTCGGGGAAAACACCAAGGTGATGGCAAATAGAGTGAATAGTTGCACTCAAGGAACTTTCCGTTTCATTCGAACTGCATTTAAGAGAGCACTTTTAAGAGCTGCAATTCACCGAGTTTAGTTACTGCCTAAGATAACGATAAATAATACTATAATGCCAGCATATATACATGTATGCTGTTATCGCAGCAAAGAGACAAAACAAAACAAACTTGACGAAGAGCAGCTGAGAGCGGGTGTGTTTACACTCTCAAATGTTGTTCTGCGAAAGCTCACGTTGTGTTTTTTTTGGATCTGAGCAGTTTAGTGAGCTGGAAAACTTTCCATAGTGCGTACGCAGCGAACATAGATACAAAAGTATCTTGGCGACAATAACAAAAGTGACAGTGAATAGCAAAAGATACAAGTTAAAGCAAAGTCTAGTAATACATCCAAGCTACTAAAGATACTCAAATATCTATACTTTGCACTCTGAGATACAATATCTATACTTTGCCAATGTGGATACAGCGTTTGCGATGCTCGACGGCTGCGTCGATCACTCGTCAAAGCTTAAGAAGCTTTGCAGCAGCGAGCAGCAGCAATAATACAAATTTTGATAGCGGCAATCATGAGACAACAGCTGTGGATGATCGACATCCGTTGAAGGGCATTCGCGTATTGGATTTGACCCGCATCGTTGCCGGCCCTTATTGCACCATGGTGCTGGGCGATTTGGGTGCGGAGGTGATCAAAGTGGAGCGTCCGCATTTCGGAGACGAGGCACGCAAATGGGGACCGCCATTTCTCCAGCACAGTGGGGATGCTGCCTATTTTCTCGCTCAGAATCGCAACAAGCAAAGCGTTTGCATTGACGTGAAGCGTGGTCAGAAAATCATGCACGAACTGATCGAACGTTGTGATGTACTTGTGGAGAACTACGTGCCTGGCACCTTAGATCGCTATCAGCTGGGCTATGAGCAAGTGCGTCAGGTTAATCCTCAGCTCATCTATTGCACTATAAGTGGCTACGGTTCGGTGGGACCTTATGCCAAGCGACCCGGCTACGATGTGATCGCTTCGTCCATGGGCGGACTTTTGCACATCACGGGCCAGCGCGATGGACCGCCCAGCAAAGTGGGCGTGGCCGTCACGGATATAGCCACCGGATTGTATGCGCATGGCGCGATTTTGGCCGCTTTACTGCAACGTCAACGCACTCAGCGGGGTCAAAAGATCGATGTCGATCTGTTGTCCACTTGCGCATCGCTTCTGATCAATGTTGGGAGTAATTATTTGAATGCGGGCACCGAGGCAAAGCGTTGGGGCACAGCTCACTCCAGCATTGTGCCGTATCAGAGCTTCAAGACTGTGGACGGTTATTTAACTGTGGGAGCTGGCAGCGATGCTCAGTTTGTGGAGCTTTGTCAGCGACTCAAGATCGATGAGGTTCCGCAGAATGACAAATTCAAAACGAACAAGGATCGTGTGAAAAATCGTGAAGAACTTGTCGAGTTGCTATCGAAAATACTATCAAAAGATACTTCGAAAAACTGGATGAATCATTTTGAGGGCGCATCCTTTGTGGTGGGTCCTGTGAACAGCATTCGCGAAGTGTTCGACGATGAGCATATCAAAGCTATTGGCCTGGTCAAAACGTTGCCTCACGCCAAGGACGAAAGTGTCAAGGTTGTTGGTCCACCTGTTGTCTACAGTGAAGCTCGCAATGATGCACGCACTGCGCCTCCCATGTTGGGTGAGCACACGGATGAAGTGCTAAGCAAACTGTTGGGTTATGATGCTGACAAAATCGCCAGTCTACGCGAACAGCGCATTATTCAGTAATATATAGTATATATGGAAAATCGTTTGTATATATTATAATAAAGTAAACTTTTGAATCTTTTTTTTTAATTGGCTTTGTAAATGCGTTTGAAATTGCTTAGGAAATGGTAAAAAGTGATCTTGGCTCAGAACAATAAAAACAAATTGCCTTAATAAACTACACTTATTTTGCACTGTCTTAAAATTGTATATAAAAAAACAAATCAACATATTACTTTAAAAGTAAATTTATATTTGAATAGAAATATATATATTTGAAGTCCTTGAAGTGTTTCAAATTTATATTAAATCGTTTCTGGGGTCGCGAAGTAAAGGCATTGGTTTATACGGTAATGAACACAAGAAACTTGTTTGTTTCGTAGAAATGATTATAATTGGAAACCTGTTAGATCCAATACAAGTAATTTAATTGTAATCTATTCCAGCCATTATCATAAATACTAAGATCTTTGATCAAAGTAAATTCTTGATAAGCTGACCATGGATATCAGATTTTTGTATAGAATTTAATAACTGTCTTGTAATTTGACAAAAATTCTCAGAAAATAAAAAATGGTCACAATGGTTACGTTACGTAACAATCCGCTAAACGTTATGCAGCCAACAGTTTCATGCCATCTCGCTCTTACACCCACACCAACTTCAAAGTAAAATCAAAAGGATCGCCTTGCTTTATGGTTCACCACTCAACGTTGTTGTTATCACGATCTGCGCTGCGCGATGACAGCGCAATAAAAAACACGCCATCTAGCGTTCGAATACAAATCAAACTTACCGCCAGATGAGAATATCCCAACTAAGGCGCTCAAGGCCGAATATCGATTTTAGCAAATTCGTCACTGCCATACACGCACACATTCACATGCACATGCACCCACACGCAGCGCAGAGCATACGAAACGAAACATAAAAGGAAAGTAAGAGAGAGAGAATCGAAATGAGGCAAAACAATAACAAAGAATGTGAAAGGAGTCGGCAATTTAAAAGCCGACTTTGCAACTAGCGTTTTCAACTCACTTTTTTTAGTAGGATGTGCTTGCAATTCGATTGGTGTCGTTTTATTGGCACATAAATAATCTAACAAAAAATACGATTTACCGCTTAATCGGTGTTGATGGGTTGCAAGTGCTTCCCAAACTAACTCGCAACTCAGACGCTAACTAACTTTTTTCCGCCGGCTTCGATTTCGTTGTGTGCAAAGTTCACACACAATCCGCAGCTGAGACGCGACCACTGACGACACATTGAGAGAGAGAGAACGAGAAGCCCTCTGAGATGGCCTCCTGCTCTAGCACCTACGCTGAAATGGAGAGTGGACAATGTCAACCAACTTTAAGATTGCATTGTACTTTGTCCATGAAAATCACTATATTTACATTCGCATGTTGGATGATTAACACCGAAAAAGAGCGAGATAGTGGTCAAAAATAACACAATAACAATGAAGTGAGATGCAAGACAAGGTGTTTAATCGCAGCAGCAGCTCTTGACATTTAACCGAAAGTAACATTGTAGGTAAATAAAATTATGGGTTATTAGGAGAGTTAATGTACGACAACAATATACATGAATACTAATCATTTTACATACTGACGACAAAGCTTGCATAACTTGTTTTCATCTGCAAATATGTAAAAACCGCAAAAGAAACCACATTCAAACTAACTAAACAATCTATGTTGCATAAATATGATTAGGCTAACGTATTGCAAGGTGGTTGTTCATAATTTTCTTCTAATAAATGCATAATATAAATATATTTCAAAACTGGCGCCCATTGAGAACATAACAGTGCTGCCAACTCGCGCGTTGATGAGTTGTGGTGTTTTCTAGCATGTCATTCTGTTTATAGACAAGCATGTTATCGATAAGCACACATCGATGATGTTCTTATCGATAAGCTATTGTTTTGTTAAATAATAACACATTGTGATTCTGTCATTACTTGTACATAAAAATGCCGGTACCCAAAAAACAATCGTTTTTATCTCGAAATCTGGTCGCAGTGGTGATGATACCTAGTTTAATTGGCATACACTACGGCTGGAAAGTATTACAGGACAATCGCAAACTAGTCACAGTCGAGGAACAAATTGATTTGCCTCCAATCACGGTGAGTTGTTTTTGTTAATAACTATTTGTTGTTAAGGAAGTGCAGCTTATATAAAGTGGTAAATCGTCTTTGCAGTTGGCCAAATATGTGTGGAAAAGACTGACGACAAATGAAGCTGAAAAATGATTCTAAATCAAAATTTGTTTTTATAGTTGCTAGTTAAAAACTATTTATTGCATTAAATGTGTATGCAGTAAATTAAATCTACAATCTTTTTGTTTAAACATTATTATGATACAAACTAACACATAAACGCGGACGACACGAAGTAATTAATTAATTAATGTATGCATACATTACAAAATACACTTCACTTCACTAATGTGACAAATTCAATTATAAATTACAATTAAAATGTTTTTAAATATAGAATTATTGCGTTAATGACGAGTTGACGGTGAGATTATCCAGCTGAGCATTGAAGAGCACATCACTGATGAGCTTCTCGGCAATTATGCGTTGTGTGTGATTGATCGAACGCAATTTACTCGCCACATTCACACCGATCGCATCGTATTCATCCTCATGGCGGTGCGTTGTGGTCGGCGTTGCTGTTGTGTATGCTGTGGTCGACGCATTGCCGAAGAGTGGCTGGTAATGATCACGTCCTATTTGAATCGTGGGCACTGGCTGCGCATGTCCATTGGCCTGGTGATGAAGATGCTGCAGCTGCTGCTGATGGTGTTCCAGTGAGTTGACGGCCTAAAAACGGAAATGGATTTAAGTTAGATATATTCTTAAGATATATGTGCTGATTTGAAGACACTAAATCAAGCCTTAGCTACTTAAAATAATCACTTTCTACGATTGCCTTTGCCTAATTCAGGCACACACTTAAAAGCAAATCATTTACACACCGACCATTTGCTCATTATCTTTCTACTCACCTGTTGTATCTCGCGCTGCGAATTCGAGTCCAGTGATGTGATCTCCAGCACCTTGACAGCATGTCCTCCTGCTGCGGCGGCTGCCAGCGACGTTTGTGCTGCCGTCGCCTGTGCCACAAGACGTTGATGTGCCTCGCTGGCATCCTCGTGATGCGCTTGCTGATGTGCATGGGACTCGTCCTTGACCAATGTCACACAATCGGCGGGCGTCACTGAGATGGTGCTTAATGTCGCGCCCTGACTGCTGACAACAACATTGCTGGTGGGCGCTACTTCTGCTTCAACTTCATCGCTGGGGGCGGGCACAATTGTCTCGATGTGTTGCTGGGATTGGGGTGTGTGATGGGATTCCTCCTCAAAGTCCATCGAGTCTTCGTCATCAAAATTCAATTGCAATTCACGTTTTGGTTTGCCGGCCAATTCATTAGAATGGCGCTTTGGCTTGTGATCGGCTATAAACAACAGTTTGTCGTAGTACCAGAGACGCGTCTCGTAGTCACTTTTGCTGCTCGATTTGCGGAACTCGCGTCGAAATGCCGATCTCAATGAATTTATCTTTCGCACAACCATGGCGCGATCTGGATTTGGTTCGACTTCTTTTAGTTTTTCCACCAGTTTGTCGTATGCTTTGTTTCGCGACGCATGATTGCTGTAGTCATGATGCTTGGGCTGCCACAAGCACTCCTCCTCCTGGTATTGCTCTATGAACTCGGTGAGCCAGTGTCGCGAATAGGATCGCAAGTCGTTCAAATTCGACATATTCATCTTGGCTGCGTTTTTATTTTGGCTTCTCTTTTTTGTTGGATACTATGCTGTTTTTGTTGCTCCAAGTGCGTCTGCCGTGAAGTTGGCTGCAGCAGCATCGTGTTGCCACAGCGCGATGCCTGCGGCTTCTTCGACGGTGTGGCAACACTCAGCTACTGCAGCCCTGACGAGCTCATTTCTCAGGCTTGCTGCATTTATTACAATTTTTCGCTCGTTGTTATTTTTTTAATAATACTCTGATCACAGAGAAGAGAATTTTGGAATGAACATAAAAACTTGATATACGGCGATGTGAATTATTGAAAAACAATGCAATTGCAGCCGGTTTACAAAATTACGCGCACATTAGCACAGCTGACGATTATCGCGATGTCTGCATTTTGGTATATTTCTTTGGTATTAAAACGTATATTTTCGAATTTTAGCTTATGTCACACCAAAGCAGAGCTTTACAAAAGCTCATTTATTTTTTGTTTTTTTTTTGTCAACAAACACAGTCAGTCAGTCGAAGAGACGAGGAGAATCGCGCGTTAAATTCTTATTATGTATTAAATAATAACAATTGTGATTTGTGAAATAAATCAAACTAAATGCGCGAGGTCCGTAAAATTTAAAACAACTGCTAGTGAAGGCGTGTGCGTGCGCTGCAACATTTGTTTTTATATGTATTTTGCGTCGTGAGCCAATTGGAATACGCTAGAATCTGCTGTGTTAACAAAAGAAAAAATAAAGAAACAAAAAAGGTGCGTTATCGTGGCCTTAGCAGCATAATTTAATGTTGTCGATTTTTGGCTAATTATATAATAATTGTGCGTGCGACCCAAAAAAACGTGTTAAATCCAATTGCAAGCAAGAAGTGCAATAAAGTTATCCGAATAGGGGATGGGTGAAGGGGTTGATGACTTATTTCAGAGACTTCATAACAACAGCGAAGACAAAACGAAGAAAAAGTATTGCAGCAACAGCTGTTCGTCGGGTTGTTGTTGTTGTTGCCGTTGTATGGCAGGCCTATTTCTCATCAGAATTGCTTTCTGTTTTTGGTTTTTTTTTGCCACACGGAAATCGTAAACAACAAAGGAAAGCTACAACGCCATATGCCTTATTTATATGTAGTGTGCTATAAAGATATGCTGAATTTTAATTGCACTTGATTTGCATAGATTCTGAATATTAACAACAGGCAAAATACTGTCAAGTGCAAAGTCCATTCCAATCAGAATTATATGACATAAAAAAGTCGCATGAGAGAATCTATTTATAGGCACACTTAATCAGGCAAGCATGTGTTAGAATAGATTTGTATGCGTGTGTGATACACTATAAGCATCTGCTTGTGTGTGCGTGTGTGTTTGTGTGCGTACAATTATGGATAAGATTCAACCTTGACTGAGTGCAAAATAACAAACAAACGCTTAACGAACTTGTTTACATTCGTTTCGCCGGCATGCAATGGGTTCCACTCCCACTTCCCCTTCCCCCTCCTGGTTGCCCACCTGTTCCCCTGTTCGATTCGTGCTGCAGCATCCAGTTGACAGTGGAGCGTAATTGATTTGCATTCATTCACATTGCACTTGCTCTACTTTGCTCTCAACAGCTGATGCTAGCGATGACACTTTGCCGATAGATTTATTGCACGCACGAAAATTACAAGTGGGCAATAAAATGGAATATATTATTATTCGATATATTATACAAATCATTATTAACGATTATAAAGCTTTCTTTAAAAAATGTAGTATTTTAAATTAAATTTTAAAAAAGCGTTCGTTTTATCATATTGTCAAGAAATAAAAAGAAACTTCTCCAGAACTATTGAAAGTGTGTGACAAAATAAACAAAAATAATTTTTTTTATGCCTGTTACCTTAGAATTTCTATCGGAGCTGTTTGTAATGAATATTTTCTAGACGTACTGAGACTTGGCTCTTCCATATATCTCTTTGGCAGCTGGACTCTGTTATCTTATCACCGCAGATAGTTTATTTGTTTATCATGGTTAATGCTATAATCTTCAGCTAGCATTCAACTTGTTCAAGGTTGAAGCTATTCCCTTGTAGATATCAATTGACAAACCGCACAGAATTATACACAATATGCGGAAGTCAATTGAGACGGGCCCACGTGTGGTATACGCTATATGAAGTTGGCACAGTTTTCAAATAAACTGAGAGTCAAGTCCGTTCAAAGTGCCAAGAATATGTTTCTCAGAATTGTTATTATGCAAAATATTTCTTTGTGGAATTTTCCACTTAAGTAGACCATTTTAATTTCGCAAAAATAAACTATTAATATATTACTTGGATTTAATCAATAGGCCTCAAAGCTTGTTATAGTTAATTTTATTTATTTCGATGATAATTTGTTGTTATTGGCATTAAGCAGCGCTGTTTACCTGTTGTTTGAACCGCAACCGGTTTCTATTTGCCTCTAATGGAATACATACATATGTACATACATTATGTCTATATACAGATATGGTAATAGATATAGTTGTGTAGTTGTGTTTATATTTCGGCTTGTCTATGTTGTGTACATAAGGCGTTAAAGTGCTAACAAGGCCTAAACGAAATCGCATAGTTATATTGGGAGTTCTATGGTCAATATACACACAACTTATCAAAAATCTTAATCTAAACCGCAAAGAGTCCCAAACAAAGTACAATTTCCCTATCTGGGCGCATTGTAAATAAAGAGTTAAGGTTCGCAGAATGCCTCAAATCATCCAGACGAAAGTTTACGGAAATGTTTTTTGTTATACTATATTATATAATTTTTAATTTGAATTTTCGTTGGAGTGTTGCCAGAAAAGTGTGAAATTGAAAAATTAAACATATAGTATATTCATTTATTTTGCTTACAATTATGAAACAATTGCGAAACTGCTAGACGAGATGTTCGCTCGCTGCTCTTCGGTCCCCTACCCCGTCTTATCGCTATTATTGTTTTTCTGACACGCCCCAAAATGCTGATAAGCGAGGGGGGGCGAGCAATACTTTTACCTATATTGATAACTCAATGTTAGGCTCGTCAGCATGTGTCTTAATTACTTATGAGAATATAATATAATATATTATTATGTACTTTTATTATTTGTTTAGTCTGCCATGAGCCGCCTTATAGAGAAGCCCAACATTGCCATGTCCATTACAACATCAACATCAACTTCAGGTAGTCAATTATCCAGCTCAACTGCCGCTGGCTCAGCCAACAATGTGGCAACCACAGAAGACACAGCTCCAGAGGACGAGGATGGCCACAGCAGGATGAAGACCACAGCAAATGCCACCGCAGCCACCGATGGCAGTCACAATCAAAGCGCAAAGCCCGCAAAAAGTAAGCAAGATTCAAGAAATACTTTTGGGGAGCGATCGCAAATTAAGTAAATATTTTATATATTTGAAATTGAATGTATGATAGATAAAGATATAAGAAACACTTTTAAAGTGCGATCGCAAATTAAGTAAATATTTTATGTGTTTGCGTAGAATAATTGGTAGATAAAGATATTGATAAAGATATATAAAACTTCAAGCGCACTATATAAAAAGACAGCTACAGCCGAGTGTGCTCGACTGTGAAATAAAAACAAAACAAAACAAATATACCGAAGGCTATATTTTTGGTATATTTATATAGTACTATATTCAAAAAATACTATAGAGTGGTCTCTGAGATCGAGGGGTTTATACGGACGGACGGACGGACAGACAGACGGACAAGGCTATATCACCTCCGCTTTTGACGCTGATCAAGAATATATGATACTTTAAAGGCTCGGAGGTTCCTCCTTCTGCCTGTTACATACATTTCCTGGAGGTACAATGTTATAATACTTAATTTAATATAATAATATTAAAACCTTTTCACCTTTCTTGAAAATTTAAATATTCCATTGACAAAGTTTCACCAAAATAGTTTCCATATTTTATAGAGTATTAACTATATTTTGTTATAAAATATAAATGATGCACAAACTGTGCTCAAATTTAGACACTATAGCTTTTATATGCTTGTCAATGATTCAGTTAATATATAGTTTCGATATTTTATAAATTATTAAATATATTAAAAAAAAAATAAATGATGCAAAAACTGTGCTCAAATTTAGCCACTGTAGCTATAGCTATAATATTCTTGTCAATGATTTAGTTAATGTTTTGTTGATGAAAAAGATTCCCCTAGATGTGAAATAGCTTAGTGTGTTGATAAAATCCGTAGTTGTTTATAATAATTAACCAAATTTAGCTGTATTATAAATTGGCAATGCGAAAAGGCAAGTAAAAGACCCCAATAAACTTTATCTCTACGAAAATAAAACAATTTGGCCTGTCTGACCGACTGACTCATTAAATTATGAGCCTACCGCTTAAACGGTAAGAGCTAGGGGGCTGAAATTTTTTACACAACATTGTTGTTGAGATTAAATTGGACAATGAGAAAGCAATTTCCCAAAAAAAAAAAACGCCAGGTGCAAAAGTAATAGAGAACTAGATAGCTAACCTTAAATGTCAAACATAGAAATGTTAATAAAAGAAATAATTAATTATTGTGATTTAATATGGAGGGTGCTCTGCACAATGCCAGCTTGCATGACTCAAATGTGTTCCTCATCTATTTGACAGTGCACAACAAATTCGACGAGGTGATCATCAGTCTGATATCTGGCGCAGCGGCTGGCGCGTTGGCCAAGACGACAATTGCACCGCTGGATCGAACGAAAATCAATTTTCAAATACGCAAAGATGTGCCATTTTCATTTCGGGCATCGCTGCTCTATCTGCGTCAGACCTACGTCAATGAAGGTGTTCTCGCTCTGTGGCGTGGCAACTCAGCGACCATGGCACGCATTGTTCCCTATGCGGCCATTCAGTTTACCTCGCACGAGCAATGGCGACGCATCCTCCAAGTGGATCAAAATGGCACCAAGTGAGTACACGAGATTGCATGCCAACATCAAATCGCAATATTAATATTATGTCACTCTCATTTTGTGCAGCACAAAGGGACGGCGATTTGTGGCGGGTTCGTTGGCGGGCATTACGTCACAGTCGCTGACGTATCCGTTGGATTTGGCGCGTGCTCGGATGGCTGTGACGGATAGATACACGGGTTATCGCACGCTGCGACAGGTGTTTGCCAAAATCTGGGTGGAGGAGGGACCTCGAACGCTCTTTCGTGGCTATTGGGCCACAGTATTGGGTGTCATTCCCCTATGCGGGCACCTCGTTCTTCACCTACGAAACGCTCAAGCGCGAATATCACGGTAGTTATACAAACTACAGTAGAATGTCGATAAATGCACTTAACTGCAATTGTTGAATTTAAGTGCAATTAATGCAATTATCTGTGATATGCACTTAAATGTAGATGCAATTATCAACATTATAATGCTTGTATTACACTTTTTTTACTAAGCTGTTAAATAGTTTAACTTAACAGCAGAAACGTTTCATAATTAATAAGTTTTGTATACAAAAGTATAACAATCTTTGTAAAAGTAACGATATTTCAAAACTCTTGTAAAGTTGGTCAAACATTTTTCATATTAGATGCTGCCATAATCTGAAATATGCTCTTAAATGCAATGCACTTAAATTAAAATTATACAGCAATCAAATACACCTTTAGAACTATCTTGCACGCGAAACTATCGACATTTATTTATGTTTATACTTACTAATTGCTTTAAAATACTTTCAGAAATTGTTGGCAATAACAAACCAAACGCTTTAGTCTCGCTGGGATTCGGTGCTGCGGCTGGCGCAGCAGGACAAACAGCGAGTTATCCTTTGGATATTGTGCGTCGACGTATGCAGACCATGCGAATTAATCCTGCGGCAACAGATCGCTGTCCTACAATTCTTGAAACACTCGTCAAAATATATCGGTAAATATAAAAGAGATATCCTAAACATTTAGTCAGACAATTTATAACAAATCTTCTATCTTTTGCACAGTGAGGAGGGCGTCAAGAATGGTTTCTACAAGGGTCTGAGCATGAACTGGATTAAGGGTCCCATTGCTGTGGGCATTAGCTTCTCCACATACGATCTGATCAAGGCTTGGCTAAGAGAGTTGTCCCATTTGAAGCGTGGTCGGGTCGACAACTAGCAACTGGCCCCCAGCATTCATACATACTCATATACAGGCCCACACACCACACACACTTACCCCCAAACCCACACCAAAAAAAGAGAAAAGAAAACGCACTGCTTTCTTAAGTTGAATGTTTTTTTGGAGAGCGCAAAAAGAATTGTAAGGATATATATAGTGCATGCTGTCGCAGGCATTGTTACATTGATATTTTTAGTTGTTAATATTGTGGAAAAGTAGAGCTTACGTTTGTTATTCGATGTAAATGATTTGATTGTTTCCTCTCTAAGCGAAAAGTATAACACAACAATAAAATTGTCTACATAAAATCGCAAAATTGTAAACAGCTATCTGCTTAATTCGGTGCTTAATTTGTACTCAATGACACCACTACTTTGACAATAACTACTACTATATTTTATATGTATAAAACTCTATAGTTACTAAAATTATTGTGTAATTTTTCATAGCTTTTTGTCAGAATTAATATCCAACGTATGTTGAATTTTTGGGCTCGCTGTGACAAAAGCACCTGTGAGAGGATACTGTATAAAAACATGAATGCCATGAATTTACTTATGTTCAGCAGCGTAATTATTATAAATATATGAATGTGTTTTTTATTAGTGAAAATAAATTTACAATGTTGTTTAAAATTCAAGTGTATTTTTTAAATGGTGCGCCAATTCATACTGCATCCTTTGAATATGGCAGCCCCTAACTATATGTTGTGTGTGACCACATATTGCTATTTAAATTTTGTATAAAATAGTTCAATTATACAAGTAAGATTGCATTAAAATAAATTTAAACTGTATTTATTGTTATTGTTTATTGTTTTTAAACATTTTGAGATAAAAAAGTATTTTTTATGTCGTACTTCCATATTTGTTGATAAATTGAATGGTATTTTGCACAACAGTCGGTGCGGTCACACTGCTAGTCGCGTTCGTTGTGCGAAAATAGTGCGCAAAAAACAACAAAGTGCTTATATATATATATTATATTGTTTGTGCAAACACTAGTCAATCAATAATAACAATTTCCAGTTGTGACTGTGCCGTGTTTTCAAATGCTGTGAACATTTATTTGCATTACCGGTATTAGTTAATATCATTTACTGAAGCATATCAAAGAACAAACAACATATGTACTTATACACATAGATACATATATTAAAGTCTGCAACAACTATAAAAAGCTACAGGTGAGTGTGGGTTAAATGGTGAAATGAATATAAGCCAAATCCTCTATTATGCAAATTAAGGAGACTATTGATTAGCTGTAGCCATGGCCGCTCCCTTTGTGGGCGGGCGGTTGGCGCTGTTGCTGGCATACAACAGGTGAACAGAGTTGCCACCCTGCTATTTAACCCTTTCGGAAGATTCCACTAGATGAAAAAATCTTTCCTTTTGTTATTAAAGCCACAAGACTATAAACATATTGTATGTAGAAACTATAGAGAATTCGATTTTTATTTCATGTATAAATAGATAATTATCTGATCTATCAATGACTAGATTTGAAATGAATCAACTGGTAACACATTTACCAACTGAACTGTTAGTGGCGCATTCCGACAGTCTGTTCAATTAGCCTTAACAGTGCCATTTTGAGTAAAACGGCTGTTGCGTCGTCCTAACAGCGCTCAGCGAAACATTTATGTTCGTGCGTCCAATCGCGTTGGTGGTGTTGCCTTCGCGGCTTGTGCAAATTTCTTACAAAAAATAAAAAGTAAAAATTTCAATATCGCAGCGGTTTTGATAAAAGTTGAAAAATTCAAATTTTAAGCTCTCCTTATTGCTATTTGCATTTTTTTGGCTAAACCACCCATTGAAGTGAACTCACAAGAGAACTATAAAGTGAAGTTTTTGAGCGATAGCGTATGTTAGTATTTGTGTGTGGCGGCGCGCGTGTGCCTGTGTGTGTATGATTTAAAAATAAAACGGCAAATACATATCAAAATATTAAACGCAAAGAAACAGACGAAAAGAAAAAAGGTCTCTGCTCTGCTCGCGTGTGTGCTGAGCACTTGTGCGCGTCTCTGTCTGTGTTTGTGTTTTCGTGTGTGTGTGTCTTTTTGTGCATATGTGTGTGTGTTGTGCGGCCATCGCAAGCGATACCAATACCAACAACATATGAACACATACGTTCCATGCGTGTTTACACCTTTTGAGCTGTTTGTGTATTAAAAGGTAAATAGAATATACAAGAACAAAAAAAAAAAAGAGCAAAACACGGGCACGTTCTCAGAGGCAAAATATATTGTGGGGGTGGGGAAGGTGGTTTCCCGGCGGTTTCTATGCGTGGGCGGGACATCGACGTCGACTGCGACGCCACTGCACTTTATTCTCTCCCCCACCTCCCTCTAATTTTTCCCTAGCTGACTTTTTGATTTGTTGTGGCAAATTCTGAGAAACTCGCTGAATTTGTAACATCGATTTAATTTTTGCTATACTTTTAAATTATAAATAACATTCAATTTTCACATTTGGCGCACATATTGAAAATATATTGTATGTATTTATTTATTTTCTGTGTGTGTATTGTGTGTATTGACACACGTGTGTACAGTGTGTGTGTTTCTGACCATGCAAAATCATGTGTTCCCTACAGCCAGAAAGAGAGAGTACATTTCTTGTTGTTCTTGTTGTTGCGCTCCTGTTTCTTATTGTTGTTTTTTTTTTACTTGATGGCTGCGCATGTCGCCGCCGTCGCAGTTGCAGTTGCAGTCGCTTTTGTGGCCATCGTCGTTTCTTTCGTTGTTAATTTCCTGGAAAAATCATAAAAACAAAAGCAAAAGAATTTTCGAGTGCAGCAACAGCAGCAATAACAAAAAGAACAACAACAACAACAACAGCGAATATATTAGCTCCCCACATCTTTCTTTACCACTCTCGCCCACTAACTCTACTAGCACTAGCTGTCTCTTTCAATCCTTTACAAGCACACAAATACTCACACTCACGTATTTGCTACTCTTGCTTTCTTGCTGAGCAGCAGCAGCAGCAGCAACAGGGAAACGCGCGGCGGCGCAGCAAGCGTCGCTGTCGTCGTCGCGCATTCTGCCCGCTCAACACTTTATCTTCTTGTCTTGGGTTGTTGTTGCTTGCTTCGTTCTTTCCTTTTCAATGTGTTGCGCACACGTTCTTCTCACTGGTCGTTCGTCGTTGTTGTTGTTGCTGTTGCTGTGGTTGCCTTTTTACCATTTTGGACAAATTACATTTCTCATCGTTGTCGCCGTCGTTGTAGTGTCAATGACGTCCCATTCTCCATTTGTGACCAACTGTTTTGTCCGGCCAGACTCGGCTGTTGTCGCATTTTAATCGCCGTCGTCTATCGAAACGCTACTCAAGATAAGCTTCGATAACGTTGCTTGCTTTAGTCGTCGCTCTTCCTTTCTTTCTCCCTCTATCCCACTACTTACTATATTCGTATGAATTTTTACACCTTTGTAGTAAATGCAACGCAATTTACACTACAATTAGTTTGTCTATTAAGTGCGAAAAGTGTGAGCTTATCAAGTTTATAAGACGCAAAAGTATTGATTGTTTATTTACACAGGTACAAACACACACACACACACACCCAAACACACATACAGACGTAGCGACTGTATTGTCGGTGTGAACTTTAATCAATCAGTGCAGAAAATAAAAACACTTGAAAAAAAAAACAGTTGCCAGATGCTTGACTGCTGTGCGGCTGTGTGTGTGGGTGTATGTGGGTGCTTAAAATTGCATGTGTGTATGTGTGTGTGGCTGCCTAAGAATGCATGTGTGTGTGTGTGCGTGTGGTCTGACTGCTTGATAAAGTCAAAAAAGTAAAAACTTTGAGTACCAAACACACACATCTATATTCAACACGCACACTTTGGCAATTAATATTTTATGTTTGCGCACAAAACAAGTATCGATACTTTCAGTTGCATTGCTTTTATTTCTTCTGTTATTTTCGATGGGCTCCATAAAACAAACAGTCAGAAAGAGCAACATTGATTGATTACTTAATATATGTATGTACATTTTAAAGCGTCAGTGATGTAGGAAATATTGAAAGTAAAGAAGAAAGTCGCTAGATTTGGAGAAAAAAAAATAGCTAGAAATGTGTTTAAATAAAGTTGTGACTAATAGCATTTAATTGCAAGGCACTTTCTATTCATATATATGTATATTAAGTATTATGTATGAAACTACAATAAACAAGAATATATTATATAATTCTAAAGTTGACTGAATCCAGCCACAACGTGGCCAAGGTGGCAACACTGCTTGCAGTGGGGGGCCAGGGAGGAATTCTTTCGAGAAGGTTTGACATTTGATGTTGCGAGGCTTCGGCTTCACACAAGGAAGAGCCCAGTCTGCATACACACTCATACATACACACAAACGTACATACAGATACACACACGCACACTCACTCCCACACTGTCAATCACTTACACCAGCGCACAAGTGCTTATTAAACTTGTATGAGGCACAATAACAAATAGCACAACAACGACTGGCTGTCTGTGTGTGTGTGTGTGTGAGCGTGTGTCTGAGTTTGTATTGCTTATAAAAAATTAAAAACGTAACGTTGGCCAACACAAAGTTCTAAATACACTGCTTGCAATTTGTTAATTGATGCTTGTGCGCCAGCCAAGCAGAATGACTCATTTTTTATTATGGTAATTAAGCTGTGCATATGTTAGTTAACAGCGCTGCTAATAACATTTTTCTGTTATGTTATCATCTTTCCGTGTTTGCTCTAAAATGCTCCACTTTGAACTTGTATTACAAGTGGCGCAACAATTCTATAATGCCGATTTACGGAGTGGGTAGATTGAAACACAAAGCAATTTGCAGGCAGACAGGAAAGCGAAATACAAATGTCGAAGCAGCAAAAAAAAAAATTAAATAAGAATAAAAGCAAAAGGGCAAAAAGAACAATAAGTATTTCTTGAGTATGTTTTGTTTTTGTGCCGCTCGTTTATTGATGCCTGTTATAACACTCGATTAGCAAGCATACAAACATTTGTATGCATTGTACGATTCTTATTTGGCGATCAACTGGTTGACAATAATTGCCAATTTATATATTGCCTTATATATTCTTTTTTTTTTGCTTTTGTTCGCACAGCCATAACAATATATTTCAGATAAAAATTAGCACTAATTTGCTAGTCTCTATTTCCTTAAAACAAAAAAAAAAAACGACGAAAAAGCAAGAAAAATCTTTGTGGGGAGCGTTCTTTATATATATTTCTATATGTATACATATATGCAAGTATGCATATAGAGATATTGTTCTATCTTCACAATTTGTTTATCGTATGGTTTATGGCGTCGTCGCCATATCGCTGGCCATATTTGTTTAGCAAACGAATCTGTTTGCTTAGCTAAATCCACATCTGGAATTGTATGATGTGTGTATACTATATGGTAAGCATAGTATACTGGAATTGCCGTTTTACAGTTTGTTTATCTAAGCTGAATTTTGCGGTACTTTTACAATTGGGGATTAAGTTGGCAAAATAATGAGTAAATTAAAGGAAATGGAATCGGTTTAGAATCGGAACTGCTGAAATTCTATGTTATCTTAATCTTTATAAATAAGAAAATTTTGCTAAAATTGTATGTTATCTTAATCTTTATAAACAAAAAACTTTTGAGAGATGTATTTTGATAAAAAAATTCCGCTTCGAATTATATTATAATAATGCAGCTTTATAATTATAGATACAGATTTTTAAATATAACTGTTCACATTGCGAACGTGACAAGATTTCATTTATGAGATAAGATTATATAGGTTAAAAGTAATTCTTTTTTTAACACTTGTAGTTTATAAAGAAAGAAAACGGAGAATGAAATTATTATAATTTAAAACTGGAAAAGGAAATCGTAACAATTATTTCATTTCTGTTTGTTTTGTTGTGTTTTTTGACTATCTTCAAATATGTACATATATAAATATTATATGATAGTAATGCCACAAATGTTTAAAATTGATTAAATTTTGTTGTCTTGTGCGCCGATTCCTGGAATTCCCAATCTTTATGTATTTACAATGCTCTCTGGCATTTGTGTCTCAACAAAATGTCACGTATGTACATAACTTAGTAGTAAAAAGCCAGCATTATCAGCAAGTTATATATGTATATATATATATATAAAATTCATAATGCAATTTGTTGCTCTGCATATATTTCGATTTGATCCCAAGACTGACTCTATTTCCTTTACCCCAGCTTAAATAAATCCTTATCAGCAGCTACCTCACAGACGCTTTTTCGCTTCGCATTATTCATAATCTAAAAATGCAATTCAACACATATTCACATTTGTTTGTTTTTTTTTCTTTTTTGCTTAGGTCGAGTCACTTTTTGTGTTTGTTCGCTGTTCAGCGATTTGTTTTTTCAGTCACATCGACATCGAGTGAATGCAGCTGTTGTTTTTGTTTGCGTGCTGCCTACGTAAAAGAAGAAGATATAGATACAAATACTGTTGTACTACATTCATATAGACATTGAAATACGATTGATACATAGATATAGATACACACAGCAACAAATTTACGATGCGGTTAGCAATTCAAATTGAATGCTATTCAAATTGCTCGTTGGGATTTCCGTAGATCGTAACTACGTCAATTGACTTACAAACATGAAAGAGCAAAATGTTGCTAAACCAGTTTTTGTTTTCTGTTTTCACTGCAACCATAGCAACAACAACAACAACAACAACAACAACTACTTTCTTTGGCATGTACTTCAAGGCTAAATCTTGCACTAGTTTTTCTCTGCTGCAAAATCAACATTTCAAGGTCGCTTGTCAGAGATACGAAAATACGAATAGGAATAGCTAAAACTTTGTTATACACAACAGGTAGCATAAATTTTGATAACGTGATACTGTAACAGCTGTTGAGTAGATTTCCATTTTAATTGCTGCTTTAAGGTGCTGGTAAAGCACAACGTCATAATATTGCTGGGATTTTGCCCCAAATTTTGGGTAATTTATTCATACACGCGAGATTTTCGTTGTTTTTGTTTTCTATGGTAAAAAACGTCACATTCCTTATCGCACATATAGTGCGACAATTCCGGTCAGAATTTATCGCAACGTGACAACAAAAAAGTGGAATGAAAATAAAAAGAAAAAAGTTTTTACTCGTGCGCTTGGCTTTGCTTCTAGGAAGATACCAATTAACTACGTATTTTGGAGAGATCTTTGTGCCAAGTGCAAATAACTTGATATATATATTGTGGGCTATAACCTTATCAATTTCACTGAAAAGTGCTATAAAATTTATAGCAACAAAAATGCCGCGTGTGTTGGTGTTGAACACCCGATGATTAAAAAATTGACACGACTTAACAAATAGAGTGTATCTCAGTCGTCTAACTTGAAGCTGATAGACAGCGTTGTTACTAAGCGTGGCGCTTTTGGAATTAAACAACATTTACTTAAGCAGTAAACTGCTGTCGAATAGCTTAGTTATATCTCATTGTGGAAGCTGTTTGATTTGCATAAAAGAGAGAATTGTAATTCGCTGAAAACGGTTCAATGCAGACGTCAAGGCATCTGCGAGATTCAAGTTTCACAGTTTCAAGAAATTGATTTAAATTTATAAATACGATCTATACGGTGTGGCTTTGCATCATGAAAAACATTGTGTGTGTAGACACGTATTTAACCCATTGACGACAGCAATTTGTTGATGGGGATTTATTTTTCTATTGCTTTATAATAGGTTCTCTGTGGTCTGCATTACTTGAGAAATATTTGATATACATGTAGATGCTGGCTGATCGCCTTAACACGGTCGATTATCGTGGAGCACTTTCCCAGGGGAATTGATTGGAATATGGACAAAAGTGGAGCAAAATCGTATTTTTATCGAGCGCGGAATTTGGATCCAATAGTTGAATGGACTTTATCACATAACTGCTGCGGTTTATTCGAATCCATATGTTGATTTTAAAAATAGCATTGATTTATGATTGACTTTGAAAATGTTTCCCTTCTTTTTTATGTTTGCTATTTCTTAGATTCAATTCTTTTCAATAATGAATTTGTTTTTCTCTTAAATCGCTAAAGTGATACTTGTTTGAATACAATTATCTTGTTATTAGCATTAAGAGTGACGCGACAAATGTTGGACGCCAAATGAAACTTGACATTGATAAGAGTATATTGAATTCGATGGGTTCTCAATCAGATTTTCGTTTATTGCCTTTTGTTATTGGCTTAGTTTCATTTTTATTTTTTATCGGCGAATACGCTTTACCGCTTAGGAACCACATCGTGTTCCCCCGTTAACTCCGCCCCCCACACACCTCTGGCAACATTGTTTCTTTGTGCGGTGAGTTTTTATTTTTTATGGCAGGCAAACAACAAAAAGCGCCGAAATTCTCTTTTTTTTTTTATTTTTTGTTGTATTTTTTGGGTGTTGCTTTTTGGAGAGTCTCACGCTTGGCTTAGTTTTCATTTGGGTTTTGCGCATTTGTGTTTTGGATGGAATGCTAAAAGCAGCTTTGTCAAGGATGCCAAACAATGTAAATACAATATTAATATGCACATTTAATTATAATTTGTGCAGCGTTAATAATAAGCCAAGTGTCCTATATTTTTTTGTATTTTCTTGCGTAACCTTCTGTTTGGATTAACACAATTTCAGTTAATTCTAAATTTACATAATTTTCACATTTAAACCGTATTCATGGAAAACGCTGACAAGGAAGTACTTGGCGTTTAACGTTGCCAAAGATTTTGCTGTGTGGTTTCCAAACGTATTGTTAACTTATCTAAATCATTTCTTGATAAGTTCACGTTCTTTTTATTTCATTCTACAGTCAGTTAGCCAGTCAGCTGTTAACTTGCTTGCGCTTATCAGAACGATTTAATCTTTCATGGCAATTGATTCATCAATATATAGTAAAAGAGCATTGGCAGAAATGGAAAATCGAAAATCGAACGTATTATCATGTCGATTCCAACTAATTTGCAAATTCACAGTAAAAACTTGGTTTCTATTTAAAACTCGAAATTTGCGTGAATTCCTCTTGCCCAAAATTGTGGACGGGGACAATGGGGACAACGTTCTTATCAACAGGTGAAAAGCGTATAAAATAAACGATTTACTTACTTACGCAGCTTAGTCGCGTTTCACATTTTGCTTACAAAACTAGCAGCAGCTTTCCATTGTTAAACACATTTTGGAAATTGAGACAATCGAACAGGTAAACAAACATTTTGTTGTCACAATATCGCACAGTCATTCAACAGAACAGATCTCAATAGAAAGTCAAAGTCTGGCATTTCGATTGTTTATTTTTTTCGTTGTTGTGCACATGGGCGAAGCTTATCTCAGCTGACGTAGATATCAGAAAAAAAGAAATAATAATTGAATACTCATTGATAAAATAAACAAACTAATGAGACGAATTGTCTCATTTACTTGGATTTCCGTCCCACCTGGCGAATGCTTTGTCCAAGGTCGGAAAAGCGCACAAAAAGCAAACAACTCTTTTTTGCATTGTAATCGGTAACGATGAAAGCAAAAGCAAAAGCAAATGCATAATTTTCTACTGACGTTTGCTTCTTTTATATTGTGGCACAGCAGCCTTGAACTACTTACTTTTTTGTTAGAGGAAGAACAAGTCTTGAACCAAGGAAATAAATAAAAAAAAAGTTATGAATCGTAGAAGAAACCTGCAGTCGAGTAAAAAAAGAATAAACGTTTTTGTCTCTGGCTACCTACGTGAGATCTTTCGTGGTCGTTAGTGAGCCGCACATCCGATTGAATTGGGATCGTTTTTTTCTTATTTTTTCTTCTTGGCTGCTGCTGGCAGGTAACAAAGATCTACAGACAGTCCACGAGTTTGACCTGTTTTGCTGTTGTCCCTTTTTTTGGTTAGAGATGAGCGCGAGTCTCTCTGAGTTGGTAATACGATCGATTAAATTCCCAATAATATTTAAATGTTCGTTCAAGTATGGCCATCTATTTATTATTGTATAAATCATTTGTTGTAAATTTGGTCAAAAAAATGTCATGTCAGATTCAAAATTAATTGCACGCATATTCGATTTGTCTAATCTTAGATTGTTACATCGTGACACGACGACACTCTGAGGAAACATCTCTACTCTGCTCTACTCTCTTATTCCGAGTCCGTGGAGTATGTTTGTTTAACGATTTTTATCTAATTTTCGTCGTCGTTGCTGCTGCTGGTCTCTTTTATTTTGTATTTTTTCGTTTTTTTTTTGGGTCTGGTCTGACTGGTTTGGCTTGTTTAAACATTTCTCGACCATTCATATTTGCTACGTGTGCGCTACGTTCTTGTTGTCCCTTTTTCTCGGGAACTACGAAAATTAGCGTATCGACCGCAAAAGCAAACAAATGTCTGGCCATGGGTCGCCTTTTGTTTTTCTTGTTGTTGTTGTTGTTGTCGGGGTTTTCGGGGCTTGACTCTTCGAGTTTGAGTTCGAGTTCGCGTTTACGTTTAACGTTTACCTTAACGTTTTTAGTTCGAGTTCTTTTCGTTTGTGTTGTTCTACTTGTTGTTTGGCCTGCTGTTTTTTTTTTTGCCCCGATGTTTGTGTTTCCTTTGCTGCGATCACGTTTTGACCGCCCAGGAACGAACAGAGCCTGGATATCAGCCATTAGTACTCTCACTTTAAAGAGTCCACTAGTTAAGCAGTTTGACTGTGCAATTATTTTTCACACCTGTCGTCGTCCAGGGAGCGACTTGTTTTCGTTGTGCGGTGTTGTGTTCTGTTTATTTTCTCACTGCTGTGCGAGTTGTTGTCGTTGTCGTTGTCGTTGACGTTGTTTGCCATTCGCCATTATTTTTGTTATGGTAATTAAAGTTTTGTTTTGTTAGCACACGCTCTATCGGACCTGGGGACCAAAAAGCGTATCCCCAATACACAACACAACACTCAGACAATATATACACACAATGGCGCCTCTTGTGGCAAGTTCTGTTATTTTTGGACATGGAAAATGTTTATCTATGGGTAACTACTGTCGCCCCACTATCAATAGATAAGGAACGAAGCGATCCCAGTTGCATGGTCGGTCAATGAATGCCATTCAATTATGGGCATCAATTGAAGCTTCAATATTTTGACAGCTATTGGTTATAGATATATATTTTTGTTTGATTTTGATGGCGAGCTGTAAACAAAGTACTCACAATGTATACATTGAAATTAGTGCAGTTCGTTTTTTTAGAGGTATTAAAATAATTTATGATAACATTAATTTCTTGGTTTTCCTGGAATTTCACTTAAAGATCAAATGAAAACATTCGACTCACGTATTCAACGGAACTACAGTTGGGATGCTGGGGGCTTCCTATTTGAAAGTTGGATTGTGAAATTAAACTACATATGGAATTTGTTCCATTCATTACCAAATCTAGCAGTTCTTAACTAATTAAATATAAATGTCTTAATCGATACATTACGATTCAATGAGAGAGCGACGCCAATAAATGAAATGCGCAAATGGCATTCATTATTTTTTAGTAGCATACTTAAAGTTGATCCGCTCTTGGCACTGACAATGTTTGTTGTAACTCATTGGCATTCACGATATCTATTCACATTTCACATAGCACACACCCATTTACACATTTACATTTACATACACACTCATCTGTTATCCTTGCCACTTAAATGCTTATGTATATATATGTACTGTTTTATTTATAGTTTTCTTATCAATCAAAACAATTCATACCTAACACATTCCGTTTGTGCGTTGGCATTTTATGGACGAATCAAACTTGCGATTCGCTTGTGGAAGTCAGCAGCTGGACCTTGGGGCCAGGTCAACGCCGACGCCACCATCAAGCAGCTAATAACGAGCCTAACACCTAAGAACCAAATCAAACCAATAACACAAAACATACAAGAAACAAGCGAAACTTGAAAACTGAATCCTTGTCACATATATTTGCATCCTGTTGTTGCACACAGCAAATGCAACACGCATCGCTCACATCCCACATACATATTCATCCAAAAACAAAGACAAAAACCAAAAGCAAAAGCAAAAAGCAAATCACATGAGCAGCATGAGTCTGTGGAAGCGCATCTCGAGCCATGCCGACTGTGAGCAGCGCATGGCTGCTTACTACAATAAGAAGGGTCTCTACGACCTGCGCCTCTGTTTGGCGCCTTGGATCGAAGACCGAATAATGTGAGTAGTCGAACCAGGAACGTGCGGGGTCGGGCTCCTCTCTCTCTTTCTCCTTTTCTCTCTATCTTTCTCTCTCAATGATTCAGTTTTTTTTTTGGGCATGTCAACAACGTTGCGAAGTAGTAAAATAATTAACATTTTTTGGCCGTTTTTTTTCGAGATGGGCGAGAAAATTATACGATTTTGTGCAAAAGCGTGTTTTAGCGTATTTTAGGGGGCGTAAACAAGTTTAGAATAAGCGACTAAAAAACCGGTTGTATAAGCGGCTCGGCTCGGCATCAAATTGATTACTAATCTCAACGCTTTCTCTTCCACTCTTTCTCTCCGTCTCTTCCCCCAAAACAACAAACAATTTGCTCGGAACAGGTCTGAGCAGATTACACCCAATTCAACAGATCAATTGGAGCAAGTGGCGCGCCGATTTAACGAGGATCTGCAACAGAAACTGCTATCGACACGTGCCAGCGATCAGGCGCTTAAATATCGACTGGTTGAACTCTGTGCGTTGATACAACGCACGCCCGCCCTCGAGCTCTACACGCATCTGCGCAGCGGCCTGCAAAAGGAGTTGCAGCTAGCCACCGAGAAGAGCGTTGCCGTTGCCGCCGCGGGCCAATCGATGCCGCAGAATCATTACAATATGAATAATCCTGTCGGTATGAATGGCAGCTACATGGACACCGGCGATATGTTCGGTGTCCCTGTCCCCGGCACCTCGCCCGTCAATGTCGGCATGTCCACGAACGTTATGCATAATGCTCCAGGCAATGCAACGCCCGCTTTAATGGGCATGGTGCCGGCAAAGGTGGAGCTTTATGATGTCCACCATCGCATTGTGCAGGGTTTCAATGATTTCTCCGCCTGCTCCGAGCAACTGCAGGGGCTGAAGCGCAGCTTTACATATATTTACAATGCGAATAATGCTCCCGATGCTGAGGCAATGTACAAGCGTTTAATCGAGGAGAAGGCAAACGTTGTGTTACGACTGCGTCGCAGCTATTTGTATTATGAGGGACTGCACGATTTGGTCCTGATGGAGCTGAAGAACTGGCGTCGCCAACAGGCATTGGCCGGCAATGGAGCACAATTCAGCGAGAATATGCTCGATGATATCCAGCGTTGCTTTGAGATGCTCGAAACCTTTGTCACCCATCTGCTGGCCGCTGTGCTCGAAGCACTTAGCCTGCAAATAATGAAAGATGATTCCGACTTGACGGGGCTGCGGGAACAGATTCAGATCTCCCAAAAGAATCTGGTGTGCTCCGCCTTTATTGTGGACAAACAGCCGCCACAGGTGATGAAGACAAACACACGCTTTGCGGCCTCAGTGCGTTGGCTACTCGGCTCTCAGCTGGGCATACACATAAATGCGCCGACAGTCGAGTGCATCATAATGTCAGGTAAGCATTTCTTTTGCAAATTATTGTCAACTTAATCGATATTAATTTGGATTATTTTGTCTTTTGTTTTATAGAATTGCAATCGCAACGTTTTGTAAGCCGAGGTACACACGCGGATGTCACAACCGGCAGCCTGGCAGGACAGTCATCGGGTGAAATACAGAATTGCTCCAGCACCATGGAGTATCAGCAGAGCAATCAAGTGTTCTCCGCCAGCTTTAGAAATATGCAGCTTAAGAAAATCAAGCGTGCCGAAAAGAAGGGCACCGAAAGCGTCATGGACGAGAAATTCGCATTGTTATTTTATGCCACAGCCACAGTGAATAATTACCAGATACGCGTCTGGACATTGTCGCTGCCCGTGGTTGTCATTGTGCATGGCAATCAGGAGCCACAATCTTGGGCCACAATTACTTGGGATAATGCGTTTGCCGATATTGTGCGTGATCCGTTTGTTGTCACCGATCGCGTTACCTGGTGTCAATTATCCGTGGCACTCAACACCAAATTCGGCTCCTGCACACAGCGCGCTCTAACCGCGGAGAATTTGGAGTTCTTATGTGAGTTGAATTGTTGTGAGTTGTAAACGACTTTGCTAATCATTATTTCATGCAGATGAGAAGCTACAGCGTGATAGCAGCATTGCCGGTGAGCGCAATGAGTATATATCGTGGAATCAGTTCTGCAAGGAACCCCTGCCAGAGCGTACTTTCACCTTCTGGGAATGGTTCTTTGCCATCATGAAACTGACCAAAGATCACCTACTCTCCATGTGGAAGGCGGGACGTATTACAGGCTTCATCAACAAGGTTAAGGCACAGGATGATCTCATGCGTGCCACAACTGGCATTGGCACTTTTTTTGCTGCGCTTCTCCGACAGTGAGTTGGGTACGTAATCCGTTAGTGTTAAGCCTCCCCAAATCGATGATTGATTTAATTGATTGGCAAATCATTAATCTTATTTAGGTGGCGTCACCATTGCATATGTGAACGAGAGTGGTTTGGTTACGATGCTGTCGCCATGGACCGCACGTGATTTCCAAATACTCAATCTGGCTGATCGTATTCGTGATCTGGAAATGCTGCGCTGCCTGCATCCAACTGACGTCAATGTCCAGCCATTGGATCGTGATCTCGCCTTTGGCGACTTTTATACGCAGCGTCCTGGTACAAATTTTATATATAACTCACAATTACTATCTTCAAAACGTTCACAGAATATTGTGATCTTTTTGAATGAGTAATTGCATTGAAAGTAAACAACTCTTTAACAAATGTTTTCCTTTTTTTTTGACAGAACCAACGCCCCGCGGTGATGGCTATGTGCCCAGCACGATACGCGTGCAGGTGCGTACCAGTGGGGATACATGCTCCATCAGTGGCACACCTCATCATCCAATGCAGTCACCGCCCCAGGATAGCATGTCGATGGGAAAGTAAGTTTTACATGGTCGACCTTGGCAAGCTGCTATTGGTATCCTAAAGCGGCAAATTTCCGTTATTTGTTTTTAATTTTCGGCTCCCCATTGGGAAGCTCTTTTTTTTGTTTTTGTTTTTGTTGTTAAAAACCCTTAACCAAAACAAGTTGCAACTCTGCGAGTCAAGTTGCTCGCTGTAAACTGTATTAAAATTGTTTTTTATTTATTTGGCATAATTTGATTTATAACCGCTTTTTAAAAGTTTAATTGATTGCAATACTTTGAAATCGAAAGATGCGTCGGAAACCACTGCGAGACCAGAAACGTTTTTCGAGTCCTAATAATAAAAAAAACACAAACTTTTTCCTGTTCTTGTTTTGAATGTGTATTATTTTTCTTTCTGCTGTACCTATCTTTTTTTTTTTTTTTGGTATTATTCATAGATACTTGCAAAAAATGATTCAAAAATAACATTAGTAATACTAATAATAAAAACTGATAACAAACAATAGGAAACCGTATCTATAAAAGCAGTTGTATAAACTCTCTAACTTACACTACTCTATGTTTTATTTTCATTTTCTCTATTATTTAATTTGTTGTGCAATCTCTCTTGGTGTCTTGGTGCCGTTCAGTTATTCACCACGTAGTGGCATCATGGTTGATAATGTACCAAGCGTCGCTACCACATTCTATAATATGGACGATTCTGATTCCGATGATAGCATTGTGGCGCGTGCGCTTGAGAGTTATGTGAACAGTACAACGCCCGATGATCCAGTTGTGGCTCAGATATCCGATATTGTCAAATACAATGGGTACGACAATGGGCAGACGGCAACGTGGACGACGCCCAATAGACAAAATTATTCAGTGCCATCAAACTTTAATCAAATGGTCCCCTATTAAACACAACACAAGTTCATTTGTGGGCACAAGCGCTTAGGTTGTGCTACTTACCGCAAGGTATAACCCTCATATCTATTCTATCTATAAAAATAGTATTTATGTACCAATATCGCTATCGCCTTCGCATCAAATTCACCCAGCCAAATAAAACAAACAAATGTTAAGATAATTCGTTGGATTCTCAATTACAAAATCGATAAAATTACGTTAATTTGTTTGTTATAGAGCCGGGGTTCTAACATTTCAATATATATTATGGCCAAATATCATTGCACTGCCCTTGTTGAGTCTAAAAGCATTACATCCACATGTCATTTGCCACAACACTCGCGTCACTTGCCTCACACGTCACTCGTTCACATTGCATTAGACACCCACTGTTGCCATCTACTTTACTAACACACCCAGGTCGATCGCTCAGCTCAGCTGCAGATTAAAAATTTTCTATTCGTATTTTTTTTTTTCCTTTTTGTTTGTAATCTTTTTATTTTTGACTTCAAAGTATTGCCATCTTTTTAAGCTTTTCAGCGACTGCAAATCATATGCAATTTTATATACAACGATTATATATCTAGCTAATAACAATGTATTTTATTCTAACTTTTGATCGCAGCTTGCAGAATAGCACCATCATGCATCTGTAAACAAACAAAAATATATATATATATACATAACGATATATGCCAAAAGAACATCACAACAATGAAATGGGCAAATATTGGGGCTTTATTCGGATTTAATTCAAATAAATATCCAAAATAATTGCATGTGCTTTTTTTTCTCAAAATATTCTTATTGATGTTTGTTCTTAATTGTTGTCATTATCAGGATTTTGATTGTCAATGTGATGTTACAATTGTTGTAGTTTTATTGAACACTTCAATACATTCAATATATACAGGGAAATACTATAATAATATATATAGATTACATTAAAAACATTTAAAATTTTCATTTTGTTAGGCAACACTTATCCTTGCTGTTCACAAGTTTCAGTCGAATCATTCGTTTAGGTTATCATATGCCTTCTTACTAACCACATTATAACTCATTCCATATGTGTAATAATATTTATTTTGATTTTTCTTAATATGATTTCAATTGAAGTAACCTATTGTTATTTTTTCTTTTACATTTCATCCTCCTTTTTAGTGGTAGTGATTTTGCAATGGCGGACTTTGATACGATGCAGAACTTTGATGTATATAATAGAATAATATAAACATACATATATATATTTATATATTAGAAATATATATAGAGATGTATAATTAAATCACGTCAAATGTTATATAAACGAAATCCTATAAATATTTGCAAGAATTGCCGCTATTATCGACGTCCATTAGATGTTTACTCTATACACACACCCTTCAATTTACACCGATCGGGACCTTCGACATTGTATCGAACGCTATACCGACTAAAACCAAAAACAAAATAATAAGAAAACAAAAAACAACATTTAAACAATACAAATGAATGCTTTGAAAAGTTATTTTCACATATATTTGGAATTTACATCGTTGTGGCATGCGTTTTAATTTTTGGTACGTATTCAGTTGATTTTTCCGCTTTTGTTTACAATTAATCTAGTATAATCTAGTATAAGATGCAATTTTGTGAGGTAGCTTGCAGATATTATCGAACGTCTATTGAACTTATATCTGGTTGTGATCTTCAAGTAGTAGCCAATTAGTTTTTTTTGTCTATGCTAACTAATTATACACGCATTGTTGTAAAACTATTTATTGTTATTATTACAAATAAAAGATACAAGACACTAATAATTATGTATGTACAACTATTGTGAAATTTTCTCAGACAGTTTATTGAATGTTAATAATATTAACGAATTTATTGTTAAATCGATTTTAAACGTTTGAATGTATATTATATACTATATATATGGTAAGACGATGCAGATTGGAGTAAAAAAAGAGCTGGTTTCAATGTCCACAACGACGGAAGGAAGAAAACGAATAAAATGTGTTTGAACTGAAGAAATGAAATATGTATACGAATTTACACAAATAGAGAGTCAGCTATATTTATATGTATGTTTATCTAGATATATGATATATGTATATGAAATACGATATTAATGTCTCAATGTGCTTTACCTATTATCTACAAACTTGTGCAGATGTTTTTTGTGTTCATTACTAAAAGTGTGTTTTATTTATTCTTGCAGCATTTGTGAAACGCGAAAAGAACCAACTAAACGACAAGAGCAATGCATGCAAACTGCTGCACTTCAACACCCACACAATAAAACACCAAGAACAGCTACAGCTACACACAACAGACATACCCAGAACATGATGTTATGTTTCCCAAGTCTACAAATTAATTATTATTATTTTTTTATTATTTTAAATTGTATGGAAAATTAGCATGTCTCTGCACGTTTGTAATATTTCTTCTTCTGTGTATCAAGATAATACTACTTATACGAAAAAACATTTAAAGGATTAAGAGATATGCGTGGATTTTAGTTAGTTTAAAGCCTAAATTTGTTGAATCTAAAATTGTGAGTTTTATCTTAATTTTAAAGAATTATTTTACGTTTAGATTATTTTTAGATGCGTAGTCGCAAACACACACAAACGCGGTGCGCTACAAAATTAGTTATACTTTTCGAGTGTACGTATTAATAATGCTACATATTTGTATATCTATATTTGCTTTATGTAAAAACCGTTTCACTGGCTTCCATGCTGAAAATGCAGAAAAATATTCATGATTGTACTATATTTAATTTTTGTTTGAACGAGGACAACGTGTGCATTGCATTACAAATGCGTCAAAAGTAAATAAATAAAAGTGTTGGGTTTGTTATCTGCCAGGATGCAAAAGCACAATAAAGAGAAGAGAAAACACAATATATACAAAAAGAATGTTAATAAAGAGATGAGTCGTAAATTTTACTATTTTTTTTGTGTATATTCCTAAGCTTTGAACGTGAAATGTAAGAATTTTATAACACTTAAGTACCCAAAATTAATCAATAAATACTATATACATATATACACAAATATATAATAAAGTTAATTACACATTTTTTGTGCAGCTGTCAAAGCAAATTCAATTTGATCAACGACAAACAAATTCATTATGTGTGTTCGTGTTGAACGTAAAGTTTTCTATTTTTAAATGTTTCAATGTATAAACCTAATGCACACATTCCCAACGATTACAAAGTAGTAAACCAAACTGATAATTGGGAAAATATTTGAAAATGTGCACATTAAATGATTTAAATGGAGTTTTTTTAATGTAAGCAATATTACGAATTGAAAGAACTAAATAATGAACTATTCTTGTCAAAATGGCCAATAAAGATTTGATTTTAAACATTTACCATGGACTTTTTTATTCATCTAATATATTAAGATTACAATTTTAATTTGCAGAATGTTCGATAATTGTTAAAATTCATTGCCAGTGGAAGGTGTTGTTTAAGCAAAGCCACTTAATTTTTGTTGGAGCAGCATTTGTCCTTGGGTCCATTTTTACAGACGCAGTTGCATTGCTGACTGCAGGCGCAGTTGTCGCCGCATTTGGTGGCCGAGCACTGGCAGTCTATAGACATAAAGCGAGTTAAGAAAAGTTTAAATAATTTTGTTCATTTGTACTTACTATTTCCGCAACCTTTGCAACCCATTTTGTTCTTGATGTTTAGTAAAGTATACTACTGTTTGCAGTGAATCTTCTTGATGACTTGTTGTCTGCTAAAAGTTGCGCTCGCGTTTTATAGATATCGAATGTATGCAGTTTTGCACACCATTTGCTCAAAGTTCCATAAACGAGATTAAACGAGAATGTTCAATATTTAGCATAGAAGTTGTGGCTTATCAAAGCGTGCGCAAAATTGCGTAGCCGACGCGTTATCTGCGATTTGTGCTTGTTTCTTGTCGGAGCGCAACTGCACACGGCTTTCTTATCAGCTGGTTTGGACGGTATATAAAGCAGCGATTGTTTGGCAATAATATCAAAAAACAATACGCAAAACTCGCGTCCACAGTTCACATTAACGTGCTAAAAACCTTATTAACAAACAACAATCAAGATGCCTTGCAAAGGATGCGGAAACAGTAAGTCAAAGGAATTCAAATGTAAAAGATTGTTAACTTATAAACTCTTCTAAATTATTTAATAGACTGCCAGTGCACTGCCGGCCAATGTGGAGGTAACTGTGCCGGAAACCAGCAATGTCAATGCGCCAGCAAACCAGCCTCCAAGTGCTGCCAGAATAAATAGAGGATAATCTGAGAATGTTAAAGAGTTCTATACAAAAATCTCTGACTGATTGTTAATAACTGAAGCGTAATAAATATAATATTTAATTTATAATTTAATTATATGATCGTTTCATTATTTAAATGGATGACGGGTGGTTTGGGGTAAATTTGGTATGATTTAATGATGAACTTGAGACTTACTTGTTAATGGGATTTTCAAACATTGTGAATTTCTATACCTATTTTTAGGTAAATTTTTAGGTCAAATATTAGACCCCTACAACTCTATTTATTGAATCATATTAATTGCTTAGAACTTACGGGTTTTAAATCTAGTAATGGAAATTCACATCACAAAATAGTTGTGGGGGAGTTTGAATTATTTTATATTTAATGATAAATCTTCTTTAACCAAAAGTCGTAAAATAGAGAGGAAATAATTTTTATAATATTTTTAAATTCAATCATTTCATCTCCATTTTTTTCATTATTTCATTTTCATTTCATTATTTTTTTACAATCTATCTATCTAAATATAATAAGTAAATTCAATGATAGGGGTAGGGGATATTTACAAGAAATTGTGTTAACTACCGCTCTTTGGATGGCCTAAAGGGGAGATCAAGGGGGTGGTGCTTCTTCAGCCGTTGGCGATGTTGTCTATTGTCAAGCAGGTTTCATCTGAATGTGATCTATTCGTAGTCATATACTACTAGAATATTAAAAAAATAAAAACGTTCAGTTTATCTATTTATTCAATTTATTGAAATCATATTTTGCAATTCAAGGATAAAACATATTATCAATTTTTGTTTGAGCAGCATTTATCCTTGGGTCCATTTTTGCAGACGCAGTTGCATTCCTGATTGCAGGCGCAGTTGTCGCCGCATTTGGTGGCTGAGCACTGGCAGTCTATAAATAGAATAAGGGTTAAAAAGTTTATAAAGTACAGATAGATTATTTAACTTACTAGTTCCGCATTCTTTGCAACCCATTTTGAATTTGATGTTTTTATTTAATATTGTGATAAACAACTTTATAGCAGGGTGTCTTCTATGCGACTTTGTATATACTTCAGCTTCGTTCGGGTTTTATAGATATCCTAAGAAATTTTGCACACCATTGGGGGGAATCTGGAAAAATCATTCATCAATTTATTATGGAACATTTACTATGTGAATTCAAAACGTGCGCAAAATTGCGTAGCCGCCGCGTTATCTGAGATTTGTTCGTGTAGTTTCGTAGCGTTGTTTCCCGCCAGAGCGCAACTGCACACGGCTTTCTTATCTTATCAGCTAATTTCAAAAGTATAAAAAGCAACGACTGTTCAGCAGTAGTATCAAAAAGCAAAAAGCGAAGCTCGCGTCAATAATTCATATAAACGAATTACAAAGTTGTAATAAAAACATCATCAAGATGCCTTGCAAAGGATGCGGAAACAGTAAGTGAAATATATCCTGATTTTAAAGGAGATAAACTTATAAACTATTTATAATTCCTTTATAGACTGCCAGTGCACTGCCGGCCAATGTGGAGGTAACTGTGCCGGAAACCAGCAATGTCAATGTGCCAGCAAACCAGCCTCCAAGTGCTGTCAGAATAAATAGATGCTAATCAACCCATTTATTATATACCTGACTGACTATTTAAATTTAATACTTGAATACATTTTAGATATATATTTTAAACTTAATCTTTGTTGGTTTTTCAAATTGGCGACGCTACTTGGCGTGGTGTAAAAGAGATTATATTTAAATTATTCATTCGAATTGTGAGCGTGAAATGGGCAACTAAAGCAGATGCATGTATTGTATATTGGAATTCATCAAAGCAGTATGCGAATACGATTATTAAATTGAAAGCGTACTAAACTTACTTAAGTTAGCTGATTGGAAACATTATTCATTTGTATAATACAGATTTTCCAGTAGATTTGTTTTTGTTTCAAAATGATAAGATTTCAATTTAAATAAAAACTTTATTTTTCATATTTTATTTATTGTTTATTTGTATGGCTTAGATTTCAGAATTTATTGGGAATGCTTAAAATGAGAGTGTAAGCAAATATATTCATTGGATATCTATATAGTTTGGCAATAATTTAACATCGAGTTCGATTTAAATAAAACCATTTAATAATTATGTCTATTATTCATAAAAATCTTCTTAGGAAACTTTAATCATTTTCTCCTTTTTTCCTCAGAATATATTTAACTAGGATTAAAAGAAATTTTTATATATTGTTTATTTATTTATGTATTGTTTTTCGTTAAATTTGCGTACAATATAAAGAGGATAGAATCTAGATTGATGTTTGCTGCCTAATTTATGTTGGAACAGCATTTGTCCTTGGGTCCATTTTTGCAGACGCAGTTGCATTGTTGACTGCAATCGCAGTTGTCGCCGCATTTGGTGGTCGAGCATTGACAGTCTATATGGCCCCATTTTTACGTTTTAGTTTTTAGAAAAATGTGTGAATTAACGATAATTAACAACTGTTTAACACGAAGTTATTTTGTTGACTTTGTGTCTGAGTCAGCTTCTCTCGCATTTCATAGATATCGAAAGTATGCAGTTTTGCACTCCACATGTGGGAATCTGGGAAACCAGTCATCAATTATACAATATTTAGCATAAGCCACAAACAATAAATAAAGCGTGTGCAAAATATTGCGTAGCCGCCGCGTTATCAGAGAATCGTTTAATACATTCGCTCTCACTCTCGCTCTCTCTCTCTCTTTCGTAGACTGAACGCAACTGCACACGGCTTTCTTATCTTATCAGTTTGTTTGAAGGGTATATAAAGCGGTAGCTGCTGAGTGTTGGAATCAAAACCAAAAAGCGAAGTTCGCGTCAACTATTCATATTAACGTGTTTGAAAAGTTATAATTAAACATTTTAAAAATGCCTTGCAAAGGATGTGGAAATAGTAAGTGAAGTGAATGCCAATTAAGAACGCAAATTAACAAATTAAGTTTTCTATGACAGATTGCCAGTGCACCTCAGGCAAATGTGGCGGTAACTGCGCCGGAAATCAGCAATGTCAATGCGCCAGCAAACCAGCCACCACGAAATGCTGTCAGAACAAATGCTGCTGAGAAAACACTATAGATTTCCATGCAATGAAATCTCTGACTGATCATAACGAACAAAAGTTGCAAAACATTTACCATTTAAATTAAAACACAAATTTAACATACTTAGCTTACAAGCTCTTTAAATTAGTCGCAAATTTTGAAGACTTTTAATTTGATTTGATTTGCACAGCCAAGCAGAGGGCACTTGAGTGCACAACACGAGTGCAATATGTTTATACATTGCGAAACTTGAAGGGTCATCATTCGGAGGAGGCAAAGGACACTTGAGTCTGCCGCAGTCTTTAAATGCAACGAGTGCGCCACCAGGTCTCGGTCTCTGAGTGGCCTAAAAGTGAGTCGACCTGGGCGATTTGTGGCTTGTGCGTGTTTCGAGACTTGTACACACTCCTATGTAGGTTAGTGTACACACACACACAGTGTAGTGTAGTGTAGTGTAGAAATTCCACTTGGGGGAACAGCACAAGCTGAGAGAGTGACTGTCAGTTTGACAGACATGTGAAAACAGAGACACGAAATGGCTGTAAATTGGTATCCAAAAAGTGCATTAGTCGCGCTAATTGCAGTTGACAATTACATTTCAGGACGGCGTCACGATGAACCAAAAGCGCCAGAGAGCCAGAAAGACAACCTTGAGCCCGAAAAACTGTTCGCGTTAGTCCAAAAATTTCAATTTGAGCGTTTTTAATGGCGTTAAGCGGCGGAAATGGAATCGCGCCTCATGAAACTGCTTTTTGCGCCAAGTCATCAAAGTTAATTTGTATGAGGGAAATTCGAGTTCAAATGTTTTTACAGCCATTTCCTGAACGCTGTAGCTAGTTCCAAAATGCCACTGGCGCTCGATTTGCCTGCCTCGTTATGGCTCATATCCGCTTTTTTTTTTTGGTAGGGTGAAAAGGCTCGCCTCGCATGGAAATAAACTATTGTTTATACTATATGCTGGCTTAATAGTGGCTTCAATAGTGGGTATCTTTAGGTCGAGTTTATGTGCACATTGCTCGACTGAATTGTTTAACCTTTTGCACTGGAAAGAAACGGAACTGAGTGTCACGGCATTTTGAGATTTGTGTTGATAAAGTTAAAAAAAGAAAACGTGAAAAGAAATGACATTCTACAGAGGCAACAACTTTGCCTCGCAGCTCGAAACCTTAAAATGACAAGCTGAGAGGCCAGCGGGCAAAAAGAGTGAGAGCGAGATGCAGCCGCAAGTGGGTCACGCGACTGGATTGCTGGCTTGGCTTGGCTTCGCTGGCATCGTTGGCTGAGGTCGTGAAGTCGTGCAAGTTGCGGCTTAAGTCGCACGCTGCGTATACGCGATATGCGCGCCATTTAATTTGCGCTGTCGCGGCCTTTAAGCGCAAACGCAAACAGTTAATTACGGCATTAAGTTTTCATGTCGCAGTCAAAGGACGCAAAAAACAGCAAAAGCGAAACAACTGCAATGCGGGCACTTCGTGAACACTTTGCCGCCAGCAGCAGCAACAGCAACAGCTACAGCAGCAACAACACCATCAAATGCCGCAACGCAGAGTTGAGTTACAAAAAAAAGAGAGCTCAAGTCGAAGAGTCTATGGAAAGAATGTGACGTCGCATCACTTATGCATAAGAACATTTTAACTTTCCGTTAGCCACTTTAGACTTGGGCACGTTCCACTGTTGAGAGGCGGAGCTCAGTCGTGTCAAGGGAGATGCGCTGAGATGTTTTTTAGACGTTAGATGGTGTGTGGAGACTGCTGAGTTTGTTTATCTTTTGCGTGTGACTTTTGCCTTTTGGCTGGCTTTGAAAACTTTTCCATTGTTGCACTCAACTTCGTTGAAATCAAATCACTGCTGTCGTCCCCTGAACTTGCAGGACACACACTCACACTCACGCACACATATACAATACATATTTATTAATGAAATGCACAAAAAAAAAACACACACAACTTTAATCGTAATTTCTTCCTTTGGGTGGGGGATCCAAGGTGTCTGCAAAATATTCTTAATAATTTATTGCATTTTGTTTGTTAAGCTCCTCAAAAACTTGCTGAACTTTTCAACATAAATTAACAGATTAGTTCAACGAACAACAACAAAGTAATTCGGCAACTTTTTAGGGCAGGTGGCCAAAAACTAGGAATGTGTCTAGTTGCTTTTTGTCTGCCACAACAGCTGCTAATTTTCGACTGTTTCAAATGGCCAAAAATGCGAAATGCGCCAACAAAAACTTTCAACACCCAGCACGCACTCTAAACGCTTGGGGTTGACCTCAACCCTCAACTCTCAATCCGCAACCTTCGCAAAAACATTTTGTGGCCCAACCACCATAAATCTTGGCTATTTTGGCAATTTGTAAATCTTTATTCGGTATCCCTTACTGAATTCTTCTCCACCAAAATGGCATTTTGCATGTGCTGGCAACGTGACCTGTAAACTTCTTCACACAATTCATATTAAATATTTATATTTAATTTGAAATTCACTTGATGCGAATTCACAGCGAGTTAATAGCAAGTCTGTTGATTGCAAATGGTTTAAAGTATATCTGTGTGTGTGTGTTTTTTTTTTATTGTTATTGCAACTACTATTATCGATGATTCAAGGCTCCCAAATGAGTAATCAAGAGTTGGGCGAAGTGTCTATCTGTATATGTATTTAACAAAAACTCATTTCGTTTTTCGATTTTGTCGCTGATTTCCCAAAACACTTTGAAGCCATCACACAGAAGATAGAGAATAGTGGAGGAGACAAATACACATGACGCGATGATTGCAGGCACCGACTGCCAACTGCGTGAATGTCTTTGGGTTTAGCAAACACATTAAGCGCCACATCCGGGGCGTGTTACAGCTGGTGGCCGGATGTCCTGGCCATGTCATGGCCCAGCCCCAAGTATTGACTGGCCTTAAACCGGTCTGGAACTCTGTTGACAGCAATTTGGGATGCACGACTGCACTCAAACACAAACACAAACACAAAAACAAACACAATGTCTAAGCCCTAATGACAATGGCTTAGCAGCTGAGTAACAAGCGCACAAGTCACAGTTTGCCAGTTTTAAAAAGAAAACATTATAATTATAGTTGGCTTAAAGTTTATTGCAGACATAATTAAAATGTCTCACTATAAATTGCGAACATACTTGGGAGTGCAGAGATTTGTTGCTCGGTTAGCCATTAAATTAATTGTGCAACTTTAATGTCCATGACATGACCACGATTTCTCGCCCTTTGGCAAACTACACTGAAAAATATCAGTTTATAAAATCAAGAACAGTTGTATTACAAATTTTGTTCTTACAATAAGACCACTTACAAAACAAATTCCTAATTAGTTTTAATATTAATCTGAAAATCAGAAAACAAATACTAGATTTATGAAGATTCTTTAAGCCATTGAAATTCCTTGAAAGTTTTTATTTAGCATCAAGTGTTTTCTTTTATTGCTCATTTAGTCGAGCTGTCTGCGAACCATTCATTCATTGCAGTCTAAGAGAGGATGTTCTGTGATCAAACACAGTACGGAATCGATGATTAGTATTTCGTAAGTAAATACAACTGAGGAGATAATTAAATTGTAAAATAAAAAAAACAATAAAATAAATATAACGTCGAAATAATCTTTTTATTTAATAAAGTTTCGGGTCTTCAAACTATAAGAATTTATCCTCTAATTTTTAATAACTTGTTCTTGAAATCAAAATGTATTTTCCAACTTAAAACTTTTCATGTTCTTGAGCAACCAAAATTCTCAGTACTAAGAGCAAAATTTCGATTTCACATCTTTTTTTGTCAGTGTACTCGCATAGAACTATATTATATAGTTCCCATACTATATATGTGTTAATGTTGTAATGTTGTTAATTAAGCGAACAGAGGACGAACACAACTGCGACCAGTTGCCAGTTGCCAGTTGGTTGGCAGTTGGCAGTTTTGCGCTCAGCTGTCAGCTGCAATGCGCTGCAAAATGTCACTGACAATTGTGCTCTGTCATCCGACGCATTCTCTGTGCACTCATGTAAGTATTAGTGTGCGTGTGCGTTGTGTTTATATGTGTGTGTTAGTGTGTGTTAGTGTCCTATTCCTTGGGGCAATGGCCGGTACGGCTCATTAGCTAACAGCACACGTGCACAAATCAATTTTGCCACGTCCAGCTCGAGTCACACGCTCTTCACTTGAGTGCTTCACGAGTGCACACAGAGCAGATGCAGTAGCAGCAGCAGCAGTAGCAGAAGTAGCAACAGCGGAAGCTCCCCCTTTTTATTCCCAAGGCAACAAGTGCAACGCAAAAACAATCATACGACGCGTTGTCCAAAAGCAATCAAAGCGAATGGCTTTACGGCAACAAAAATCACATACTTATGCGAGTGCACACACGCAAAGTCCACAAAAGTAGACGACTGCATGTTTTAATAAGCAATGACGCGCCGGATGAGATGATGCCATCGTAAGTATGCAAGTGCCATATTGAATGCATTGCCAGCGAGATGTCACATGCACACATACACCCATAGTAAACACATACTTACACATTTTCAACTAAGTATAATGCAGTTTCCTTGGCTGATGTTTATCTATTGCCAGTGCTTGCCAAGCGCACTGATAAGTGCATCAACATGATGCTCAAATTATATGGTCTCTCACTTGCCAGCGCATATACACAGAGCAAACGAGCTCCATCAGCATTACGCTTATACATACACGATCACAGGAGCGGTTCAGTGTCGAAACGGGTAAGGAAGTGAAGATTTTGATCGATATAAATCTAATAATAAAAATAATAATTTTGAAACAATTTTTTGGTACATACAATAATAGCTTATAATATATAATGTATACGAGGGTTGCTATTTATATTTCTGGCCTAATATGTTAATAAAAATGCGAATATTTATAAAAAAAAATGGATTTGTTGTTTTTCCCAGTATTCTCCAGCAAGATTTATACACTTTTGAATGAGCTCAAACCAATTGTCGAAGCACTTTTTCCACTCTGATTGAGGCACCTCCAAAACACAGTTTTTGAATGCTTCAACAGCATCTTCTGACATTGAAAATCGACCACCACGCATTTTTTCCTTGATGTTTTTGATTAATCGTTTATCGATATCAGATACTTAAATAGCAGCCTTCGTTTAATATATAATGTATATAATATGTAAATGTACATAGAACATGATTTCAATAATTGTAAGTAATCACTTAAACGTCCTTGTGACCTAATACGTTGTTTTCCCCTGAATAAAAAACTAGATTGAGTTGCTTCAAAGGTAACAAAAAACTTGTTAAACAAAAATATTAAAATAAAAAATAAAAACAATAATAGCTATAGTCTTTATGATTTCTGACAATTTAGTTGCATTCAGATAAAAATTGTAGAAGTTATTAAAGAAATACTTTTGTAACGCCTACTTACTAATAAGCTGGTATATTTTGCATTCAATATAACAAATATAGTCTTTGGTATTTTTGCGGTATTTTTGCGGCATATTTATTTGGTATATTTTGAAATTAATACCCCACTGTTTTGCTTTAACTTAAAATGGGTAGCATAGGTTTGTGTCTTTCTTCCGTAAAAAACCTATTCAAATATGTTCCTTACATTGTTGTTTTTTAACTAAATAAACTTATTATAGAAAAAGGTAAGAAAGAGATAAATCCACTTCCATTTCTATTAAAAATTCCTTAAAATAAAACTTTATTACTTCGTTGGCATTTTTCAACTTTATTTAATTTAGTTTTCATTACATACTTTATTTTCTAAGCAAATCTTTGTCTTGAAGTTCGCTCCTGGAAACAAACACATTCACATACACATGCGCATAGAGATGGAAGTGCATCGCACATTGTTGCACAGACTATTAAACATGCTGGCGAAGGAGATGAAAATGGGTTTTTAATGCAGCGCAAATGCGGCAACTGTTTTGTGCATCGCATGTGGCTTGACATTTACAGCAACGAATATTCGCACATACTCGGATATGTTTTGCACTTAACTAACTGAAAACATTCAACAAATTTTATGCAAATTACGCACCAAAAAGTTTCACTCTCTACGCTGCAGTCTTTTATCTCAGCATTTTTAGCTGATTAATTACTTAGAAACATTCACATTATTATTTTTGGGCTACTTGAAGGGACGAACTTCCATAATTTAACCTTGTCTTCCGGATGAGAGAGAGCAACATATGGTCGATGGGATTGGTAATTGTGAAAATTGATTTAGTGGCTCGTCCACTAATTTGCTTGGGCAACAAATAACGTGACTGGGTTGCCCAAGTTACTCAAATAAATGTGCAACCAGCTGTTGATTAAATTGAATGCCAAGTGGCCGAGGCTTGTGGCAAATATTTTCGCATCAAATTTGTCCATTTAAATTGAGCGAGAAAATTAATGCAAGCTTTACTGAAATTGCAATGATTTATTAGCAGGATTTATGTTTGATAAATACGGCAATTAAATGTTCTAGTAAAAAGTCAAATACCAAACGTCTTTAATTGCTAGACAAAGGGAACTCACGTTCAGCCAACTAACTGAATCAACTCAACTGACTGGAGCGATTTAGCCATTTGCATGTCGAATTGGATATCGAAATTGAATACTTGTTTTTTTTTTGTTCTATCGAACGTCAACGTTGGAGCAGCAGTGGCTTTTAGCGTTTAATCAGGCACTTTTTGGACGCGCACGTGGCACGTACATCGGATGCAGCGATGCAGTGAAAGAATGCCAAACCCTTGCAATTTGTCGTCTAAACAAAAAGCCAAAATACAACCAAAATACTCGTCGAAGTCAGTCCATGAGAAAATAAAGCAAATCAGCAGTAAAACAGGAGAACAAAAAAAAAAAAAAACGAAACGGAACGAAACGAAACTCAACGTGCTGAAATCAAACCCGGAGTCGAGTTATTTCTGCGGTCTGTAGCCAAACAGACAAACGCGTTCCCCATGCGAAATGAGAGTAAGGATGATAAAAGGGGGCCGAAGCAGAGCGAAGGAAGCCTACTTTCTGGTAAATAACGCTTGGCCTGGTTTTTCGGGTATTGTGGCACATTTCTACACTCTACTTTCGACTGTGTGTGTGAGCAGTCTGTGAAGCGTCTCTTTTGCCTCGACATTTTGCTAATTAGACTTTAGATTTATTTATCTAACAGAACGAAAGGAATTTAGCTTAAAAAATTTAAGCATACAAAAAAATGCAACTGGCTTTTATATGACCTGCTTACAACCCAAAAAAAAAATTCGATAGTTAAGAGGGCTGCTTTAGATGTCCCCCGATGAAACATAGAGTGCAGTATTTTCAGTGACAGCCACCGAAGCGTAAATATACACTTTGGTTGCCGGCATTCTCGTTCGGCTTCTCAGGGGCAACATAAGGCATGGCAAGGCAAGGCAAGGCGAGAGCGCAGTCGTTACCACTCGTTTTGATAAGCTACAACTTGGACAGTTTTTATGGCAACAGCCGAAATAAAGCAAACAAACCGCGTGAGGGCATAGTAAAAAATAAACAAAATACGAAAATACGAAAATACATATGCATGACCCTAAATAATTCAGCAAACAAAAAATAGCATATCAAAATAAAAAGAAGGAAACGAAAAAACACACGATTTATTTGAAATACTACGTATGTGAGGCGAGTTAAGTTGAGTTGTGGCAAAAACTTACGACATGAAAGTGCTTTTAAAAAGTTTTTAAATGGAGCAAATAATAACTTTTGGTTTGTGGTACACGAAATCAAATTGAAATCACTGTCGCATGCTGCTTAAATCCTTTTGCAATCACACACAAAAGAGTTGAGGCATTGAGTTAATTAAAATTGAAAAGACATGAGAGGGAGTGGGAGAGGAGAGTTGCATATGCTGCGAGTGGCAATCAAAGCACTGACAGGTACACTCATGTATTGGGATCTTATTAGCCTGGCGGCAAACTTCAATACGAATTTACACTTTACTCGCTCTGTCTATTTGGCCAACTGTGGGCGGGGCAACAACCTCAACGAACACACATACATATATATACTTATGTGTGCACTCTGGAAATGTGGCTACGTGTCGGTTTCAATGAAATGAAAATATAAAATATGCATTTACTGCAACCCGCCTCCAGTTACTGATAGTTGCCGGCTGCTGCTGTTGCCGTTGCTGCTGCTGCTGTTGCCCGGATAAGTATGCTACGGGCAACGTGCTCAGCGTCGGGGAATTGTGTCGAATGTCATGCGCGCCCCGCATTCAAATGGTAAGGTTCTTGGCCAAAAACTGTGAGACTTATATGTATATACTTATTTGCCAGCCAGACAGTTGAAAATGAAAATGTGCAGGGCGAAACTTCAACTCCATTGTTTCATTGGCAGCAGTTAGGGAGGGGGGATGGGGGAGGGGAGGGGAGAGAGAGCAGCCCACTCAATAATAAATGTAACGAGCGCATTACAAACACTTACACTTATGTATTCAACTTTAAAGTGCCAGACACAAATGCTACTCTCTCTCTCTCTCTATATAGTATATTTGTGAACATAAGTATAACTACTTGTTTCACTTGCTTCATCTGGCAATGCGAGTAGCAGCACTTGGCAAAAGTTGCAACTGCCAGCTGGCAACTTGCAACTGCAAGTTGAAACTACGAACTGCCAACGTATGTACATATATTGCTATATAATTGCGGAATCAGTCACAAAAATAAAATGGACAGCAAGTAAGTCAAATGTGCACCAAGTGAAAACTTGCCTTAACTTTCCACAAGTATAGTAAGTGTGTGTGTGTGTGAATGTATGTGGGAGCACTCACCACGCCCACCATCTTTAAGTTGCCACCTCTTCGCGCTTGCACTTGAAGTGCTAAAACTTTGCTGCGCAAAAGTTTTCGCCTGATAGTTGTACCATGAAAAGCAAAAGTTTGCCGTCAAAGCGAAAGTTAATGCCACCAGCAAAAGCAACAATGCAACAGCAGAAAATAAAAATAATAAAAAATTAGATATATATTTATTTGTCTGAATTAAGGTTCCTTGCTCGGCTAAGTTGCGGCTAAATGCTTTGGCGAATTTTCGCTTCATTTTGCCTGCCTGTTGGCAATTGAAATAATTCAACAATAATTAGTTTTAATTTTTATTTTGCTCTATGCAACATTGACTGACATGCTGTCCGGGAAAGATACAAAATAGCAACGAGGGGCGGACGAGCGTGTGCAGAGAGGTGGAGAGGGGGGCGTGGCTAGGGTCGCGAGAGAGCATACATTGAAATGGCATAAAAGTTTCTCGTATATTCTCGTATTCCCCTAGCAAGTTGCACGAAAATTTTTGCACAATTGGCAATCGAAAATTGGAAAACTTTTTCCTATATTTGTTTTGGCTTCATTCAGTTGACTGTGGCAACACACACATACATTCAGATACACACACACACACACTTGGTTGAGGTAGCTGCTATTAGGAAAGTTTTGTATGCTTTGCTTTAGGAGCAGTTCGCCCCCAAGCTTAACCCAAAGCAAAGCGAAAGCAAAAACTTTAACGCAACAACAACAACAACAACAAGAAGAACAACAATATGCAACATGGGGCAAGAACGAGGTAGTAGTATCTGTTGGCAAATGGCCGCGTTTATAATTGCAACTGGCAACTGGCAATTGGCATCGGGCAATTTTCAATTTGTTTGCCTTGCATTGGCAACTTTATGATCCACATTGCACCACTGACCCACTGGCTGGCTGGGTGGCTTGCTGGGTGGCTAAGAACCAATACCAAAACACAGCAACTGCCACCACAAAGCAGTTTAACTCTGACACAAAACAATTGGATGGCAAATAAATGATGCTCAGTGCAGTTTCTGCAACTTTCTTTTTCCACTTTATTTTCAATATCTTTTTTTTCCGCTTTTGCTTGCAATAAAATAAATGTCTTCGAAACAAACTCAGTATCGCAATATAAAGTGCTAAGAAATATGGCAAATTTTACAGTATTGCTGCAGAGATTAACAATGAAGCGTTCTCTAATCGAGTATTTACATTTAGATGGTCACTTGCTGAAAAGGTGGTTTGGCTTCAATTTAAATTTCATAGTTTTCTCAGTCGGTGAACTCTTTGGTTTCATTTGGATGCATGAATTATTAATGCTTAACATCTAGATGAGCAGGGACAGGGAAAAGAGAGAGCTGGTTATTATGCCAGTCGCTAATGAAGTGTACAGATTGCAAGGCGCCGCTGGCTCAGTGTAACATTACGTATACGTAATGTGCCTATAGCAACAGCAGGTGCATTTCGCATCGTTGAAGTGCAAAACTTTCACCCAAAATTCAAGCATCGATTTTACTGTTCCCTCACACACACACACTCACACACAGTTGGCAGCAAATTACACACGCGGTGGCACAATTTTTGGACGCAATTTCATTTCACAACTTGCGAGTTGCGAGTTTCAACTTTTGCGCGCGGCACGGACAAAATTTGATTAGACGAACGTCAAATATTTTCTGGCAGTTTACGGCCTTTAGCACTGACTTTTGTGCTAATTGGTTTGCGATTGCTTTGCACAATTTGCTTGCTCAGCTTCTGGCTTCTGCGTTCTTCGCTAAAAAGTCTCCCAAAAAAATCTGAAATCCTCTGCTATAAAAATATCCATATCTATGTTATTTGGCATATTTGGCCATTTCACTTTGTCGGCTATCACAACACACACACACACATTGATTTCCCCAAGCATCGAGAGTGTCAATTTGTTTGAGTTTATTGCGCACTTTGGTCGGGTTATGATTTAGGTAAGCGTCCAGGGAGACAGCGTCTATGTCGATTTCGATTTCGCTGTCGATGTCGTTCAAATACACACAAAAAAGAACAAAAAAGAAACGCTTGAACCCCCCAAAGCGTTGCCTAAAGTCGGCTCGTCAGTTGTGATTTTATTATTTATGGCCGTGTGTGTGTGTGTGTGTGTGTGATTGCGTTGTGCGTTCTAATAGCAAAAAGATTTAACATATAAATATTTCTGTGCTTTTCCGTAACTGTGTTTCATTCGGCCAAAACATGTTTGGACTGCTGTCAAAAGTGTTTTGTATTTGCATTATAATCGCCGTACACAAAATAAATCTAAAATGTATGCATATTTTATAAAATGGCCAACGTTAGCTGCTTGGTCAAATCTGAGAGGGTTAACTTAAAAGTTAAGCAACGTAAGCCGGAGTATTTATTATTTTCACTTTGTATTTATTATTTTGGATTTATGTAATAAATGTCATCACCATAAGCAGGGCAATCCTCAAGTATTTTATTATACTTTAGGTATTGTTTATTAACTTTTTCAATTTATTACTTCTCAGATATGCATTTTTTACTATTCTTTCCCACAATCTTCAATTATTTGATGCCTGCTTAAGTTATTGGTTATATTTATTTTATATTTATTACTTCAGATTGAAAAATGTTACTTACCAATCCTCAAAAATTTGATGACACTTTAGTGTAAGTGTGGGTATTATTATTATCTATTTATTATTTTCGATTTTTATAGCAAATGTTTTGTATCTTCTTCATCATAAACAGAGTACTCTTCGAGAATTTTGTATACTTTGGTTATTTCCTATTGCAATTTATTATTTTTGTTCTATAAATCTTCTAGTATTTGATTATACTTAGGTTTATGGTTATTTTAATTTTTGATTTATATTATTCCTCAATGTTCTTCATCAATTCTCATGAACTTTATTATACATTAGTGATTATTATTAATTATTATTATTGATTTATACATTTCTTGTGTGCTTTTCACCAAAGCCACACCAATCCTGAAGTATTTGATTATTTTAAAGTTAATTGTTATTATCTGATTCATAATTTTCATGTTTGTTCTCAACCAAGCCTCAAATATTTGATAATTCTAATGTTATAAGTTAATTGCTTCTCTATTTAGTATTGATGATTTATATGTTTCGTGTCTGTTCTTCACCACAAACAACCCTCGCTCTATTACTGCGGATTTGACAAAAAAGTGATAAATTCAAATGCTTGGACATTTTCATAGGTGCACGACCCATTCTACATATACATAAATGTATATGAATGACTGGCCATAAATTGATGTAAAATTCGTTAGCAATTTCAAAATGTTTTGGCATTCAAATTTGAGTACAACTAATAATATTACGTATACGCAATTTTGTTGTAGAGGCTTTCAACGTTTTTAGGTGAAAGTCTTTCGATGCTGTCATGGTCGAATGCATGTTAATGGCTAGTTAATCAATTGCCAGTGATAGAAACCGCAATCAAATAGACAAGTGTGAAATAACACTAATTATAATTGCGGCTAACTAATTGCGTTAAAGCCAAACCGCAAAATCCAATTAATTAGTCACGATTGGCAGGCACGTGCGACTCCCAAAATGAACACAGTGGCCCGTTCATTCACGTATGCGAATTGACAAAGTTCAAGGTGGTTGAGGATTAGAGCGAGGGTGTGCGGGAGGAAGCGATAAGAATGGCATTAGAGTCGCAAAAGTGATGGCCACGTTTAATCTTTGGCGTTTTTGTGTTTTGTTTGATGCGAACGTCGACGAACTCTATTTTATTATAATTCCATTTGTGGAGGACGCTTTTTAATTTCATTAACGGTCCGCGTTCGCGTTCGCTTTTGCGCTTGCGTTTGCGTTTGGGGCTTGTAATTAAAATGCCACAAAGCGCCGCCAGACGCGATGCGATGCGATGCGACGCTCAGGGACCACAGCATAGAGTTCTCTCACTCCCAGTCTCTCTACTCCTTCTCGCTCTCTCTCTCCCGTTTGTAGTCCCGCGACAGACTGCGAGTGGATTGTGGACGCGCCCACGCATTTGCCAATTAAAAATTTCAATTGCGGCATAAAAACGCGCGTGTAGAAAATAAACTTGCCTGAAATGGAATAATTAAGCAGCAGCGTTCATTAAATTTGCACAGCGCCAAGTTAAATATAAATTCAAAGGCCTCCAAAGGCTGCCGATGCCGCTGCTGCTCTTTTGTTTCGTCTTCGGTCAGTTAGTTCAATTCGAAAATAAAATAAAGAATTCGTTTTGCATACTTTCTACCAAATTTGTGTCAACAAATACCAACGAAATTATATAGCTAAATTAGTGTATGTGTATGCTAGGATATAGGATTTTGTGTTTGTGGCAGTTACCAGCAGGTGCAGATTATGTATATGTGCAAACTCACATGTTTGTTGAAGCAGAAGCCAGAGGCTTGCTGCTGTCGTACTGCCAGAAACACACACACAACACACACAAACACATACTCAACGAGAGAGTTTCAAGCACTGTAATTCAAGCTGCAGCTGTTCCACTTGAGCAAGACAGCTAACCATAATGCATGCAAACTTGTAATAATTTTCCGTAGCTTTGCGAAAATTTTCACAACATTTTTACAGCCAATAAATTTTACGTTTTCTGTAAAACAAAACGAAAAAAAGCATACAAAAAGTGCTGCAAAAATCCAAGAACAAATGAAAAGAAAAAATGAAGCAAAAAGAACAGCAGCAGCTGCAACGCAGCAGTCAGTAAAAAACATTTGTGGCCCCTTTGTAGAGACGAGCACTCGTAATTAAGTTTGAGGTTTGCTGTAAGACTCTTCTGCGACGAGTTAAATGAAAAACGCAAATAAACGAGTAAGTTCGCTTTAAAAAGTTAACAGGCCACAGCAATGGCCAAATTGAAGTGGTACATTTTTGTTGAGTTGTCTGTCAGAATGAAATAAGCCATGAAGTCGATCATAATTCCGAATAGTGCATTGTGTGTTTGAGAGTAATCAAAGTCGCATTAAGAAGTTAAATAAAACTTCACACAGCTCTTTTGCATGCTGTTATGCGGCAGTTGCAGTTGCACATTATTCACTCAAGTGACAAGTGACGTAGCGTGGCAGCGTGTGTCCTTTTTGACTGTTTTGTCACTTGTGAGCTCGACTCGACTCGACTCGCCTCGCCCGGTAGTTGGCACATCTCGAGTGCCCACTCAGCACAAATGTGCAAAAAGGAACTTCACAGTCACAGTCGCAGTCACAGTCGTCAGTGCTGCCTGCAGAGGTAAGATGAGAGTTCCACTTCAGGCCCACCGCAAGCATCCAAAATAACAGCAAACGAAACGAACAAGGCACTTCAGCAGTGGCAGTAGCTGTGTGGCACTAACAACAGCAGTAGCAGCAGCAGCTGTAGCACACACACGCACAATTCGTGGCTGATTGGTGCAGTGTGCCACGCACTGAACTGGGTTACACGGAGGCTGCTGCTTCCGTTGCCTGATGCTAAAAACAACAACGACGAAGGTAAACAAAAACACGTGTGTTCCACAATCTTATCCGTAGCCGCTTGCCGTAGCGCCAAAATTCGTTGCGCAGTTGCGGATGAAAGAGAAACTCATTCAAAAAAGAGCCAACGGATAAAGATAAAACACAAAGAGAGCGCAACGCGTCGTATACGCAATGTGCTCAGCTGTCGCTCTTTAGTTAAGCCCGCTTGAATAAATATTGTTGCATACTTTTGGGGCTGTCTTCATTAATGCCAAGTGTAGTACTAGAAAGTATGCTGATCACTCATAGCGTATAGCATAAATGCAAAAACAAACAAAAGCCTTGAAAAAGCGTATGAGAGCATACATAAATTGAATTAGTAAACTCGTTTAAAGAAATTCTCTCGCATGGCGATAAAAGAGTTCACCAAAAAATGAGAATATATAATGTTCGCTGTTGATTTATGTACATTTCAATGCAGCATAAAATGCTGTTTTTATACCTTTAACCAATCGACATCAATAAATCATGGTGTGGTTAAAAGATAAATTGCTGTCATTCAAAGCATTCACACACACAAAAGAGAGAGAGAGATACTCAGACACACACACACAGACAACACAAAAAGTGTTGTGTTTAACATAGGTGTAAACGGTGTATAAAAATAGTTTCAAAGTGTTCATTGAAAACTTATTGAAGTGTAATGGCAGACGAGATACTCATATTAATTTTATACACCACACGCGCCACACTCTCAACGGTTTTCCGTCTGTGTGTGTGTTTGCATATGCCGCCCACTTCCGCCGCACACACACATATACATACATAGCGGGACACACGCCAGAAGCTGCTGCCATTTATAGCTTGCCTCTGCATGGCAACATTGTTGGGGCAGCAGCAGCTTCTAAATCAGTAATTGACTCGAGTGTTGAGCGAGTGTATTCAACTGCCTCGTGGAGTGCAATAAATAAGCAAATTCAATGCCTGTGTATTAACACAAATAGTATAATCAAATTGCGAGAGTATTACGCAATATATATATAAATCGTATTTCACTATGTTGTGGACATTTTATTTTTTGCATTTTTGTGATGGAATTTTCAATTTTTGTGACCAAATAAGGCAATTTAATTAGGCATTGATTGCAAATCCCAGAGCGTAAGCGTATTATTTAATGGATCGTCGCAATGGGCATAGTAAAATGGCATTATTTTGTTGAACTTTATGGCTGGCATGACAGTGAGCTGACATTTGATATATTTATTTGGCTTGCAGCCCTTGTAAAGTGCCTCGTAAATGCCCATCAAATGCGGCTCATGCATCGTGCACCCAATTGCTCGTGTTGCTGCTGCTTTTGCTGCTGTTGTTGTTGTTGTTATTATTTGTGCTGACAGTCTATTAAATTTTTGATAGCCCATCGCATGTGCGGGCTGTTACAGCATATGTATACTTATGTTCAAAGGTACATATTTGATATACGTCACTTTATATTTCGGCAATTTAATTAGCTCGACGAGTAGCAGAAAGATAGCAAGTGAACGCAATATGCGACAGTTAAATACTTTACCTAAATATGTGTTTTAATTAAGAAAATAAAATGAAACTTCAAAATAAACTAGCATTTTTCTTTATTATAATTTAAATGCTGCACATTTTTATATCATTTTTGGCAGGGTATTTAAATGCACACTCAATTTGACCAAGGACTCACATTTAATATTCGGATGCTGTCATTCAACATTTACGAGCTGGTTTAACCCCCACACAATATTATATTATTAATAATGTCTGTGTTGAAGTGTGCTGCCAAAGCTGATGCCTACGTATTAATATTAATTTAGCGCATGCCAGCGGCAACTGTGCGTATGATTGATACTTGATTATGTGCGCTCTCAGATTGGCGCCATGTGAAATATGTTCGCCACTCACAACGCAAAAAAAAACAAACTCTTTCAAGCACCCAAAGAAACCATGTGTTTCTGCTCCCGTATTCATTAGTTTCCTGCTGCCAATCGGAGCAAAAGGGCAGAAAGCTTGTTAAATGTATTGAGTGACATTTTCAGCTTCAGCTTCAGCTGCTGTTGCAGCTGGCCACGAAAACATTTTAGCACCGAAAATGTCCTCGTCTGTCCCAGCATGCATGGGCCATTTGAAATGGTCGACAGTTTGTTGACCCTATCACAGAGGCAACAAAAGGCACACAGAGGGACACAGACACAGACACAGACCGAGACGGAGACGGAGACCGAAAGAAGAGACATATGACAATTGTGTAAAAGCCTTTCACATTTCTCTCATTCTAGCCTCAGTCTGAGTTGGAGTCTCGAATCTCCTGGCCTCTTCTTTTACTGCGGCACGTTGCATTGTGTGTGAGTGTATGAGTGTGGCCCATTTTGACGCCAGAGACAACTCGGTGAATGTTTAATGAATTGGTTCAGTGCAACTTTTAAGTTGCCAACTGCTCTCATGGCGACTTCTGACCGCTTCAATTCCATGTGCTCTCTTTCGTTGATGCCCATTTAAAGCAAAAACTTCACTATGGAGTACAACTTTCCTTTCCCTCCCCCCTCTCATACTCAGTCGGTTGAGTGTTGAGTTTTCTGCAGTCTGCCGGCAAAACGCATTATTTCATTTTAGCTGAACATTATTAAAACTTTACCACAAAGCTGCAGCAAAAGTTCTTCAGGGCGCACCTTTTTCCCTTTGTGGTTAGGGCGCGGTTCTAGTTTTGGTCTGGCGTTGAGGTTGGTCGCAACAACAAAAGCAACAGCAAAAGCAAAAGTAAAAGTTGTGTTCTAATTAAGCGCTAATAACGTTTTAGTACAGTTTACGGACAACCAAAAAACTTTTAACTATCCTAGAGGCGAAATGCAAATGATGATGAACCGCAATGCCAGCTGATAAGAACTGCAAACAAATTTACATTCCAGCACAATCAATTTCCAAATCGAATGGCTAATACTCTATGTATATATATGTGTGTAGTGTATAGAAATAGATTTTAATTTTCATTTAGCACAATGTGTCTGGCTGGCTGTATAAAATTGCTGCGATTGCAATCTAAATCCCAGTGCTGTTTTGCAATTTGCCGGGTACATTTTTAGGCAGCTGCCAACTGTCACAGTGGACAGTGGGGATAGCCAGTTTGCCAAACAAATCAAAGAGGGGGGAGACGATGAAGTGGAGATTTTACGGGGTTATGCTGGACACAGAAGATGTGAAGCAGGTTGTGCCCCTTGGCAACTGTGTGGGGGAATGTTTTGGGATGCGATGTGTGAGACGACGTCTCCGAGTGGCTGCAGCCAGCTTGCTTCCTTCCTTACTTGCTAGTCAATTGAGTTCTGCAGTTGAGTTTGAGCTGTGACAGTTGTCGTTGCTTTAGGATTTGCTTTATTTGAGATGTTGTTGTTGCTGTTGCTGTAGTTGCTGCAGGCGATGTCAGTGTACTTTACATGTAAGCAAATAGCAGTCCCCAGCGGTGCCTTTGGAGTTTGTTTTGTCGGTGTTGCTTTACACATGCTGTGCTCTAGTATTTCAATGACTGAGCACTTGAGCCATGTGATGTGCAGCAATGTGCAGCAGGAGAAGGAAAAGCAGTCGCATGTTGAATGTGATTTGCCTAAGTGCCGGCAACGATCAGCATCTTTATCAATGTTATCAGGCATACAGCAATTGCTACACAGGGCAGACATAAAACTGATTGATGGGCTGTGGGCAATACAATAGCTGCAACCACATGTGATCCCATTGGTATTAGCCAAAATTGATGTAAGACTAAATTGAAATTTAATTTTGACGGCAAGCGGGGGAACGTAAGAGAGATGGGAGTATAGACAAAGTTGAAACACCTTGACATAAACGAGGTCAGATATCGTTGTCAGTTGGTTGCCTGCTGTATGTTTCCCTCTCTCTTTTACTCTCTCTCTGTCTTTCTCTCTCCTTCTAGCTCTCTCACTCTTTGTTTGCTGAAAGCAAATAAACGCTTATTTGCACACTAATTGCACCTGCGACGTGCTTTGTTATTATAAAATTGTATATTTACACTGCGAGTACTTCGTCCTTTTCTTTGTTCGTCTTTGCCAGCGTTGTCTATGCGTTGTGTGTGTATGTGTGTGCGTGTGTGTGTGTGTGTGTGTGTGTGTGGTTGTGCAACGCTTTTGTCACAATATTTGCCATTGTTTCGTGTCTTGTAGCTGGTAGCTGCTAGCTTGTAGCTTTGCTTGTTAGCGCTGAAAGGCTTTTTCGGGGTGAGACTTTCACATTGGTGGAGCTGCGGCAACGCGTCGTATGACTAACCATGCAGAAGTCGACGGCGTCGTCAGCATCGTTGCTTCTGCTGATGCTGCTGCTGCGGTTGTTGTGTGTTTTGCGCTTAATGAAGATGCAAGGAGCTCTCGAAACTCAACTGATCCGCAAGACCAGTCACAGTCACACGGCCTTGACCCACAAAAATGATGTTATGTATCTATGCATATGTATGTTCTGTCATTTCTGGTACATCAAAAGGCTTTTACCGCTAATTGTATTAACGTTTTTTTCGTACTTTTGCTTTCACTTTTCACAATTCCCAGGAGCGTGACGCGCGTGTGACAGTCGTCGTTTTTAATAGCACTAATTACTTAATTAAAATGCTCTTCAAATCGTCTAGGAATACGACCAGTTTCGATTTGGCCCAAAAAACTAAAAGCTCTCAACTTTTCGCTTAGCATACTTATGAGCGTTGCGATTAGGCAAACTTTTGATGGCCACATCGCAGTCATCGTTATCGTCAGCGTCATGGCCAACATCATCGTCGACGTCGTCGTCGTCGTTTGCCCATTGCCACTGCGCACTTTTTGTGCATTTGAGCAGCTTAAATATTTAAGCAGGAAGACGAGTTGAACTCTGCTCTGTTCTGTTCTGCTCTCTCTCTGCTGCCTCGAGGGATTTACGTGTGTCCAAATGCAATGCAAATGTCCAGCAAAGGCGGAGCTGCATCTCAAGTAGTTGGCCAACAAAAACTGCGCGCGTACACACTGAGCGAAACTTTCGTCTTGAAGCTTTTGTCCGGACGACGACTTTGGGCGAGCAACTTTTGTCAAGTTGAAATCAAAGGAGCTGCAGTCGGTGCAAGTTTAGCTTGAAGTTGCGCATAAAATACCATTAAAGGCTCACGTAGTCAAAGTCAAACGACAAATTCGCATTGCATTCAAAATTGTATACAATTACAATGGGGAAAAGAAAACACAACAACAAATAAGAACACTAGAATAAGTTGAAGTTGAAAAAGGAGTCGAAGTCGAAAATATCTGCTTTAAGAGAACTTTTCTTTATTTTCTTCCATTTTTTTTTTTTTTTTGGTTTTTTGTTTGTTTGTTGTGCATTCAGGTGAAATTATTTGCACTCAGCTGCGCTCGCTTTGAGCCGCAGCAAACGGTGCGCAATTAAAATGCAATTTGTCGAGAATAATGCCAAGGACCTCATCGCATTTGCCAAAGCAATGGCAAAAAACAAAAGCGCGCGGTCGAGAGTGCCCAGCCTTTTGGAAACTAAGGCCACAGAGCAAAAAAACAATGGGCACAACGACAAGAAACGCGAGTAATAAACTGGTAAAAGCATTTAGTGGCACACGAAAAACAAAAAGAAATGCCAACACCTAGAGAGTGAGAGCGAACAAAGAGCGGGCGAGGAAGCAAACATTATCACAGGCAATTGCAATTTGGCAGCAACCTTTAAATGCTATTTGCGCTCGCTGCTCGATTGAACTGACATTCGAAATTGGCGAAAATTGTTTGCGTATTTTCTAAGCGTGGGTTAATTAGAAACTCATGATAATAGCTGACTATCATTGGCAATTTTTTCGCTGCTGCTAAAGGTGTTAACTGTCTGTCTGAAAAAAGAGCGACGCATGTTAGACATCTAGTTAGCATATGGCAGCAGAATTGTCACATGTTGCAGCGGAAAACAATTAACTGCAGCAGTTTGCACATTTACCTGGAGGCTCGTTTGCAATTTGCAAACAATTTGCTGACAACGGCATTTTATCAATCAATTTCTTTTTTTTACCTTCACACACACCCGCGCAGTATTTCTGTTATTGTTTTCGTTGCTGTTTTGTTGCACGAAGTGAGAGCGAGAATGAGAAATGCGAGTGTGTGTGTGTCTGTGTTGGTCAATTTGTTTTCATTTGTATTGCGAATGCTGTTTTCTCACGTGCTGCAGCTGCCAATGCAAATTGAGTTGCCTTATGTTTTGTGTGTGCCCCAAACGTATGCGCAACACTTTGTTTATTTGTTTGCCAGCACGTGCAACTGCGACTGCGACAATTCGCAAAAGCGAAGTGACGCAAAAAATTCAATTCCAAACGTGTTCGTTTCTCACTATTTTTTGCATTCATAATTTTAATTACAAATTCGTTGTTATGCTTCAATTGCAGAGTATTTATTGGAGCCATCGTCGCGTATGCGTTATCTACGTGTGAACTGCTTTGTTAACTACTGCTTGTTAAAGTTAACTGCTTGCTACTGTTAGAGTGTCAAACTCCGAGTGTTAACATATCAATGTTAACCAGTTAAACTAATATCGGGCTGTCTAAATTAAGATTTCATTTTGGAATAATTAACTCATAACTTATAATAATAAATCGCATAGAAGATGTGATATTCGAATCCACTTCGATCCAGTTTCGCTTGTTTGTTTGTCTTATCAATCAATCAATTCGCACTTTGCCAATGCGAATTAGTCCAAAATCTTTATTTTGGTGGTTTTGCCTTCGTGCGTGTTTTTAACTGTTTTGACTTTTTTTGGGGCTTGTTTGTTTTTTGTTATGCGGTGCATTGAATGTTTCAACCACAATGAAAATCTGTACATCACGCATCCGCCACTTAGTCCCGCGGTGGTACGGCCTAGAACGGATTTGCTCAATAAACTTGACCTTTGGTAGGTTAAAAAGAATTTACTTCACTGACGAAATACGTCGAGAAATTCTAGACTTTAATGGGCTATCATTCAATGTTTTTGCTACCGGACTTAAAAGATTGCCGCTGTGCCGTATTTTAGACACTTTACAAAGTCTTGCTCATAACGAAAAAAAAAGCTATAGCTTATTTCATGGGTGTTATAAATCTAACTAAAATCTAGGGATCCACCTACAACAATTTACTCAAATTATAGGTATTTTACAGATTAACTCGGACACCATAAATTGTTTGTTTTATAGCCCACTAAAATGATTTAAGTATCAACAAGTAATATTGGGTTTTTTCATTGCCGAATGACCGATAAGCCATAATTATTATATTGCGGCACTTATATAACAACTGTTCGTCGTGTTTAAATATGCATAAAAAAGATCAAGTGATATTTTTAGACATCTTAAGCATTTGAGAGCTCTCTCTTAAAAGGAAATTTGATTAAAAGATCTCAAGAATTTCAAATACTGAAATAGACGTGTGTATCTTTATGAGCTAACCACATTTTGTGCCTAATCAAATGATAAGCTTTATGTCGATTACCTCAGGCAAAGAGCAATTTCGCTTGGGCACATTACGATCGTATGTCTTTAGTCAAGGTTTAAATCCAGTGGCGCTACGCTTGTGTCCCATCAGCTGCCCAGCTGCGTTTGCGATTTGCCTTAATTGAAGTTAACTGATCAGCTGAGCAGCTCAGCCGCTCAACCGCTTAGCCACTCGACAACGTAAGCGTCGTAAGCCGGTTGACTAAAAAAAAAATTCGTGTGTAGCGTAGCGGTCGCGTTCAGCTGGATGCCGGCAGCAAGTTGCAGTTTCAGTGCGCTGCGAGCAACCGGCGGCCTCACACCTTGGGCCAAGCAACACGCAAATCGATAAATCAAATCGAGAGAAAGATACAAAGCTGAAGCTGAAGCCAAAGACGTCACTCTCAAGGAGCTCTGTTGCTGAAGACCCTTTTCGCCAAACTTGGTGCGTTTAAGTTTTTGTGGTTCTCACTCACTTCAAATACATAAGTGTCAGTGGGTGTGAATGTGCAAGTGTAAGTGAGTGAGTGTGCAAGTGTGTGTCTGTGTTTGTTAAATTTAACTATTTTGAAAGTTCTCTCTCGTAGAAGTTGAGTGCGGCTTTTGTTTGCCTTTTGTTAAGCTGTGTATGTGGCCTGTCTGTTTGCACAACTGCTGTCACTTTGATGTTTTTGATTAAAGAGATTGTTATTTTGCATGCCAAGAATGCAGCCGACAGTCATCCATTGCGAATGCAATTGCCGTTTTGCCATTACATTTAAATTAAGTGTAAACCGTGGCAGCTGTTTGCAAATGCTTCAGTAAATTTGTTTTGTCACAATTTGAATTTGCATTCGCATTTGCTTTTGACTTTCGACTGTTGCTGTAACAATCAATCAATATATATTGCATATATATTTTACTTAACTTGCCACAAGGTTTGAGTTGTAAACAATTGAGTTAACAATATGTTTGAATTTATTTCCGACTTGTCTCATAAATGTTACGTCTCCTCAACCAAAAAAAAAAGGGTAAAATGCCATTGAACTTGACAGCAGCTCTAAAACATGTATCGACAGGTTTTCTGTTTTACTTGTCAACAAATCTGACATTTGACAAATGTTTTACATAAGCTGCAAGCGAAAAGTTTTCGTAACAACAACAACAACAATTCGAGAATTGAACAATTCATAATAATTTGTCACACGCTCGGATGCTTAATCTGTCCATCCATTTGTTGTTATTTTCACTCGTATTATTTGTTGTTTTTACGATCGCTTGCTAATCGTAGCGTAGCACTAAATTCATTTGACTGCAATTAAGATAAACATTTGCTAATTGAAATTTAATCACTCAAACAGGTTACTTATCAAGGGTGTTTTCTTATTTTCGTTGGCAATTCTTTGTATTGCAATCACTCGCAATGCTACTGATAAGTCGATAAGCGATAAATCTGTACATGAAATTGAGCAGTTAAAAGACGATAAAATAAATACCATAATTGCTAGTCATATAGATTAAACCATCTGCTATAAACTGGTGTTATTTTACGGCATGTTTGGTAGTTCCAAAAAAATTCCCAATCTAATCTGAGTACTAGATATTTAACTTATGATATGTTTCACTCACATTTTGAGGATGGGTAATTTGTGATGCCGACGAGACGCTTGTTCTTTGCATTGTCAGCATGCTGAGTGATGGTTTTATATTTTGTGTTATCAACAAAAAAGTTTTTATTTGTAAATTAAATATGATTTGCATAACCTTGCCGGGGGTATAATAATTTAGTCACGCATTGCGTTGGGCTTAGAAGTAGACGCTCAGTCTATTTAGAATTTATATAAGTAGTTAGGGGAAGTTTTTTCATTATTTACTTCATATGCAAATTAAATACTTTGTAATTTTAATTGATGTTGATACTTAACGCTAGTTGTTTACTTACATTAACTGGATTGGATTACTAGAACAGGTAACTGTTAGTTGCTCAATCAATTAGAAAATCTTGTTCTCTAACGAAATGCTTAAAGTAAAATTCCAGTTTCAGCATAATTCCCTTTAAAAATACTGCACAAATCTCGTTTTTAGCATATTCTAATGAAAGACATTTAAGTTCTCGCATGCAAATCAAAGTTAATGTAGTAAAATTTCTGCTTTCTTATTGCCATGCTCTTTTATTAATTAAGTGGCATGTTAGAGGGCATCAAATTAGTGAAGACTACTGCTCGGTTATCATATTGCTATTATCTAATAGAGTGTCTAAATATACATTTGCTCGCTGTCTGTCTGTTGAACTGTTCAAATGCCATCCACACGTGCAAATAAGTGAGCAAAGCAAACGCACGTATCTCTCAAATTGAGAGACGGAGAGACGCAGAGAAAGAGCGATAAATGGTGTAGAGGGAGCTGTTGCAAATAGTTGATTTTCGTGCTAAGCAAATCAAGTGAAAGTCCCCCCCGAAAATTTGAAACCGAAATTCAAATCCAAAGCAAAACTCAACCCGAAGCTAAAGCCAAAGCATATCCAAACCGGTCGCTCAAGTGCTTGGCTCACTTACGGTACAATTACGTATTTGATTATGAGTACACACACAAACATACATACAGAGATATATTTGTATGTTCTGTACGCGGTGTGTACTCGAATTTCGCGTGCTTCAAATGGAACAATTTGCAATACTATTTGCTTAATAAGTTAAATGGATAATTGAGTTAAGAGGCGTTTGTCATGGAGCGCCAAGGAGCTGTGTCGATAAGGCGAGACAATTGTTTGAACGAGAAACTTGTGTACTTGTTTTGTGTATCCGGATTAAGATGCTTGGCCAAATAATTGTGCCCCGTGGCCTGACTGACCTACGTAGAGTTCTATGTCAAAGCCAATTGCAAAACCGCAGCACGCAACAACGCGGAGACACAATAAATTGCTGTAGATTTATTTAAAAATACTAGCAGAGGGCGCGAACAAAAGCAGCAACACAATTTGCAACAAACAAAAACACGCTTCGCGCATTGTGTGTGCAATTTCCCTATAGTATTTTGTGGGAGTTGTTGAATTTAATTTGATTTTAATGAAATGCCAGCACGCACATTGATCAGCATTTTATTATTGGATTTTCTTTTTTTCTTGCAGGTATTGCTTGAATAGATTGTTGCTCTTACACCGCCACGACAAAATATAAGCAAACAAAATGACCACTGACCTGGAGTCATCGAAATTGGATAAACACAATGGCCATCAGCCGCATCATAACAAGTAAGTGAGCCGGGCTGGCTAATTATGGTTCCGCATTGATCAGATACGCGTGTCAATTAATTTAGAGGCTTGGTCGCAGCTGTTCAAGAAGTACTTGAAAATATATTCACTCCTCTGTATGCAAAGCAAAACAAACTCAAATGTCTGGAGCGTCTAATGGCCTAAGCCAAACCAGTCGCTGGTGAAAACAGGTTCTGGCCCATTGCAGAAAATAAAAAAAAAAAAGCTAAAGTTGAATTCAAGTCAATTAATCAACTAGCGAAAGTGGCAAATGCTTCCCCCTCGCCATTTGCTGCCAATGGCCTTGTCGTAATATTTATACAACTTTTTTTTTTCATTTTTTGCATTTTCACCCACAGCAATGAGCTGACCGAGAGTGAACCGCTAACTTGGCGTTTCTGGCGCAAACAGCGTTACATTGTTGTGCTTTTGGCCTTCTTTGGCTTCTTCAATGTTTACTCGCTGCGTGTGAATTTGTCGGTGGCCATTGTGGCCATGACGGAGAATCGCACTGTCACCGATGCCGACGGTAATGTGTCCTATGAACAGGACTTTCCCTGGGACTCCAAGCAGAAGGGTTTGATTCTGAGTTCCTTCTTCTATGGCTACATTCTGACGCAGTTCCTTGGTGGTTACATTGGCACCAAAGTTGGCGGCAATTATGTGAGTTTAACTAGAAATGAAATGCGTTAAATATTCATATTAATAATTGGATTTTTCTCAGGTATTTGGCTTGGGTATTGGCACCACAGCAATATTAACACTGTTAACGCCTTTGGCTGCCAATCATAGTCTCGAAATGTTCTTGGCCGTGCGCATCATTGAGGGCGTCTTTGAGGGCGTCACCTTCCCGGGCATTCATGCCGTCTGGGCCAGATGGTCGCCGCCATTGGAACGCTCTCGCATGGCATCGATTGCGTTCGCCGGCAATTATGCTGGCACTGTGATAGCGATGCCATCGTCTGGTTTGCTCGCATCACGTTATGGCTGGGCGAGTGTCTTTTATGTATTTGGCGCAATTGGCGTTTTATGGCTCATACTTTGGCTGCTATTTGTGCGTGCCGGGCCCGAGCTGGATCGCTTCTGCTCGAAGGAGGAATGCGAGTACATACAAAAGACGATTGGTTATACGGGCACTAGAAAAATCAAGCATCCTTGGAAATCGTTCTTCACCTCAATGGCTTTCTATGCGATTATTGCATCACATTTCTCCGAGAACTGGGGCTTCTACACTCTGCTTACTCAACTGCCCAGTTTCCTTAAGGGTAAGTTTAAAGTTATCTTACGGTCACTATGAACAGAAATTGGAATTCGTTCTTGTTGTTGTTTGCAGATACACTCAACTTTGATCTGGGCAAGACGGGTTTCATATCGGCGGTGCCGTATTTGGCAATGGGCATTTTGTTGGCGGTCTCTGGTTACTTGGCCGATTGGCTGCAAGTGAAGGGCATCTGGACAACAACGCAAGTGCGTCGTAACTTCAACTGTGGCGCCTTCTTGGCTCAAACGGTCTTCATGATGCTCACCGCGTACATTATGGATCCCACTTGGTCGGTTATTTTCATCACAATTGCTGTGGGTCTCGGTGCATTCGCTTGGTCTGGATTCGCGTAAGTCTTTCCGCAACAGGTATGTATGTGTGTGAGTGTGTCTGCTAACTTTGTGTTACAACTGTTGCAGTGTCAATCACTTGGATATTGCGCCACAGCACGCCAGTGTGCTGATGGGCATTGGCAACACTTTTGCCACAATACCAGGCATTGTCAGTCCCCTGCTGACGGGTTACATTGTGGGCGATAGCGGAGACCGCGACGAATGGCGATTGGTATTCTTCATATCGGCGGGCATTTATCTTGTTGGTTGCGTCATTTACTGGTTCTATGCATCGGGCGAGCTGCAGGAGTGGGCCAAGACGCCGGAACAAAAGGCTTTGGAGGCCGAGCAAAAGCAATTGCAGCTGACACAAAGAGCCGGATTCGTAAATACGGCTGCCGACCTAAAGGACTAAAGGATACACTCGTGTACAGACACACACACACACATACATAGACACAACACAATATACAGGACAATTGAAAAGTGTTCAATACAAGCTGCAGTAACTTTACAGCAATAACTGTAAAACTGTAATCTGTGAACTGCTGCAAACTGCAGTTTGCAAGCGCATCAGTAACAAACAAATACCAGAGACACATTTTAGTTTAGTTTATACTCGTATACATTTAACATATATAGTACACACCCACACATATCTTTTGTCAGCTGCTGCAAAGTTGCGCCTTAGAATTTCTTCCTTGTTATGTGATGTTAGCAAGTGGATTTTATTCATGTTAGCCCCATTGACTATTTTTAGAGTATTTTTTGCTTGTGCGCTCGCAGTGCATTCGAGTGCTGTTCCGAATAAACAAAGTTTTTTATTCAAACTGCACTTGCAGCCCATGGATTTTCATTCATTCTCATTCTCATTCCCATTCGCATCAAAATTCAAAGTTTAACATCGCCCGCCGTAAAGTATGCAATAATATTTTAACAAAATGCGTTTTAAGCTCCAGCCCGAAAGTATGCTACAGATACTGAAAGTCGTATACTTAATTTTTCAGCGCCGAGAAAAATCATTTTATTAGCCAAGTTGTGTAAACTTAATTCAATAAAAATGAAACCATCTTCAGTCCGGGGGCCATTTGGCAAATTGACTTCAAACTGGCCAACTATATAGCGGCTATGAATGCATCGAGCGCATTAAAGTGATTGCAGCTTTATTTGCCTGGCCATTTCAATCGATTTGCCTCACATCTGCACATCCGTTAAGCGGAACTAGCTATTTCCACATTCATGATTATGTATGTACATATTTGAGCCATCCAACAGCTTAGCAGACGTGTCTTTCGCGCCAAACGTGTTGTATACGCAACGCATACAACATACAACTGATAAGCTGATAAGAACGCCGTGTGCAACGCTGGATAGACCAAAACTAAAATCGGACTTTAATACCACAGCAAACATGCTGGGCGCAAAATTTGTTTGCCAAATGCTGAAAGTCGATAGGCATTCGCAGTTACGCATTTTGCGCACGAATTCGCTGATAAGCCGATCCCTTCCCCAAGCGCTTGGCTTTACTATTTGCTTTTGCGTTTTGTTGTTTGGTTTTTGCACTCGTCGTTCCGTGTGGAATCTCAAAATAAATACAGTGATATAACAGAGGGTGTGCAGTCAGCAAGAATAGTTGATTGCGGCGGGCAAGTGCAACGTTTTGCAAAATAATTAAACATTTTCAGTTTTGCCTTCCAACAGTTTCAATAGAGCACTCGGTACATAATGGCCTGCAAAGGATGCGGAACTAGTGAGTTCAATTCATAAATTTGAATAAATTAACAAATAATAAATGGGGAAAAATGCTCGTTGCAGACTGTCAGTGCTCGGCACAAAAGTGCGGCAACAATTGTACCTGCAACACAGACTGCAAGTGTGTGTGCAAAAATGGACCCAAGGAGCAATGTTGCAGCAGTAGCAAATAATCAGCAATTTCTGGACTCTGACAGCATGAATGGATCAAGCAGAAATCGTTGTGGAAAAAAGAGAATGAAATATGAATTAAATATTTGCATTTGACGTCGAGAGAAATTGATAAATAAATTCAAAAAGCAACCAAAATTTTTAGCTTGGACATCAAGTAAAGTTGACTTCTCCATTTCGTATTTATGCTAAAAATTGCCACATTTCACATTGATGTAGTCCAGAGCAAAGCAAAATGTTTTATGCCGGAAAAATACAATTTTATAGCCAGTTTGCAATAGTTTTTTGATTGCCTATCAAAATGGACGTGTTGTTTACCCCAACATTCTTTTGAATAATAATTTGTTAAGCTTCCGAAAATAAAAACTAAACGAGAAATCAAAACAAGGACACCTGCGGCGATTGAAGGACATGTCATGCTTTCCTCTCGCACATCCGCTTCCGCTTCCACTTGCTCAGTGACCAACATGAAAAATGAATCATTAGCATAATCAAAATGTGCGTGTTTTGCGTTTGCTTCAGTTGCGTGTCTCAAGTATTTTGCTATCGTTTTGTTTTTTTTGGGCTTTAAGCTTTTTTTTTTTTTGACTAAATCAGGTGTAAATGATTTGACTGAATTGTGCGCAAGCTAATCGAATTATTGCATGCCTTTGCCTTTGAATTCAATATCAAATATCCTACAACATAGCCTCGAGTGTCAACTTTCAATTAATGTTTCAAAATAAAATTAATGCTAAAATATGAATAAATTGTATGTGAATTCGCTTGAAAATTGCGAACTGGGAAACATTCCTCCCACTGATTTTCGTGGTCAACCTTTGCGTAAGTCCAAGTCGAATCTCTTTCCATTTTTACTCGTGTTTTGTCATTGCAGATAGGCATCAACTATGCGTGTCGAAGGCTGCTTTACTGCGTGGCATTGTGATTTTAGTGCTGTTTAACCTTTGTTTGGTCGCTTTCGTTTATCTTTTGCACTTTTACATCAACACTTTGCCTGAGGATCAACGTAATAATGTCAACACCGTCTTCTGCAGCGTTGGCGCTCTTTTGTTATGCATTACTTTAATCAAGCTTGGAGTATGTAGATGCCACTTAAACGCCATGCTGCATAATTATCAATATTATTATAAATTTATCTAATCACAGGACTTTTCTAAGAACAATCCAAACTTTTACTACATTTAGGTCAAGCAGACGTTGGCTTCATGTTTTGGTTTCAATAAATTATGCAATTAATAAATAAAATAAATTGATTCAATTAATTATTACGAATTTTCGCTTTGTGCGTCATAATTGAAGTGCATGTTGCATGGCTGTGAAATAATTTGCTAATACTCAATGGGCATGCTCGACTTGAGAGTTAGTCTAAGCGTTTATTTCTAAGCACTTTAGGGTATCTCAAATGAATTCCTTTACCGTCTCGGTCCGCATTCCAAGTAGCCAGAAGTCACGCAATGAAATGCGAGCACTCATGCCACATCAAATGCTGCAAATTTCGATGACGTCAAGTTGCTTTTCGATTTGCGTCATTTACATACAAATTCCCGTGTCTGTCGCCTGCTTTCGTTATTATTAGTATTAGTATTATTTGTTTTAATTTACACTCGTAATTCATGATTGTTTTTTTTTTTCATCGTATTGCGCGTAGTATTGATTGATTGGTTTATTGGCAAAAATTATTAAGTGAAAGTTATCAAGTTGTTCAGATATGGATATTTCGAATCAGCAGCGTATATCCCGTTGGTACTTTGGTGGCGTGGCGAGTTCAATGGCAGCGATGGTCACTCATCCGCTCGATTTGATGAAGGTGCTGATACAGACGAACACAGAGAAAATGTCGATTATGGACACCACTCGCAAGATAGTCAAGGAACAAGGAGTCTTGGCGCTTTACAACGGCATTTCAGCTTCCATTTTACGACAATATACATATACTTTGGCTCGTTTTGGATTTTATACTGTGGGTGCTGGTCTCGTGGATACGAAGCCAATGTCTACGAAGGTATTGTTGGCAGGCATGAGTGGCTATGTGGGCGGTTTAATTGGTGCTCCTGCTGATTTGGTCAATGTGCGATTGCAGAATGATGTAAAGTTGCCGTTGGACCAGAGAAGAAAGTAAATATGACTTTGCCATCTTTGTAATCATTTTCTTTAAGTTATTGAAGGTTGTTAGATAGCATAAAAACTATGTAGCAGGAACACCTCTCCTTTGACTCCTTCTACCTACACCACCTTCTAAGTATACTCTTGTGATCTTATTAATTTTGTTAGTTATACTATTGATTATGCAAGGTAGCAAAGTGCTAGAGCACTTAAAGAGGCAGCTGAAGGTATCCTTAACATTAAAAAGCAACATATTTAATGAATAGTCTAGACATTGGCTGTCTGTGTGTCTCGTTGTGTGCTTAGATACCATAAAGTCTGAATATGGACCATTACTACCATTTTGTCTATAACTATTTTCATGAAATTTAAATGTATTGTTATGGTTATATATCCCAAATTTACGTTATCATCGATTGTAGAGAATATAAGGGCCGGACAAATAAACTTTGGTAACATGGTCTATGGGTATCATCTATTTATATTTCCATGACATTTAAGTGCATGGATGTGCTTATGCATAAATACAAATTATGTTCGTTTTCATTGAGTATTTTGTGTATTTATTTAAAACTGTGTAGAGATTATGAGAGAAAGCTTTGACCTAATTGTGGAATATTATTTATAATTTTCCATGTCACTTACTAAAATATATTTGTATATTTCCTAGCCAAAGGCCAAAGCAACCAGCTCTAGTAAATCTACGTTAGGCTAGAAATTAATTTATAATTTAAACTTTATAATAATATTATTGGTATATTTATAAATACTCCCAACTTTTGGTTAAAAAAGAATTTTTCCTTACTATTTAAAATTTTGTTTAGGCTAAAATAAATTGTATACTATTAATGCGTTGGCATTTTTAGATTCAAATATGTTCTTTATTAACAAATTTCCCTCATAGAATATTTTATAAATATTGAAAAATGTGTAGCCAGTATTTTCACAGTCGATCACACTCATTTTCCTCTTATTTGCAGTTATGCCCATGCCATTGACGGCTTGGTGCGCGTGGTGAAGGAAGAGGGCTGGCCAAGTCTGTTCAACGGTGCCTCGATGTGCGCAATACGTGGCGCCTTTATGACGGTGGGCCAAATTGCATTCTACGAGCAGAGCAAGGACGTACTCATTGCGAGTGGCTTTGCCCAACGCATGGACACATACATTATTGCTTCGATAATTTCCGCTATTGCTGCGACAGCGTTGACCCAACCCATCGATGTGATTAAGACGCGACAAATGAACTCGAAGGCGGGCGAATACAAAGGCTTGACTGATGTCATTCTCAAGACAGCTGTGGAGGGACCTTCAGCGTTCTTTAAGGGCTCCATTCCAGCCATGACACGACTGGGTCCACACACGGTATTACTTTTCCTCTCACTCGAGTTTCTTCGTACGAATTTTGGCAAGCTACCAGAGTCCAAATAACGCTTGTCAATTTATATTTATCAACAGAAATGTCAATTGGAAAATTAGTCAAATGTTTAGAGCTTGTATTCTTCTCTTCTTGGTACGAAATGTAAAAATAAATTCTTGAATATGTATTTCCATATGTTTATTTATTTGAGTCTGAATCTCGGAATGCCAGAGTTTATTTTATTGACGTTGCAAAACAATCGAATGTTAATGTTGTTGTTATGGTAGCTGACGGTGATTTACAGGTGTTCTGGCAAGGTAGTTTCTTAGTATTTTTGTTTTGCTTTGTTGTTTACGTTGCCAATTATTGTTGTGTGTGTGTTTCCAAATAAATATTAATTTGATTAAATTGAAGCTTGGCCATTAGTTAGTTTTTGATCTTTATCAAATTATTGTTTATTCGATATTTTGCACTAATTTGATTAAACTTGTTAATGCCGCAAATGCGATTTATGTCAAAAATCTGATTTGATTACCATCTCTGACGATTATATCAATAATTTATTATTATTATGGCCGCAGTTTGATTGAAGGCATATTTTATATTGCCATTGGTGGATGATTTAAATTAAATTTTCATTGAAATGTGCTTACAGTCGATGCACACGAAACGTCAATAAAATGATTATTTCAACAGTCATTAGGATGCGCAAAATGTGTATAAGGAAATATGCGATTGATTCGATGCAGTTCATAAACTTATGCATTATGCAATAAGTAGACATTAAAATGCAGAACGAGACTGTTTGCTGCATAAATCGTAGGATCTGGTTTGTGGTTAACTTAATTGTAACGCATTGTAACGCTGCATGGCCGTTGGCAATGTGGCAAAGGACAAAGGACAAAAGGACCGACGCAATGTAATTCACGCAAAACGGTCAAGGACAATGTGCGTCCAACAACAACATCAACAACAACAATAATAGCATAATATTGAAAGTGTGTGTGCTTTAAGAATCATTTCAATATTTATGTTAAAATTGAGCTTTTAACGCGACAAAACGTGGCAACAGCGAAATATTTGCAATTGCTGGCAATTTAAATGCAGACCCAATAAATTGAAGCACATTTTTAACTGGTGCTTTTATGTCTTGGCGCGCTCATTTTGCAAGCCGACATTATCCGCTTTATGCACGGAAGTCCATTTATATTGGGAGTCCCGACTGGGACTGGGACTGGGACTGGGAGAATTGCGAGTGGGGGAAGTGAGACAATAAAGTGGCTGAGTGGAGAAATTGCAACTCGGAAACTCACAGAGCGTTTAAATACCTTCGTGTCCGGTGCCATTTCCCTTTTTCTGTCCCGCCGCACAAAGCATTTCGGTGGGGGAAATGCAATAAACTTCTAAATCAGTCGATTAAGCTGCGAGTTGAGAGTTGAGTTGCGAACAATGCGAATGAATGCCCCTAAAAGCATGCTACAAATACACGCACAACTAGAAAGAGAGAGAGAGAGAGAAAGAGAGAGAGACAGACACATGCACGCAGAGTCGCGTAGTCGAAACAAAAGTTGTGAAAAATGTTGAGCAATTAAAATAAGTAGCGAACATATCAAATGGAAGTGGGTGGGTAAAGTCTTATCTCCTCACGGACTCACGGACTCTCGACTGTCGGCAAAGTGCATTCAACGCTCAAGTCTCTAATGAAAATGAAGAAGAAAATGCCAGAGTTGAAGATGGAGAGGAAAATATGCAGACACGCAGAAGTGCAGAAATAAACTGCAAACTCAGTGCTTAAGTGTCGATAGTGCAGTTGGCAATGACATTGGCTTAAAGCTAAAACTTTTCTAATGAAAATTAAGACATCAGAAGACGACATTTTAATGTAGATGTTTGCTCGTCATATAAAAAACTTTAGCTTTTTCAAAGTTGTACAAAAAAAATCGCTGCTGAGCGAAATGGAATTACGTGAAGAGCTAGCATTTTTATACCCCCTATTGGTAGAATGGTATTATAACCGTTTTTTGGTACAGATTACTAACTACAGTATTATTCCTGAAAATTTGCGATCAGATAAAAATTGTAGTAGTTATTTAATAAATACTTTTTATGAGTCTTAGCTGCTTTGGTTGTCAATCTGGTATATTTTGTGTTCTATGGTATATATTGAATGTAGAAATATAAAAATATACCAATACAGTATTCGGTATATGTTTAGTATTTTTGCGGTATGTGGATTTGGTATATTTTTAGAATAATACTGCACTGTTTTGCTTTTATTTAAAATGGGTAGCGGGTATTTCACAGTCCAGCACACTCGACTGTAACTTTCTTACTTGTTCTATGTTGAAATCTGGTATATTTTGTGTTCTATAGTATATATTGAATGTAGTAGTATAAAAATATACCAAATACAGTATTTGGTATATGTTTAGTATTTTTGCGATATGTGAATTTGGTATACTGCACTGTTTTGCTTTTATTTAAAATGGGTAGCGGGTGGTTCACAGTCGAGCGTACTCGAACTTTCTTACTTGTTTTATGTTGAGAATGATTTTATTTAGTTGTCAGCTTCATTAGGCATTTGCTTTGCACTCGCTTTCCTTATTTAATGCAAGTAGTTTTCAATATCATTTCACAGCATCTGTTGGCAATATATTTCCCCATTTTTTTTTTTGTGTGTTGCTTCATTTAAATGCCGCACACACACTCACCGAGGCAGCGACACCGGCGATAACCGTGTATCTTTATAATTGGATCTTTGAGAACTGTATCGCGTTGATAGCTATGTTGCTGTTTTTTGCCAACTGCTAGTTTACAATGACTGTGCCAAAGGCACAAATATCTAGCCAAATAGCTGCACGTACACTACCAAAAACCGAAACCGAAACCGTAACCAGAGCTGAGCCGAAACTTGGCCGCGACTGCCGAAACTTGGCTCATTAAAGATTAAGGCACATTAACGCCAATGGTGTGGGGCCGGGGGGCAAATTTCAGCACCATCAGCATAAATATTTATGTAAATTGGGATTAAAAGTATTTTGTATACGCTGAGCTGAGCTGAGAGAGAGGGAGAGAGAGAGGGAGAGAGTGAGCGAATATCTATCTAACTGACAAAACTTTTGCAGTTAGTTTGCTGTAGGGGCAAAAAAGCGATGGCGAGCGGTGCTTTCAAATTGCCATTTAATTAGTTTAAAGCTTAAGTTGCAACTGCTTTAAATTGCTTTTCTGTTGGCCTTCTGCTCTTCTTCTTCTTCTGCTCTCGTTGACCTTGCCCTGCTCTAAAATGGCAACAGTTTTTCCCTGCTTCCAGCTACGTTTTCTCCTCTCTTCCCTACTGTGGTTTAGTTGCATCTTCAGCTGGAATATATATTTTGCATTTTAGCATATTCAAGGCTGGCTGGCCAGGGGCAAAAACAGAAACAAAAATAAAACAAGCAGGCAAAAAATGTGTGTATGATACTGGGGCAACTATTATTTATGCTGCCACGTACCGAAAATAAACTGAAAGCTCGTGAAAAGCGGCCAAAATATATTCAGAGTTAAGGTATGCAAATGGCCAAGGCCATAAGATTTAGATAAGTGAATCGCATAAAGATGACAGCTGCTGGCCCTGAACTCACACACACATAGTTAGAGGAAGAGAGCAAGAGCAAGAGGAAGCGGAACCAAATTATGATTTAAATTTTGCCAGGCAATTATCTGTGCTTTCAGATAAATTGATCAACGCAACGCAGAGTTGAAGCGTGAGTGCGAGAGATGAAACTCATTAATATGCATTGAATTTGCAATGTTTTGTCGTTGCGTCGTGGCAAAAGTTGATGCTTTCGAAATGTTTATTGGACGCATTGTTGCCTAATGAAATTAGTCGCATTTATGCGCAATTTCCGGCCACCTCACCGCCCTTTCCCCCTTCTGCCACAATCTCACCTACCTACACACATTCGGCTAGTGTGGCAACAAATTTTGATGCTATTTACTGTTGAAATTTCATTACTTTGTGTAAACAAAGGCACGTGTCAATTGGCCTTTCTCCCACTCTCTACGTACGTCACATGCCACATGCCGCATGCCGCTGCCACACATAGACTCACTCTCGCCCTCTCTCTCTCTCTCTCTTCAACGCATGCGCGGATAATGCGAGTGAAAGAGCGTGTCAACAATCCGTTATCCTGGTTGCTACTTTTTGAAAATATGAAACACGGCTGTAAATCATTTTCTCATGCTCGTGTATTTTATTCAATTATCAAAAATAATTTAAAATAATTTCATGTGCACACAAAACACACCACAACACACACAAACACACACACACATATAAAGAGGGGAATTTTTCCGAGTTAGACTTGAAGTAGTATCTTGGTCGAGTCGCTTGCTGGTCACGTCGTAATCAGCAAAAGGTTCGCCTAGTTGCGGTTATAAAGCCGGGCACGTGACCCGCATTTCATATGCGAAAAACGTTCATATAAATACAAATTTCTAATTTATGTAGTTTACGTTTTGGATTTATGGGCATTTGTGTATGATTTTAGCCACACAAAATACTTTTCCCGCCGGCTCTTCTCCACCCCATTTTATTGATGCCTTTTTCTTCGTTTAAGCCTTTTCATTACGAGCAGTCTGCATTTTATGCATTCAAGTGGGCAGGCAACACGCTACGTATGAGTAATGCGCTTTTAATGCGTTCGCTAATTTAGCACCTCAAAAGTGGTCTTCATACGAGTGCATCGCACTCTGTTAAGCTCAGACCGCGAGAGAGAGAGAGTGGGAGGGAGAAAAAGAGTGAACGAGTGCAGTGGCACTTTGAATTAGTCATTGGTGTGTCATTTATGCGGCTTAGTGGGTCGCTCAATGCGACTCTTATGTGGCCGAATGTACGCTTTTAATTAATCTATTAAGGGCATTAAGCATAACACATACCATCTAGCTACTGCTTGTTAGTTACTTACAAGTTGTAGAGCAGTAGTTGCCTTGACACTTTCGCAAACACACGCCAAGTTAGCGAACAAGCGACATTTTGTGTGTGTTTAGTTTTAGGCTGTGAGTACGCCCAGTGGGCGTGGCTTGGCTGAGTCAAAGGCCAATCTCATAATCAGTATAATTTTCATGTAAATAGAAGTAAAGGCAAAGTAAATATGCAGCCTGGCAGCCAGGCAGCCACACAACCACAAGCTCCATTTACTGCTACATACACACACACACACACAAGTAGGCCACAGAGCCGCACACTCTGAGCGGCAGGCAGAGATTTGGCGTGAATAGACACGCTGAGATTTCATGCCGAGGTCGGAATATAAAGACAAAAGCCAGCATGTCCAAGGCAAGATCTGAGCCTAGACCAATTGCTTGCTTGGTTCCTTGGTTGCTTGGTTGGTTGCCAAAACATCGAGAGAGATCGAGATTATGCGCCAAGATAATTATTTGGCCTGGCAAGAAGCACACACACAGACATCTACTCTCTGAAGTGGCCGTTGCCACAGTCATTTCCATTCCCATTTCCATTTACATTTTCGCCTTCGCTTTCACTTTCATGTCTCAGCGCTTTATGCTCCTTGCGCCTTGTTGGCAAGTTGTGCCCTGGAGACTAGTTGTTGTGCGAGTGTAATTTTTGCGTGTGCTGGCCACGCTCTTTCTCTCTGTGTGTGTGCTTGCGAGTGTTTGGCAGTATGTTATTATCTTTGGCTGGTAGGCGTTACGTGCAAGTGTCATAAATAAAATGGCAACTATGTAAGGGTCCGGCTTTTGCCTTCAAGCGGCGGCGTCGGCAGCAACAACAACATTATTATGTATTCCTTCAACTTGGTTTAAGACACAAGCTGTCGTTTATTTCGAGTGAATTACACAATGATTTGCTGGAACTTACTCCAGATGGAGCGAGTGAGCGAGTGCTGCTTAAATTTGATTTCGTTTGTACTAATTGTTGGCACTGTAAAAATATGGCCCACCATTAATCACAGACAACTGTGCCACACGCTGCTAAGAGAAAGAAAGGGAAGCGATTGGAGTTGGAGCGAGCACATTTAATTGGATTTCTGTATGGATTTATTGTCGATGTTCGTGTAAACAATAACGATAATGCCACTTATAAACATTTGTACAATTTCGAAATTACGTTCAAGTTGATCTGTGCACTTCACATTTGTTGCTGTCATTAAACATGGCTAACAACACGTATACGCCATGGTTATCGCTCATAAGTATATATGTACATATATATAAAGTTCATTTACACAAGAGTAAATAAGTAATGCCTTTTTTTGTGGTTGCTCTTTTTTTTGTGGTATGACTCTACAAATCGATGAACTAACTGAAATAATGAACATAAGCTTAGCGAGAAAGAAGACAAATTTGGCAGTTCCAAACAACGACTTGAGAGTGCACTTAAAGAAGTATAAAATTGTTTTATTTAGTGGGTAATATTTGGTAAATTTGTTAATAATTTTATTATTTATTTCATTTATTTTCTTTCATTATATTTATTAATTAAAAATGTCATTAGTTTGCTCTATTTCTAACGTCGATCGCACACAACTGTTTGTTATCGATTTCCAGATTTTTTCACTTTGATCAATTTGTTGTATTGTGCAGTACATAATGATTATATGTGATTTAATGATTACTCAATTTAAGTGTTGATTATTTAGCTTAAGTGTTGAATTATGTATAGAGATTAGCGGATAATCAAATTAGCAACTCTACGTTAAATTGTTTAATTTATCATAAACACATTTGTCACATTTCCCAAGCTCTAGAAAATATTTAAATTTCTTCATTATTAAATCTATATTTCATTTCTTTGACATTTTTTACATATATTTATAGGAAACTATATGAAACATTTAAGATTTTTTGAAATGTGAAATGTATTTGCAATTTTATTGTGTATTTTACAATTCTCTTTATAAATTCTAAATTATTATCATGTACTACATATTCCAATGTATATTTGCGTTTGCTCTTGTCTCAACTTGGAACACAAATATTGTGTTAAACTAAAGATACCCCACGTCAAAGTGTAGATATGGTAACAAGCCGCTCCCGTAGCAGCGTTACGAATTGCCAAGCTCCTCATAAATTGCCCATAAGTAAGTAACTCACTGACAACAAACACACACATACACACATACAGAGAGAGACTGCCAGACACGCACACTCATGCACACACACGCGTGTGCATATCAACTGATAGCATACATATGATAGTGCCAGTCATGCGAGCGAAAGGTTTTTAATACCTGACTCAAGACTTGAAGCTAAAAGCAGGAGGAAGAGGAGGACAACGCTCATAGAATTGTTTGTCATGCCAAAGTCAATTTACTCCATTCAAAGGCATTTTATTGGCAACTTGACAAATGCTAATGGCCAACACTCATACTCACACTCACTCACACTTGCACACTTGTGTAACCCATGTATGTGTGCGCGTTCTCTGTGGTTGTGCGGATGGGTAAAGTGTCCGGGTAAATTGTGTGTTTTGGGCCAAAAAGTTTGCATGTCATTCGAGCTGCTTCATTTTAACGCCAACGTTTTGCTTCTTTTTTCCCATTTGGCGTTTTTTTTGTGTTGTGTGAAGGTGTGAAACAATGTGGGGGTTAAGTTAAATTATATGCACAGGACGATGCAACGAGTAGCTGCAAAGTGTTGTCAGTTATTATGGCCAACGTTGTTGTTGTTGTTGCTTGAGCAATTTTAATGCACTGCTGTGGGCACTGCTGCTGCCTCTACTGTTGTGTTGTGTGTATGTTTTTTGGGTCTGATTTATTTTGTTTATCAAACATTTAATGTTGTTTATAACTTGCTGAAAAGTTCAAGCAACGCGCTTAAAAGTATGCTACAAATTCTGCTAGCTCAGCTCCGGCTTCTGCTTCGCTTCACTTGCATGCGGGTTCATGTTTGAATGTGTGTGTTGTTGTTTGCGCTAAGGCACCAAGGAATACTCAACTCAACTACATTTTCATATGTTCAATTATTTAATACACCAGACGAGTTACCCAACCAAACTTCAGCACTCGACTTGGCTTGCCTTGACTTCGCTCGGCTTAAAGCAGCACAAAAAAAGAGCATCACCAACAGCAGCAACAGCAGAAGCAGCAGCAACAACAGAAGCGGGTAAGACAGGCCCACCAATTAAAATGCTTGGCTGGCTGGCATTGGCATAGTCTTTGAACTGGGGATCTGTGTGTGTGTATGTGTGTGTTTTTTGTCTGCTAAAGACACGCCGTCGACTGCAGTCGCTTTATGTATTTAATGTTTTGTGCCCATTTATTAGCCTCTGTTGCCACCTCACAGTATCTGCTGCTCTATCTGCTGGCCATTGTGTTTGGTAGAATGGCAACAACAGGCTGGGGTGCAGCTTAAGCAACAGAAGGTACCATGGCTCATTGCCTCATACTTTGCTTTATTTATGGCCAAGCACAGACTTAGTTATTGTCGTCGTTCCTGTTGCTGTTGCTGTTGCTGTCATGAAAGTGACTTTAAGCACCCTCCACGACACAAAGCAGAATGTCTCCTTATTTTGGTGTGTGTCTGAATTATTGATTTTCATTAGTGTCTCCGATTACATTCGACTGCGATGCGCTTTAAAAGTTCTGCGCAATTGGAAAAAGATAATTTCGAAACAGAAACAGAGACAAAGACAGACACAAAGTAAAAGTGGGAAGACAGGGCTTAAAGTTACCAGTGGCTGACTGGCTGATGAAGCGTCTTTAGAGCCATGGCCGTGGCCAGTTTTAATTTAATTAAAAAGTCGCGTCAGCCGACGTCGTCATGGCCACAATGCAATTGTAAGGTTTCCATTTTAATTAAAGTTTTTACGCGCATTCACTTTGCCTCAAAATGCGAACTGAAATCGCTGGACAAACACACTGCTCAACACAGCACGAGCCTCCCACAGGAGATAGCAACGCTAGTTGGCGGGCTAGTATTCAAATTTCATATTCCGTTGGTGCCACGGTGCCATCAACTGGTTGCGAAGTGAGCGAGAGAGAGAGCGGGGAGGAGTGAGCGCCTATTTAAATTGCAAAAGCAAAACACAAAAATATAAGGCAAAAACAGTTAGACAGCAAGACAAAACGAGACAGCAACAAGAGCGAGAGAGGGTGAACCGAAAGGTAGCACGCTGATTTCGTTGCCAGTTATGCAGAGCTGGCGCTTAAAGTGCCACTCAAACTGCAGCTGAAGCTTGAGCCAATTTGTTGTGGGGGGCGGCATTTGGTTTTTTTGTTGGGGGTGTTTTTTTGGGGTCCCCTGGCACGTTGCCAATATTATCGGAAAGCCTTGGGCATTCAACTTTCAGGCTGGCAATTAAACGATTACTTCAAAGCTTTTGGGTACAGGTGTTTAATTTGTTATTGATGTGTTGATTCGCTGCGGCCGTACATTGCGTATACGCTCCATTTACCAGCAAAATGAACCTGCTTAAATCTGATGATAACGATGCCATCATCAGCATAAGCTTTACTCATACAATGATTGCCAACAAAATGATAATAAGTACGCATGTAGTTGAGGTCTCTACCCCAATTACCTTTAACTTGTGGGCTTAATCCTTGCACACATACACACACACACACTTGGGTGTCTTGCGTGTACGTTACTCTGCATAAGCAGCCTGATAGAGACGCCTCATTAATGCAGCTCAATGCCTTCTGCAAAAACGGGGCCTTGCAGTAGATAATTTATGCCAAAAGTTGCCTTACTAATTGAGCAAATTGCCAAGGTAAATATTATTTTTGCTCTTCGCCTGTCTACTGGGGGTTAACGAGATTGCTTTGGCAATGTGCTTAACCTCATCGTCGCCTCGATGCCTGGTAATCGATGACCCCAACATTGAAATTAAGTTTCTGGTTTCACAATTATGTTTGGCCATCAACAGAGTCAAACCAGCGACAGCCAACAACGACGCATTCCAGGGGAATTGTTCTTGATGCGAAGGGACAGAAAACTAGTAATTAAAACGTCAATTGAGACACCATCAGCAGTAGGAGGAGGATGAGGAGGCAGATGATATTCCGTCATGAATCCGCCACAATATCCAAGCGCATTCCTTACTTTGGGGACCAGTTGCGGGGGCGTCCAGCAAACAGTGACAGCCAACAGCCAACAGCCAACGACTAACAGCCAACAACGAACATCCAACAGCCATTAGCCCACTCCATTAAGTGCAACTCATTGTATACTAATTTGGATTTCATCGGCGGCAAATGAATGCTGTGGCGAAACAATGGCCGCAAAGGTAAGTATATCTCTATTAAGCGCACTTAAAGGCAAATGCTTTAGATGCTTTAAATTTGCTAAAGGGGAAGTATGAGGCTGAAATTTACAATTTATTGAAGGAGTCTAAGCAATCAATAATTTTATTTATTAAATTACATTTAAAGACTGTTGAAGCAGTTTAAAAAAAAGTTAAACAGTCAACTACAAGTAATTCAAGTCAATAGAACTTTAACTAAAATTAAGCACAATAATATAAATGGCTGACATAATAGTATGCCAAGGCTAGCGATAATAAGTAGAATTAAGTTCTATTAAGATATATAGAATATAATGCTGAACAATATATCGAGTAGACTGTGTTCACAGGAGTAAACAAAAGAACATGCTTTCACAGTTATAAATACATTAGTTTAGGTTAATTATATGTTAGTACACATTCAATTAAATTCAAAATATGTAACTACAAATAGAATGGAAATCACAGTAGTTGCTTTCTTATCATTAATATGAGTTAACTGCCAATAAATAAGGGAAAACAATTGTATTTCATAGAATTAAAGTTTATAGTGGAAACTAAAAATAAATAAATGCATGCAAAAATGAATTCTATTTAATTTTTACAAAGATTTTACTATTAATTAAAATCAAGAATGAAGAGAATTGTAAAAAAAAAACAATTTAAGCTACTACCAATTTAAGTTTCATTGAATATAGTTTTGTATATACTTTAAGTTCAGGATAAGTTCAATTTAATAGCAGCTCCTTAATAACATGGCTTTCAAGTTCAATATATATTCAGAACCTTTAACAAACTTTTACAAACTCCCAAGAGCTTTCAAAGTAAGTAATTAAATTGTATTTTTGTTCGCATTCTATTTTCGTATATTTTTTGTTTGCATTCGACTGTCTACCTTTTTCTTTTATGGCCTGCATTATTATTAAGTGATAAATACTGTAATTTCTAAGGTGAAACAACTAACTGACAGATATATGCTTATAAATAAAACCAATAAAACCCTTTTCGACTACCCACTTGACTCTGTTCACATGTCCAATTACCAAATTGTAGGTCAAATCTAATTTTATTTGTTGCCCTTTTATAAATAGTAACTAATCTCGTGTAGAGATCTCACACTCGATGTTATTCTATTCTGTGGCTACGTGTGCTACATGTGCATGCATCCTACATCCTACATCCGACATCTGAGTCACTTGTGTGTGTCCTTGTGGCTCACTGACTCAGCTTAATTTCGTTAAACTTGGTAATGAGCTAAAAATATATGTACAAGAGGCGAAATCGATGTGGTGGCCATGCATGGGCGATTATAATTTTAAGGAGACCAAATTAAAAGGTCAAACCGAAACGAAAATTGAGCACAGGTCTGTACTTATTTTTGCAGTGGTTTTGCCACTTTTCGACTGCTTGTAAAGTTGAAGGTGTGACATCAACTCGAATGTCAGAAAAAAAAACACACACAAGAAGTTTCACTCGGACTTGAGCAATACAATTAAATTAGAAACCCGAGCCTCCCTTTTGAACCACCAGCAGTTATAAACTTTCAGCTGGACAACGTCCTTTTTTGATATGTGACGAAACCAAATACGTGACAAAATTTTGGTGGCAAACTCAACTGCTTCACGTCTGTGTAGCAGCAGATGTTTTCAGGCACAAGGAACAGGATATAGCACACATGTGGATGTGTGTGTGTGTGTGTGTCGGTAATTGACCTGTGGACAGTTCATTCAACTTCGGCATCCGTTTTCTATTATTTATGACATCGAGAGCAATCGTACACAGTCTATAACAAACCAATATTGAACCTTTAATAAACAGATATTTGCTTAGGAGAATACGACATACTGCAGCTGTTTTGCCAAAGCAAATACAGAGAAGCCAAAAAAGGTTTTCATTCGAATGCATTTGAAATTAATAGAAAATTTTCAGTCTCGAGAACTGAAAACACATATTTCGTAGTGCAATGAACTCCGTTGCTCACGTTGAATTATTAAGAAATTCTCCTGAAGTAAATATGAGGTTTTCCTTTGCTCTGGCTTGTCACATATTTTTGTTTTTTTCGTCCTATTTTTGTAGACACATAACGTCTGGTTAGTTCCTTATGAGGTTGACGACGCCCCAGCTCCATTGTTTTTCAATTTCGTTGCCTTTCATTGTGTGAGTGTGTGTGTGAGTGTGCATCGCCTTATTTATTTATATGCTCAAATGTTGTCTTTCGATTCGGAGTTGTGCTCATTTTGTTGGGCTTTTTCTTAGCCTAGCTTGGCTTTTCACTTTGGCAGCAGCAACGTTGGGCTGCACTTGGGCTTATTAAAGATTAACTGCATTGTCTGTGCTGCTGTTGCTGCTGCTGCTTTTGGGTTCAACGAGGTCATGGATGGGTGGAGCCATCGCTTAGATGTTGCACTGAGTGCAGCTCCCAAAAAAATATGGCTTAAAAAGGGCAACATCAAAAAGGAATATTGTGCGCCTAATGGCCAATGCTTGGAACTCGGGATTGGAAACAGGCTTGAGCCATTTGCTAGATTCGCTAGTCATTGAAATATTTAATAGATCTCCCATTCACTATCTCTAATTCTCTCTCTCTCTCTCTTTCCAGCTGCGTTCCGGATTAAGCAAGTGGCCCTCGGCTGGGGTTTCGCTGCTAGCATATTGGCATCCTTTTTGGCTCGACTATTTGGCTGCCGTCTGTCATTCGTCCTTTGTCCTTTTGCCTAGTCTCTGCTCGCTCTTCGCGTAGTTACAACTGCAGCTGCAACTGCGTTCTGTACGAATGCAATTAAAATGTCAGCGTGACTCTCGGAAGCGGACGGAGCACACACAACACACACCACACACACATACGCAGAAAAAAGGCCAAAAGCTAAAGCTGTGGACGGTTCGAAGGATTCGGGTTGTCAGGGCAGCATGGCAAATACGCATTTCACATGCCAAAAGGATGGCCAAAAGCCCGTACACACTCATTCATTCCGGGTAACATACGCGGCGTTTGACAGAGAGTTAGATTTGTAAACTGTTTGCGAGAGTCGAAAGTCGAGGAGTGAATAGTGTGTGGCCACGCCTCTTACGCCCACATTGCGCCATTAAGCGCACTTGTGACGCACGTAAATTAATTTACTGTCAGCCATTTATGGACCCCCACATCAACAACAACAACAACACAACGCCAACAACAACAACAGCAACAATAAAAGTGAATAAAGCGAGTTGGTCGCTTTATTGACAGCTGAACAGCAACAGCAACAACAACAACAACAACGATGGCAGAAAAAAGTTGTGGCTGCTAAAAGTTAAATAATAAATAACATTTAGCACAACACAGCAGAGACGCATCCTAATTGTTCATCCCATCGTTTCGCTTCTCTCTCGGTCTCTCTCTTATCTATAGCCAACTTTAAGCTGGATTTATGATCCAAGCGCAATATGTGGCAACATTTTTGGTTCGTTTATTCGTCGTTTTCCTTTTTTTTGTTCATGCATCATAAAGTTGGCTTTGGTTGTTTGCTTACTTTTTGCATGATCGAATAATAATAGTAGTTTCCATAAAAAATTACTGCTGCCAGATTGATTACGACTATAAACTCAATGTGCGAGTAAAAGGAGCGATGAGTTGGCTAAAGTTGAACTTGCTTCAAATTTTTCATACGTTTTGTATTAAACTACAAGTTCACTTGATGTTTATTGAGATTATGAACTGAGCGGAGCTGAGCTCTCTGTCTTATACTTGAACTTAAAGCTGAGCTCAACATAAGCAAGGAATAAAGAAGAATAAGAATTTCCACATCAGTCTTTTCTTAACTTTATTTGGTTTTTTCATTTCTTTTACTGTTTGGTAAAAAGTTTCAAAAGATTTTTTACAGAGTTGCGTAGTAATTGATTTAATTGTTAAAGTGTGCAGTTAATAGTTTAACTTGCGTTCGCTTAAGTTGAAGACTGCACACAATAATGAGATATAGTTTTGTATGAACACTTAAGGCAACACACACATCATTCAGTCAATTATCAGAGAAGTCGAAAGAGCTTAAATAATAAAGAAGCGGCCAAGTGATGCATATTGCAAAAGTTGCAACAAGAGAGAAAAGTATGAGTAAAAGTGAAATAAGCAATTACTGTTTGTGAATTTGATTTCTCAGTTTCTTTGTTATTATATCAAACAAAAGATTTAAAGCTGATGAAATGCATTGCATGCAGTTGAATGAATTGAAAGTGAAGTTTCAATGTTTCAACTGGGATTTTAATTTAACACATTTTTAATTCCTATCTTATCTTTTAAATGAATAAATAAATATAATGGTTTTTTTCATAATTCTAAATCTTTTAAATAAATAGAAAAATATATAAAAGAGTAAAGAAAACACTAATAAATAATTGATATGTTATTTATGTTGGCAAGTTGTCAGCAAAATGCATTTTGAACTTTGTGTTGCCTTTAATTTGCCACATATTCCTCGACATATTGTGTATTGTTTAAGCATAAATAAACTACCATTAAAATGAACTATTATTAAACCATTGTATCTCCATATGCTGCTGGGCCAAACTGTAGCTGCTGTGGCGCCCAGTTGGAATTGAGTTGGTTATAATGAGTGCCGTGGGCTGCCATTCAAATAGCGGATATTATCTGCAGGGTGTCACTAGCATTGGCAACAGATACTTAAGTGTTGCACGCCACAGGCGCCAGAGGGGAAGAGGAAGAGAGAGTGAGGCCTCTGCGTGTGTGCGGCTTGTAAACGGAAACACGCGACTCTGGCGGAAATTGCCGGCACATGCAACACACGCAGCTGGCCAGCTTCGGGCTCTCGCAATATTTGTGGAATGTCGAGTGGAATATTCAGTATTTTTTTTCAAAACAAATTATAAAAAAATGTACAAAAACAGCAAAAAAATGGCAAATACATGACATGCCATAAATACCATAGCAGTTTCAGGACCTTGACAGCGCTGACCAATTGACCCAATTGCTGGTCAGCAAAAGTTTTGCATACGCCGAGTTGATTTCGAGTGGGCAAATGCAACGAACTGTGGGCCCCAATGGGTGTGGTTTTGCGAGGGCTGCCCAGTTTGCTAAATTGAATCTTAAGCACACTGCAAATAGAATACAAGGCCATGGCTCACCCACAGCAGAGGGCTTAAAATCGCTTGCCAAACTCCAAAGTCCTAGAAGGATTTAATCTTGTTGCCAAAGCCTAACTCAAATAAAGAGCACAACCACACACACATCGAGTGTTTGCTCTTCATATCCGCACTCAATAACTCAGCAGTCAGTTCGCTCTCTCTCTCATGTTGAACTGAACTCTCTTAAGTTGCTTTCTCTTTGGCTGGCACTTTTATCCGTTCACAGTTCGTGCCTCAGCAACACGAGCTGGGCAAACGCAAATGGCACTTTTCACAGTCGTTGTCAGTTTGCCGCAGTCAAGCAATGAACGCGCAGCACGCGGATATTAAAGGATAACAACAATATCGTTATTTACCAATCGCACTGAGCCTGGCTCAACAAAACCAAAGCAACGCCAGTCAGCGAGTTGCCGCCAAAGTGCGACGAGTGTTTTTTAAAAGAAATTTCTTGTGAATCATTTTGCGGATTATATATTTTAATTACGTGCGTGACTGTGTGTTTGCGTAATTTTTAATTGTTACATTTCATAACCGACCGACTTCAAAACAATGACAAGCCCAATTTTGGCCGCTGTCAGGCGTTGTATTAGCCACAGCGGCAATTCAGCATTGTTGCACAGCAACAGCAGCAGCAACAACATCGCGATGACAACGTTGAAATTGTGAAGCTGAAGCTGGGGTGTCAAAACCGCAAATCCAAACTGGACATCCAAAAGGTCTGACAACATATCCTAACGTCCAAACGTCCAGCTGCAGAATTCACAACGTGCCACTTGCAACGTGCCACAGCAGCCGCAAATAAAATTCTGACACCTCCACACATATACATATATATGTTATAAGCATACGTTGTCCTCCACTCCGCTTTACTCCGCGTTCGCGTCCGCGTTTCGTTGGCAACCAGCTACCCAAAAATGTCGGTTTAGTTGCGCCATTATCTGTGCGTACACCACGTATATATGAATGCGTTCTCTGGGCTGCCCCCCCCCTCTTCGTCCGCCTCCACCACCGTCTCCGTCTCGTTTTCGTGTGTGTTTCGTCGTCGTGCGGTACGTGTCGCTAACCAAAATGCAGCCACCAGTCGCCATTGCAGGCCGTGTAAGTGATATCCGTGTGCGATACACATATATACATACAGCATATAGCATGTACATTTATATAGATTTTTTTAGTTTGTTGCTGCATTTGCGGCTGCTGAAATCTCTGGCCATGACGTTGCCTGGCCATGGAACGCACTTTACTCGTACTCCGCCTCCTGCTCCTCGTCTATGCATACATATTCAACCGTCAGTATATCGTTGGTATCTCTTGCCTGCCCACAATATAAATTACCTGGCTATGCGGACAGCATCGAGCAGCGAACTGCGAGCTGCGAGCAACGCGCTGCGCAATGTCCTTTCGTTGCACGGGCTGCAGCATGGCCGGGGATTTGACTTCATGTCGTGGCCAATTGAAGCTCAGCTGCAGCGGTCACAGGGCAGACCAACCTTAATTAAATTTCAGATATTTTATCAAAATTTACGACACAGTTGCCAGGCTGCAGCTGCCGATGCTCTTACTTTCTCTCTCTATCCTTTGCTTCTACTCTGTCCACTACTCTACTCTATGTCGTTTTCCATCATGCGACCCGTCTCGATAATATTTCTGCTCGCTTCGTTTTTTTGCTCTCCTGTTCAATAATAACAAAGCTCTACAATATACGTTGGCCTAGCCATCGAATGTCGAAATGTGCCGCGGGCCGTTTTCTCGGTTTTTCTCGTTTGAAAAATTGGCAAAAACTAAGTCAGGATCCATTAGAACGTACAAAAGGCAACATGATTTATGTATGTGGAGCCATGCATCATATTTGCTCACTAACACACCAGTCACCGATATATGTATGAATGTATATGCTGTTATTGTTCCAGTTGAAGGTATTTTACGGGTTCTCTGCTTCCCCTCAAGGATGTTGTTTGCTGAAACGAAATACTCAATAACTGCACATACATATATCACATTATTTAAGTTTCGAAATTTAAAGGTCAAGCCGTAAATCACACGAAATTTCAACAGTGGGAATCCATAATGTTTATATAAATAATAAATAACATATTATATTAAATCAAATGACATGCAATTGCGGGCACAGAGCAAAGCAAACCTCTTTAATTTATTTATTTTTTCAAATCGTGACATCACTGATGAAGAAAAAAATGATGAGGAATTCATTAGCAAAGCAAACGTGCACCTTTTTAACTAAATTAAAATTTCGTTGCATACTTTTAAGCGCGCTTGGATATTAGTGAGGAGCAGAGATAGCGTTGACAAACTTAACCCCTTTCAGTTTATTCACTTTCTATAGCATACTTTTAGGCATAATAAAGAAGTGAATGGCAGTCATTACATTCGGTTTTACGCTGCTCGTAATAAATCAATGTTTCTTTTTGCTGTTGCTCTAAATTAGCAAAATGCAAATAACATGTTGTTGCTAATGATTTTACCAAACACACAAATATAAACCCAAGCACATTCATAATACGCATACAAACACACGTTGTTGGTACACATAATAAACCAAGGTACATGGCAAAAACAAGCGCCTTTTTTTTAACTATGTCTACGCTTCGCACTCAACCTGCTGCTGTTAAAGCTGGTGGTGGTGAACAATGCTTATGGCTCGTGTCGGTGCCAGTGCCACAGCTGGAATCGGAATCGGAATGGGAGTCAAAGTTGGTGCTGCCTTTGGTATTCGCCTGTGGGAAGGGGAATGTGGGGAACAACGGGAAGTATCGAATACCCGGCGTTTTATCAATTGCCATATCGCGTGCTCAAGCGCGCCAAATATTCCAAATGAACGATACAACAATAACAGAGAAATTGTGTGCAAGTGGAGTAGTAGTTAGTATGCTGTATCGAACAATCTATTGTTCTTTCATATTTTCTAGAGGCAGTTTTTGGGCAGCGCTCGAAATGTGTAAATTGTTGCTAACAAGAAACTTGATAGCTTTTTGTGCGATACTTTCTGGCTAAGAGCTTAGTTTTTTCCATGAGAGCATAGAGAGGGAGGGAGAGAGCATTGTTTATTTTGCGCTATTACCATATTTGATAGGCGCCACCAATGCGCCCATTGCTCCCATTGCTCCATTAGGCATGTATTGTGTACCTTCTGCTAATCGAACTTTTGTCTTTCCTTCCCCACGCACTTTCATGTGTTGTGCCACGCCTAAGCCATGCCACGATATTCACTTTGATATAAATGAACTGTTTATGCTAATATATGAGTTCACTGTCAGATGGCCAACATCGCAACGCGACGGGGGGAAAAGAGAGTGAGAGATGTGTGCCAATTGAGGGGAATGTCCTCATTACTTCATTAAGCATACTGGCAACACCTGCTGCGACTATACGCTTGAGTGTGTACAGTACAGGTGTGTGTATATGTAAGTGTGTAAGTGTGTGTGTGGGTGTATGTCAATGTCATGAGAGGCCTTCGCATACATCCTACTTCTCATCTATGCGCTGCAGGCAAATTACGGCTAATTAACATTTTTTTTTTCAATTTGTAGCACAGCATTTTTTGTGTGTGAAACTTACACTGAGAGAAATCAATTGAGTTGTATTTTGACATTGAGGGATTGACTTTGGAGGTTTTTTCTTAAAGTGTACTCGACACCGGGGATCCCTCCTGTCGGCTTTTGCCGCGCTGCTGAGTGTTTAATAGCCGGAAATCTGTCTATTTCCGCTTGCCCTGGCGTTGATTATAGTTAATAGATGACCGACTGAAGCTCCCTTCTGGCAGCTAATTCTTTTTCTGCTACTTTTCCTTGATACTCGTACTCGAGTATTAGTCGAGCCGTAATTATGCTCTAATTATATGCCCCTTCTCTCTCTTTCTCTTGCTTCCACCCAGCCGTTGAGTATACGTAAAGGTGTACGGGGTGTGTGCATGTGTTTTTATGTGTGAGTGGGGTGTGTGTGTGTGTGGCAATAAAAATCTCGGCGCTGATGTAATTACAACTCAGCTTTGAGTGCCGAAGGGGTTGGGGGCGGAGGGGCGACAACCAAAGGCTTTAATTTAAGTTGTGCGTCTGAGCGGCAGGTAAAAAGTTTGCAGACGCCGCCAGATAATGGCAGCTCTGTGCACAAACAAACTTACAACTTGCAACTTGCCACCGGCGACAGTTGACATTTCAGCAGCAGCAGTAACAGTAACAGTGAAATAAAATATATATGTTCTTAGTTATACACTCATAAATATAAATTAATTAATTTATGCCATCCACTTTTATTCGTTTATTTACAGCCGAACAATAAATAAATTCTTGAGCGTATAAACAAACATACTCGATGATGCATAACAAAAGCAACAACAGTAATAAACAAAAGTGAAATATAAACAAAATTTAATCATTTAAGCATAACTTATAACGATACATATCAATATTAGTCTGATTTTGTTTTACAACAAATATATAAATATATTAAACAAAAAGTTAAATGCAATAAGCAAAAAATATATCAATAATCATATCAAGAAATATTCTGTGTGTGCTTTTATTCAAATTAAATCTTACACTTTATATGCATTTTTCAACCGAATAGAAAGTTAACCTTTTACTTGCGGAATTAAACAAGAAATTTCTTAATAGAATCTAATTCAATTTGAAGGTAAAACGAAAACACGCGAAAAGTTTGTGCAACATTTTACGAGTGTCGCGAGTGCTCCACGTCTATGTGCAAGAGTGTGTGTGTACGTCTATGTGTATGTGTGAGTTACCGTTACTTAGCGGCAAATCGCTTTGTCATGTAATGTCTTTATGTCGCAGAACGGATCAAGTGCTTAAACGCTAAGCAAAAGCCTCCAATGGATTTATATGCATAAAGGAAGCACACACACACACGCGTTGAAACGAGGCGATATAGAAGCCGGAGAAGTTTAGCCGCGTACACGCAAACGGATTAGTTCAAACATAAAAAAAATAAAACACAAAAAAAAAAAAAAAAAAAAAGAATAACGTACATTCGCATATAAAACATTCCACACGCCGAAGAACAAAAAGCTGAAGGTGAACCAAAATAAAAGAAAGTGAACACACAAGAACAAAAAAAAAAGAAAGTAAGACACAGGGGCAGCCTCCTTACTGAAACTTAGCCCCGTGCACGCTCTGGCACCTGTCATGACGTCAACGCCGCTGTTGGAAACGGCCAAGCAATTAAGCTGTTAACGATGTACGCACACTTAAGAGCCGCTCACCCAAACACAGATACAGATACAGTTACATCAACAACGACAGCGACAGCGACAGCGACAGCTTCAGATACTGCGACAGCGACAGCTACAGATACGGATACAGATACTCTGGTGAGAACGTGCATAAAAACTCCTATGAAAAATCCATGCAGCTCTGTTGTGTCCAATGTTGCTGATTAATTTCAAGTAAGTTGATGAGCCTTCTTCTCCTTTTTATGCCACTTTTTATGTCCATGTTTTCTGCGTTTCTCATTTTTGCTTACGTTGTGATTTATACGTCGTCTGATTCTCGTGTTAATTCAGCTGAACTCCGTTTAATACAATATTCACGTTTCTCTCCCAACGAATTAATCAGTTGTACACAGCACTTGAAAATATTTGTATTAAAGAGAATATTTAAGATTTCAATTTCTGTTTCTTTTTTGTGGATAAATGTCACAGCATTAAAAGTCTTTTAATGAACCAATTTTTCCAAGTTAGTCAAGCTTTTAGCACTTCTTAAGATTAATAGCAGAGCTGCAGCGCACTAAAAGTTGGGTCAAACATTTTTCATAATTCCAAATATTAAAGTGAGCTTGTGCAAAGTGCAATTTAAATTGAGATAACTTTATTTTTATGTAGTTACTCAATTACTTAATTTTTAACTATGTTAAGCGAGGGTAAAATTTGTTGAACATTATAAGCTGATATTTTCCAATTGCATTTAAAATTGAGCAGACAATCTACAAAAGCTGCTTAATCGATCAATTTTATGCAAAATTATCTACATCTTATGCATATATATAGGCATCTAATTTAATTTGCAATTGAATTGGAATAATATCCCTCAAGGCAAAGCGACTGTATATTTAGGTTTGAATCTTTGTGAACGATAAGCGAGCATTATATATATATATATATATACATCTACTTTTTTATAGCTTTCTGCTTTTATTTTTCATTGCTTGTGCCAAGAATAGCAAAAACAAAATACAAAATATAAAATAAATTTCTAAGATGTGAGTTGAAGCAAAAGAGGCAAAAGACAAGAGAAAGAAGATGCCAAGGTCTACATTTTATGCTCGCCCACTTTTGTATGCGCTTGTATGAGGGCAACCGACGTGTTTGAGGCCTGTCAAGTTGTTTACCAAAAATTGGACAGCCAAAACAAATAACTTGAAAGGAAAATCTATGCAAGACAGCCTGTGAAAGTCATCTAATTCTCTCTCAATTCACACACTTTTGCTTAAACCAGAAATATGCACACACACAAAACGGAGCTTGACTGCCTGCTGCCTGCTACTGCCTTTGAAAAGTCAGTGAAATAAATGTGAAAGCAAGCCTAGCTAGCGACTATGTGATGAGAGCCGGGCTAAGCTTGCAAAAAATACAAAAAATACAAAAAAAAGCAAGCTCAATTCATAGACATAGGCATAGGCACATAGTAAGCGTAAGCATGAAACGACGTCAGGTTGATTCAATGGCGTTGGCAGCCATTGAGCGGCTTAAATACACACACTAAGTAAGGCAGCAGCATATGCGAATATATGTGGCATAAATCAAGCCCAAGGAGGCCCAACCACACACCACAAACACACACATACACCACACACACACACATAGAAGCCGCTGCCAATGGCGCTTAAAGGCATTTCGCAAAGTTTTTGACTTGAGCATTTCAATCGTGTGTTTTATTGCGCACATATTTTATGCCGTTTATGCTCAAAATTCAGCTCAACATGCGCCGCCTTGCATCTATGTGTGTGTGTGTAACTCGCGCACACACACATACACACTCACACACACAGACAAAGTAGAAACTTCACTTGAGCCAAATATATCTCTTACTCAGCGGTGTCTGTCTGTCTGTCTGTGTGTTGTCCTGCGGCGTGGCTTCGTCTTCAGTGAGACGACTTCTGGCGGTGTTTGGGAAAAACCGCATTGCGGCATATTATGCGCGCTGAAATTCCCGGCTTGAAGCAATACCCAAAAGGCAGACACTGCTCGCTTCGTAGTTGGTTGGAGTGGGCAAAAAAAAAAAAACGCAGCCGCAAAAGAAATGCGCAATGTTTGCACTCTACTTAGAAGGCGTCCCCTAGTGGGCGTGGCAACGCGGCCTCTATGCTGGACTCTCGCGCTGAGTAGTTGTGAAAAGTTTCTGGCATTGCCCTTGCACAAGTTAATAAACTGCACGAAACTAGTTTTTGTGTGCTACGTTACGTATACGCAACGTTGGCGCCAGCTGAAAACCATAATTAATTAATGTTTTTTGTACATTTGCAAATGCAACTATTTGCCAGCCAATACAGCGACGAAGCAGTTGCCAACTGTTTGTCACTAGTAAATGTAAATGTTTGTTTTGCCTTTTGCCATATGATATTATGCATACGCCGTGTAGTCAGGTAGCAAATTAAATTTCAAATTACAAAATTCATCAGTGAGTAGTGTGTGTGTCGATTCGAAATGTTTTTACAAATTAATTTGCTCGGGGCAAACGAACGACAATGTAAACACACTACAGCGTCAACGACGCTGGTCTGAGGATAATAATCTCAGGCACACACAAAACCAATCAACAAGACGGCCATGAGCCATGAGCCAAAGGCATTAGCAACAGCAACAAAGTATTTAGGTATTTGTGACTAATGAACTCAAGCCAATCAAGCGAGAAGCCTCGCTTTGCTCAGTTATAAAATATGTATATTTATTTATTTCATTTAATTCATAAGTGAATGGGATGTCCGCTGTTTCTTTATTATTTCAAATGAAAATGCTGTCAAGTAACTTTTTGCCTAAGTGGTTCAGTTTTTTTTTTTGTTTCTTGAATTTTGTATTGTGTCGGTTGCTTATTGATTTTTATTTTACTAATGAAAAGTGAACATAAAATAGAAGAAGCGACAGCAGACACTTAACCCTTTTACACGCAATCTACCCGATGACGTCAGATGGCCAGATAGTCACTGACTCGTTGACTGACAGCCAGCGCCTACAAAGGGGGCCAAAGGCTGGCGCCCGCCTCAAATGGAATTACGCTTTAAAAACATGAAGAGCACTAGCATGGGAGCCATGAGAGTATGTGTGTGTGTGTGTGTGTGTAAGGTGGCGCACACATCACGCCTTTTGCCATTGGGGAACCGTTTAACCCACATAATTATTACTGTGCCAACGCACCCAGAAAATAATGCGTAAAGTTGCAAGTCGATAATTGCGACGGTCTTGGGCTGAGCCCCGTAAATTATTGTTAAATATTTATAGAAAGTGTCGGTAGTGTAATCATAAAAGTTAATTGCACTTACATTTTACACACACACAAATACGGCATCGAGTGAGTCTGAAACTGAAAACTATTCAAGTATAATTGCCGCGTTATGCCCCAACGGATGTGAATTCTTTTTAGTTTAGTTTGACTTTTTTTCGTATTCACAAATATGTTCGCAATTCAATGGGCAGGCAGACTTCAGAGCGTGACATGTGCCACTTCCGCCTGATAGCGTCACCATCATGGATCCGTATCCGGATCGAGTGGATATCGTGTCAGTGTCTGTGTGTATGTTTAACTATGAGTACGTGAGTGTGTAGCTTATCTATGCCTATGTGGCTTTAATTCCACACTGAAACACAAACAAAAAAAAACTTTGCGTGACATTTGCACATTTTGTGTCTGAAATGCGCTGCTTTAAGAGTCCAGGACAAATGAAAACGGGTTATTAAGACTTGTTTTTGCTGTCGTTCGCCTTCCATTTGATGTTTGCGGCACGCTTGATTAGTTGTTTGTCTCTCTGTTTTTTTTTTTTGTGTGGAGTGGAGTGGAGTGCAGGTCATGTTTGGGTTGTAATAATAAATAGAGACTTTTTGCACAGCAATTTGTACAATTTAAATAATTTTGTTTAATTTTTAAGTGCACACTTTGTTGACTGCCCTAAAAAGTAGGCAACACACTTACACACATTTTCTTCATTTGACATTAGCAAACCGAGTTTGTGCTTTTTCTGTTTAATGCTTTAGCCTTTTCTATGGCTGTTTGCCCCATTTCAGAGTGGCTTTATGCGGTTTGACTTTAATGCGTTTTGTCTTAAAAAGCGAAAAAATGCATTTAGCATGCACACAAAACGACGACGAGCAACAAAATGGGAACAAAGCGGGAGAACTGGCGTTATTTATGCAAACGTTACTTCAGCTCGCTCTCTTTCTCTTTAGAAATTATTATTTTGCCTTTTGCATTTGCCTATGCTATGCTTCTTGCCTGTATTTCTGTGTTTTCTTTTTTTTTTGTTGCAACTCGGCTGCCATTTGTCTTAATGTATTTGCCTCTGGTTGTTGCTGTTGGTGCTGCTGTTGATTGTTGTTTTTGTTGGCTGTTGGTGATGTTTGCAACTCTTGCAGTTGCCAGTTGCCAGTTGGTGCGTTTACATTTCCGACTTTATGTTTGTTCACTCGCACACGCACACACACACTCAGAAAGGAGGCATAATAAGCGGTCGGAGCATTTGGTTAGCATCCTTCCGTTTTGTGTTGTTCTTGTTGTTGTCGCTGTTGTTGTGCAATTTAGCATTTGCAAGCTGCATCCTTTGTGTTAAATTGCTGAACTGGAATGCTCAAGTTAATATTAACTCAACCGAACCTTTGTCCATCAACTTACAATCAGCATACAAACACACACACACATTATACTATATAAACTTTAGATCAAAAACAAGTCTTTAATGTGCTGCGACGTCAGTTAATTAAAGCAAAATGTTTTCTATCGTGTGCTCGCTACATAAAAATTTGGTCCCACAGGTTGACAACATCGAAGTGGCGAAGGACTCGTGACTCCTTTCAACAAATGGGCACATGACAGGCGTCTATTAAAGTGCCACTGAGCCAGGGCAATTTGCCATTCTGCTGTGCTCGAGCACGTTTCTATTTCTATGTTTTTTTTTTTTTTGGGCCTGGTCAGGGTTTGCGTCTCGCTCTCTATTGGGATTGACTGCGAAATTATATGTAGTATGTATGCTTGGGGAGGTCATCGTCAACGACTCCGCCATCTTAACAATCACTTTCCAAATATGTCAACATAATTAATTTTCAATTATCCATGCGACATTTGCGACACACACTCACACACACACACACATACACATGCAGCGTGTACAATGGGGCGTATTATTAATTGTAGTCCACAGTTGGCCATCAACTTCATCATCGTCGCCCTGGCGTCACTTAGTATAATTGAGTGTTATTTGATGGAAAATAATTCACAATCCATTTGTCCGTCGACTAAAGCAAACTGTTTTTTGATGATAGTAATGATGCTGATAAATTAATCAAACGTATATTCATCAGTCTCGTTTTCGTTCTCTTTCCTATTCAGACTTCAATTTTTCATGTCTTGTTAGAATGCTGCTTTCCATTTTTACACAATACACTGCTCAACCAAAATCATTTTTCAATCAATTTCTAGTTTTTGCTTTTGAGTAATATTTTGTTAATAATAAATAGTTGTTAGCATGCGCAATTAATGAACATTTAATTATGGCTACAACTTGGTCATTAAATTAACTAAATAATGAGTAAGAATATTGTTGTGTCTACTTCACTTAAAGGTTAATTTTATTTATAGAACTTATCCAACTTGTTAGTGGGATTAAAAAACAAAAGTATAGCAATAGTTGTATTCAATGTTATTCATTAGTTATTCACAAGTGGCTGCCCTCGAAAAAGCTGTGTTGTCTGGTGTTGTACCTGTTTGGTCAATCACATGTCATCATCATGCTGTTGGCAGTAGATGGAGATCGACTACGAATCAGGAGCTAGAGTAGGGATAGAGGACAAGCTCGTACATATGTCATCAGTGTCTGTTGTTGCGACAGCCTTGGCAAGTGGCTGATTGAGCATTCGTCACGCTATTGGTTTTTGTCTTTGGAATTTTGTGTGTGTTCCATGTGTGTGTGTGTGTGTGTGTGTGATTTAATGACTCTCCATTAATTTAACGCACTGAAGTATGAGTCACAAAGCCCTCAACTGGGTCAACTTGGTATGAGGGGTGCTCGATGAAGTGCATAAATAGCTTTTATCAGCATCTGTTCATCAGCATTCAAAACTCGGTAATTCGCGGAAATGATGGAAAAATGCATGAGCTTAGTTCGGTTTAATCACAAGTGCCGTAGAGGAGTCAACTATGTAGGTGAAAGTGGGTTGTTGCCTTTGTCAATGCATAGTTGTGTGTTGGTTGTGTCAGAGAGTTGTTTGTTCTGCATTCTGTTCTGATTCTGTTATTTCACGTTTTGCATAATAAATGTCGCTCAGCTCAGCAAAAGCAACGACAACGACAACGACTACAACATGAAGAAGAAAGGGAATGAGTTGGTGTCGACTACACAACTACAACTACAACTACAACAATGGCAATGAAAGTGTGCAGAAGGAGCTGAGAAGAACAAAAACAAGTCGCTTAACAAGCGCAAAAGCAACAACTGCTTATTCACAGGTGAAAAGCAGAGCAGACAATGGAAATGAGAATGCGAATGTGAATGAGAATGGGAATGGAAATAAATGGCAAATGGCAGAAACGGAATCTTTACCGGAATTATTCATAATGTTCAAGAGGCACGCATACATTTGCATTTGCACTCGCTATGAGTGTCACTATCGAGAGCGAGAGAGAGAAACGCCGAAGACATAGAGAAGGAGGAGGAAATGAGGGAGTTGCTTGCAAATTAACATACACATACGTGGCGTAACATTGCCGCTGGCAGGATAATAAGTGCCCAATCCACACACACACAAACACACACATACTACTTCAAAAACAAATACAAAAACCAGTCAAGCAACTCATTCATTTTAGCCACCATCAAAACACACACACACACACTCACTCTCGCTCGAACACTACAATAAAAGTGAAAAATGCATGAAAAACGCTTGGAGAATTTCAAAACATGCTTGTGCGACAAGTATCCTGACAATCAGTGAATGGAAATGCTCTGTTGACGACAGCAGCAGGACAAGGGGAAAATCAGGAAAGCAAACAAAACCATGACAAGCTAAAGAAACAGCACAAGAAAAGCTCAACATGGCAACAAATAATTAAGGTGAAAACATAGAGAATACAAAAGCAAGAAAAAAAAAGGTGAAAGATAAGAAATGAAAACTTTTCTTTTTTGTTTCCTTAAGCATCATTTTTGATTTAGATTTCATGTTCGATTTCAAGCCACAAGAAAAAAGAAAGAAGAAAATGTCTCAAACTTATCAATTTTAAAGGGCATGACCTAAAATTTGATCAAGGCCAATAACGTTGACACTACTTTGGGGCTCGTCATGCTGGCTTGGCTCTTAGGTCAGGTTTCGTTTCGCATTTTGGCATAACCATGGCTGCCACCTTGATGGCCCCGCTTGGTTGCGCTCAATGCGTGTGGCAAGTTGACAGGAGCGCAACAAAGTGGCAGAAGAGCAGGCGAAAACAAAATTGCAAATACAGCAGCAGCAGCAGCCAGAGCAACAACAGCAGCAACAGGACCGCAGGCAGACGTGACAGACGGACTTCCTGGCGTTTATCTGCGGCCGAAAAAGTAATTTCTTAAAAAGTTCACAACAGAGAGTGAGAGAGAGAGAGAGAGAGAGAAAAAGAGGGAGAAACCGAAGCAAAACCAAACCGAACAGAACCCAAAAGCAGTGTCAAGTGTTATTGACGATTTGTTGATGATGTTGGCACAAAGGTTTCAGCATGGGGCCAAGCAGCAGCCAGACAAAGGCCGCACACCGTACAAAAGGTATGCGCATGGAAATCAGCCATCGTCCTTTACGCCACACCCCCTTCAACCCACACACACAATGTATAGGAAAAAGAGATAGAGTGAGCGAAGGTTGCTCGCATCTTTCGCCTTTGTTTTGTAGCTTGAGTGGGCGATGGCCGGACACAAGTTTAACAGTTTTCTCTCTGTGCGTACTTATACTGCTACAACTACTATCCACGGCATTATCCAGTTTCCTTTTGAGGCAGCATACGCTTTTCATTTAGCTTTCAGCCAGTGTCCTGCACAAAGGAATTTCACAGCACTTTTTTTTTTGCTGTGTTGTGTTGCGTTTTGCTTGCTTTTAAAGCAAGTTGAGTTTTGTGCATTTGCCAAGGTTGTTTCTCTGAGCTTTGTTTAAGAGTTTTGCTTCGCCTATCGCTATTTTGACATCGCCTGTCAGCGTGCAACAGCAACAACAACGGAAAATAACTACAACAATGGGGCAAGGTAAACACGCAGAGCACGAAACATCTTTTTTACTGCGATAACAGAAATATTTCTTCATTCAACTTGGCACTGAAAGCGAAACAACAGCGAGTCAGCACAAGCACGTAACATTTTTATCTGTTATTCAAAGTTACGCCCCCACCCAAGACTCCATTCCCTTCCTATCCCTCCTCCTCCCCCCTCTGGCTTGTTTCCTTTCATTTGGAGGCCCGTGTCTTGCCCTTTGGGCGGTTGCTAGGCCGCGTCGTTTCTTTCGCTCTGTATCCTTTGCCATGTGGAAAGTAAGTAGTAAGTAAGCCGTGGCAAATTAAACTCACTTCCCCCCTCCCCTCCCTCTCTTTACCCTATCTCCCAGTCGGGGAGGGCGAAAAAAGTTTTCAAGTGTTGAGCAATAATCAGAAAGGCTGGACGGTTGCCCTCTTTGGAGTTGTCGCAGAAGTTTTCGTGTTTTCGGGCATTGCTTAAATGGGTTTACGGGTTCATTTGCAGTTGTAATGGGCGTCAAAATGTCAGGGATTTCACCATCGTCGTCACATCCTTTTCTTCCTCGTGGCCCGTTCGTTTATGAACTGTAAATGGAGCTAACGACAAGGATTAATTTACAAAAGAGGCACCCGAAAAAGTGGGCAATATTTTTCTTTTTTTATACAAACTCTTGTTGTACTTATATATTTAATAATTTATGTGAGTGGCATTTCTCTTTTGTTCCCAAGGTTTTCGCTTTAATTAATAAATATTTTCTTAAATTATTTTATTATTTTTTGTTGTTTCCTCACAAATTGCTCATGAAAATGTCTGTACTATGTGTGTGTGTGAGTGTGTGAGTGTGTGTTTCACTTACCTCAGTGGACAACGACACGAAATCAATTGAAATCAATGATGAGCAGCAAAAACACACACACACACACAAGACTGATGAGGGGAGAAGAGAAGAGAAATGAATCAAATCAAATATTTATTGTTTTCGATTCAATAAATTTTTATCACGCATCCGTCAGTGTGTGACAAACTCTTCAAATGACAACGAACGCATGCCCATAAGGTCGTGTTCGGTGTAAAATATCCCACTGATGATGGAGTGAGAAAAATGCTGAAAAGTAAAATACTTTCACTTTCGCCGTGCGTTGTACATGGCAAAACAAAAACAGAAATGTAATAAAAAATTCAAGAGAAATGCACAAATAAATACAGATACCGAAACAGAAGCAGACGAAGGGCAAAGTCAAGGAAGAATGTGTGTGGCACACACACGCACACACGCACACATAAATGAAATGGAATGAGGTGTGATAGAGAGGAAGCCGAAAATTCGAACATAAAGAATTTGCAATTTAAAGGGGATTTACTGCGGCTCGTAAAACAAACGCAATAAAAGATCAAACGACATGACAGGGCGTAGGACAATGTCCTGCCCTGCCATGCCCTGCCCTGCCACAACCTTTGTTGATGCCTCGAGCGGCCTCCTGACAAAATGTCAAAAAGGCTGTCATATACATAACCAGCCAAAAGTCAATGGGATGTGTGTTTGAAGGGAGTTGAGTGGGAAGTGGATTGGGGGGAGGCGGAGAGCAGCTGCCTAACAGTGCGTTGAAAAACAGACAGAACGACAACGAAAACAACATGCAGCAAATGATGGCAAAATACAAGTAAAATAAAATGTGGTGTGACAACTTTGCACGAGGCATCGAGATGGATATGACAAGGCCAACAGCGTAACGAACACAGGCACAGACACAAAGTCATATTCATTCTGTGATAATAAACTCGAATTGGGGGCGTCTGTGAATTGTTTTTCCTCCTACTGTTGCTGTTGCTACTGCTGTTGGTGCTGCTCTTGCCAATGCCACTGTTGACGTTTTAATCGAATCAACCCAGCAAAGAAGCGTGTCGAAAAACAACAACTACAAAAACAGAAAAAGGAAAGGAAAGGAAGCCAACAAAAAAAATAAACAAGCAAAGAAGTTGTAAACTTTCTGACAGTTGTTCGAAGAGCAAAGCGACCAAGGACGAAGCCAGCTCATCATACGCCCTGTTGTTTACGTGATGCTATTTGAACAATACATACACCACATACCACACACACACACACACACAGCACATATACACACATGAGACACACATATAACAGACTGAGCTGTGCTGTGGTAGCAGGCTAATTTTCGTTCTGATTCTTCTTACGAGTGTATGCTGATGATGATGATGTCGAGGCTGAAACTGAAGCCAAAGCCAAAGCCGAACCTTTTGCAAGCCAAAATGCCAAATGCAAAAAATGAAAATGCTTTTGGGTAAATGAAAATTGCACGCATTCGATTTGCCCAGTCGAAAAACGAGCACAACAAATCCGAAAGAAGAAAAAATAAATGAAATGAAATCCATTTCCATTTCGACAATTGGTATTATTAATCCCAGACCTAAATGTATAGACACAATGTATAGTATGGGTGAAAAATTTGTTGCACACTGTTGAGCACTCGCAATTTATGAGTGTGTTTGGCATTCGAGCTGGAATTTTAATGAATCAAAAGTCGAGAGTGCAGAACTGAAGATACATACGAGCTGCAAGAGTTGCGAGAGTAAATCAAATTTCACTTGAGATCTGCATTTATTTCATAATTTAATAGGCAACTATGCAATTATGTAAACCGAATAAATGCGAGCAGACGAGAGTGCTTCGTTCTTTGACGTTCGCCACCGCCAAAGCAAACACAAGCTGCAGACTTAATCCAATTAATGTTGAATTTAAATGCTTGAGATGATTTGGTAGCATCAGAAGGCGCCAACCAAACCAAACCAAACCCAACCAGACGCAGACCCAACCAGACAGTCAACGAGTTGAGCTGAGCTGTGTGTTGCACGTTCTCAGCAACACACACACACACACAAATTACTTGGAGTCAGCGCCAACACTGTGGGGAAAATGGAAACTGTTTCTTTTTTTTTTTGCAACGCCATGAATAGTTTCCGTTTTTATACCCGTTAGCCAAAGAGTAGAAGGGTATTATAACTCTATGCCTCCAGGAAGTGTATGTAACAGGCAAAAGAAAGCATCTCCGAATCCTTAAGTATTATATTCTTGTTTAGCGTCATATATTAGATGATATAGTCATATCCATCAGTCTGTCTGATATGAACACCTAGATCTCCGGGACTATAAGAGATAGAGTTATAACAGCACTTATTGTGTTTGCACGCACATAAAGTTAGTTTAAAATTTTTGGTACGCCCACTTCCGACTACGAGAATCGACAAAAATCCAATAACAAGCGTATTTATAACGTCGCGATTGTTGTATATTCAACAATATCTACAGTCTTTATGATTCCTAAGAATTTGTCATCAGGTCCAAATTGTAAAAGGTATTCTATTTAAGAAATACTTTTGTATGGACAAAAACGCCTACTTACTTGCTGTGACTGACAATATGGTATATTTTTAATGAATTACTATATCAATATATCAAATATAACCATTATTATATTGTGAATGAACTACTATATTAATATACCATATATAAACTTTGCTATATTATATTTTGAGTGTCCTACTATATAAATGTATAAAATATAGCCTCTGGTATATGTTTACGGTATAATAATTTCTTATATTTTAAAATGTATTTTGGGTAGCGGGTATCTCCCAGTCAAGTACACTCTTTCTTACTTGTTTTTTTTTTGTCAAGCCATGAATAGTTTTCGTTTTTCTTTTTGCATTGCCATTGGGCGTGGACGCTGCACGTAGCGGCTGTGTGACATTGGACGTAATGCGTTCTCTGTTTCGAGTTTATCTCACACTCGCACCCACACACATATACAGTTTACCCCGCAGTACCCAAATTGCCATGCGAAGAAAGAAGGGTGGAGGCGAGGCGAGAATGGCATTGGCAACGTGAGTGAGCCACTGATGCCTGCTGGTCACTGTGGACACATAAGTGTACGTTCGGTATGTGGTCAATGCGTGACTTCAGCTTCTCTGGTTTGGCTGTCGTTGATGACGCTGACAGCTCAACTTGTGGCAAAGTTGGAAGCGGGAGAAGGTCGAAGGAGGTTGAGCATGTGCCAATGGGTTTTGGTAATAGAACCGCAAATTGAACCGAAATAGTTAACTGCTCATCGTGTGGCTGCCCTGGCTGGATGGTCAGTCAGTCAGATAGTTGGAAACGCTGCCGCGCGTTACTATCAATCAGGGATGCTGACACAACAACTAAACGTTTGTGTAACTGCTGGCAGCGAATTATTTTAAGCGCCAGTTAACATAGTTTATGCATTAGCTGGCGTTTATGACTAATTTCATTTGCAGCGCAGCGTTCCTAAATGCATTTCGCACTGATTGAACAGTTACACACACGCATAAACAAACACACACACACGAATATATGTATATATTTGGAAATGCATTCATGCAAGGACAATTTCAAATCAATTTGCGCTCATTTGAATTTTGGGCCAAAAACCGAAATGCAAACCGAGCGTGATAATTCAATGAGGTCGAGCGCACAGCACACAGCACAGAACAGTGTGTAATATGTGTGTAACTGTGTCTAACACCATGTATATTTTTATCTGTATGTGTGTATGTCTATATATAGCAGAATATATATGTATATGGCAATTGAACAGGCTGCTTGCTTTGTATGTTTAAGTAGCAATTTATGCCTTTTGGGCCACTTAGACACAGCCACTTTTGATTGTCGCACAGTGACACGCAACACATTAAATATTTAATTTATATTACTCGCAAAATATATATTATTTTATTTACTAATTTACTATTTACTACTATCTTTTTCTAACTTGCATTCGTAATTTGATTAATAAATCGCAACACATTTAACATTTAATGCACTTTACTCGCAAATTTATATTATTTGATTTACTAATTTAGTATTTACCTTAGCCTCTATCCGATTTGCATTCATAATTTGATTAATGCATTTTGTAGTTAACATTTCTGGTGGTCACTGTGCTTTGGCCTCTGTGATTTGCAGACTCTGTGTTAAAGATTTTCTTGTTACCTGCAGGCCAATTCAATTGTCTCGCTTGTCTGCACACGCACAGCCCAAAACTTGTCCCTCTATTGTACTGTCTCTGATCCAGCTGTGTGTCCTTCTGGCTTTTGTTTTTTTCTTTCCTTCTTTCTTTCTTTCTTCGGCTGGCCGAGCTGCTTGACTTTTCGTCCACTTGTGGCATGTGGCAACAGTGCGTATACTTGTTGTCTTCTGTCCTTGTTATTGTTGATTTATGTAAAACTTATTTATTACTGTCTGTGGCAGCCCATAAGAATACAGCAACAAAACAAGCTGCTTATTAAAGTTCTGGTCAGCATTTTTTACCATTTGGCCACACAGTTTGTTTGTGTTGTTGGTTGTTAGCCTGCAGCAACGCAGCAGCAACGAGTTTTAAATGCAAATTTATGAGACACCAATGCTACCCGCTTAATCACTTGTGTTGCTCAAGTTTATATACTATATATATTATGCGTATGGTTGCCTATTGTGCGAGTCTAACCAACAATAAAGAGTTTGGGGAAAAAGAGTTTTGAGCGTTAAGTTGTTTAGAGTTGAGCCGGTTGTAAATGTGCTAAAAGGCAAGATAAATGGCTTGTTATTATAACCAACCTCATTGGCTATGCAGTCGAGTGAGGTATGCTCAACCAGGCCAAAACTCTGCAAAATTAATGAAGCTGTGTGGAATTACTCTCACACACACACACACACACACACACACACTCCGAAAAGTAGCTGAGCATTAAAAGTAACTGACAAAGTGGTAAATACTTAAGGCACCAAGAATCGAATCATCATTTAATACTCTTTAAATTTGGTAAGCTTTCGCTCTTTAAAGGGTATAAACAGCTCACTAATGAAATTCACCTCACCTGCGAAATGGAAAAAATATTACGATAATTGCAATTAGGGCGGAAATTGTAAATGTGCATTAATCATAGCCATAATGGATGTGTTCGCTGCACATTTCGTTAGCTGTCATGTTATCGGCAATTTGGATTTCAGTTTCTCTAGCCCTTTCCCTTTCCCTATCCTTTTCGCATCTCTTTTGCATTCGTTAATAATATTTGCATGGTTAGCGGGATTTAAAGATTTTATATCAATTAAGCAGCCCATTAATTATTGCAAAAACAATGCTCATAAATTCCCACTGAGAATATAGAAATCTATGAATAAATTATTCACGTTTATTATTGTATAATTCAAAAGCGGATACCGAAAAATAACGCTTTAATTATTGTGCACACACAAACAGTTAATAAAAGGTTTCACTCATTTTATCCGCCAATTTGCGATATTAAAAATATACAGTGAAAAATACGCAATAACGGACAGCTAGTTCCCTTAGGCAGAGTTATCGCATGTTATTTTAATTGACAAATTTACAATTCACAACATTCGCTAAGCCAACGCGAATTTATTTCAATATAATCTGAATTTTAAATTCATAAATTATATTTATTTTGCTATTTTAAATGGTATTAATTGATGTGTTAAATATTTATATAATTTATTTTATGAGTCGCACTTGTTTGCCAGCTAAAAGTGCATAATTATTTTCAATGAATTTATGAACGATTATGAGAGTTAGTTGCTTTTTTATTTGGCCAGTTTAAAAGAGTATTTGAAATTTCCATACTGAATGATATATTACGTATACGCAATATACACAACCTGAAATTAATGAAGTAATATAATAAATATTCATTGTATCCATATTCATACTATTTATATTTAATTTCCTTTCAACAAGTGCACAGCCACCGCCGCTTGCGTTATTTCAATGTCAATTTACTTAATGAAATTCACGATTTTTCTCTTCACTTATGTTTTCTTTTTTTCAGCTGAAGGGTGCGCGCTGGAAGTTTTCTGAGTTTTGTTTGTTCAACAACTGATGACAACATGCTGAAACCATTCACCGTGATTATTGGAATTTTTTATTTAGGTGAGTTGTATTTTTTTTTTGTTTGGTTTGTGTGTGCGATTGTGTATTCGTTTAACAGTCCCATGCGCATTATTAATGACGTTTCTTTAATTGAAATTCGGCATGCGAAATTTCCAAAGCCGAGAGACCAATTAATTAATCACATTTGCCGTTAAACGATTTGTGCACAGACATTTTTTTTGTGTGCTAATTAAACAGCATGACACATATGATAAATGGATTTTTGATTGTATTCGCGGATGTGACAATTTATTTTGAAAATTCTTATTCAACAGTTGTTGCCAAATGTACTGTTAAACGCAATTAACTGTTACAGTTTTGAGAGCACTGAGCAGCTTAACAGCAATTCAACAACAGCAACGACAACAACGAAAGTTTTAGGAAATATTTCAACCAAAGCTTAAAATGGTGTCCGCAAATACGAAGCTTTTAAGATTGAAGCTTTTATCTTGAGCTTATAACAAAACTCGCATTGCCTGGCATACTTTTGAGCTTTATATTTTACGAACTTTTGGTTTTTCCATAGCTTTTGGTTATAGCTCCTGCTTACCGATGTATAACACAAAATCCTAGTTGAGTTAGCTTCACCATTAACATTCAACGAAAGAAACTTTCTTTGCTAAGGATATTTCCAAAGTTTATTTGACTAAGGACATTTCCAAAGCTTTTCATTTGAGTAAGCTTTTATCTCTGTAACTATCGATATATTCTCCACTCAATATAACGTCCTAGACGATAAATATAAACTTAAAAGCTTCTGTTGGCGCTCTGCTCAAATTTCTGTTCTATGTTATCTATTCAAATGACAGTAATATATTGATAAGCGCTTGATTCGAAGTGAAATTTTTATATATGTATGTGTAATGGGACTTACTCATTGTTAGATTATTTGTATGACCAACCTTAAAGCATTTTAATACCTTTATACAAGCGTTAAAAATCTTAAAAGGCATAACATTTAGGACCTGCCATAAATTTATATGTATTTATTATTTGCCATTAAAAGGAGTCCCCTCAATGTGGGCAGCGACTCCCTCGGAATACGTTATTATTGTGACCAACATAACTTTTATAACGCTTCCATTAAAAATTAGAAAAGAAAGTCGCACAAGGTGGAAAAAACCAACAGCGAACAGCAAACTATAATTATGTTTATCTTAATTATATTGCGTGACGTAAGTTTCTTATTAAGCGGCAAAAGGCAACAAAGTCACAAAGTCACCTGCCACAACAATCATCCACCATGTATATGAGAAGCCCTTACGGAATTATTATTACATGCGAAGTTCCCCTTTCTGCTTTGGATCGGACTCAACATTCACCCACTCAACAACAACCCAACCAACTCAACCATCCCAGCTCCCACTCAGCTATTCAGCCATTTTCAGACTCACCTTCGGAGCGATGGAGACGAAGTCGCAATCGCAGACGAAGTAAGAGTCGCGTGAGGAATCACAGCACGCGCGGTGTGCCAACGAATGGTCAAGTGGCGCCTTCATCATCGAGGTTTATTTGCATATAAAGCGTGTGGTGGCACCAAAAACTCAATTGCCACATGGCCGGGAGGGAGTTGGAGGCCTTTGCTTTTGATTTCTTTGTGGCATACGAGTGCCCGAAAAAGTATGCTAAGAAATTAAGCACATTCGCAATTTGCGTGCTGCGGTTGCTGTGCTGTGCTCGGGGCGTATGCGCAATGCAAAGCAAATATATTTGACCCTTATGACACACGCAAATAAAAGTGCACGTCATTACCTTGATTTGCTGCGACCTGTAACTCGAGTCTCGAAACACTGCTCAAGGCGGCATACTTGTACATATTTCTAATCCCTTTTGTTGTTCGAGTTGCCATTAGAAACACGGGCAGAGACAAATTGATTGCCAACGCTTATCGAATGCAAATAATGTTCACTTGAAAACTCTTATAGTACACTGAGAGTTGTCCCATAAATCCCTGGAGGCAGCTCTTGATCCATTTCATTTATGCTAATCAAAAGGCAGCAGCAGCAGAATCAAAATCAATTTCTTGGCATTATGCGAGCTGAGTCGATAGTTGAGGCATCTGCTGGTCCAATGGCTGTGATAAATCAAAACAATTAAGTCGCTTTAAATTGGAGGGCGGAGAGAGAGCGAGAGAGAGTCAAAAGCGGAGCCAAGCCATAAAGTGACTAGCATTAACCAAAGTCTCAAGTGGGGCTAATAAGCTTGAGACAGCGCTAATTTTACCCTCATTAAACAAACTGACATGGCAGCCAAGCAAGCAAGCAGGCAACCAAAGTTGAGGCACACAGACCAGCGACCGAAGACCGACGTCCCTGTCCCTGTAGCTGTCGCTGTCGTTGTTGCTGTCTTTCGACTCTGTCGCTGTGGCCAAGTGGATGTGGATACGAGGACACAAACTCAAAAGCACAACGTCGCTTTACTGTCGAAGCTTGCTAACATTTTAGAGGCTCAATAAACTCGAACCCAAACTCGACTTTCCTCCCCCCCCTATTCCCACAGAAATTGCGATGGACGACCCATAGACGGAGCTTGTCTCAAGTCAGCCCATCACCCCCGACACAAAGGCTCTGGCGTTGCCATTTTGGCAGTCATTAACGGCAAACTGCTTCATCATTTAATAACCCAAAAGTGAGCTGGTTAAATGCCGAGGCTGCCATCCTGCCAGCCTGTGCTGGCCCTAAAAAACATTCAATCCTCCCCACATAGATACCACCATTCATACCGACAAACATTCCGACCCACAACAGCTTGGAAAAAAAACCAACGAAGAGCAAGTGAAAAAAAGTGGCGTAGAACATGCCACACTTATTTTTATAGATTTCATTTTAACGCCGAAAAGGCAAACGCATCAAGGCTGAAGAAACGCTCTGCTTCACTCCCTCCCTCCCTTCGCTTCGATGCCACGCCCATCACTTTATGTTTGTGTTCGTTCTGGTTACGTTTCCTTGGCAAGCGCACATAGCTGGCATGCCTACATCAAATTGGCAAGGCGTCAAGCCAGTCAGCCAGCCTGTCTCTGAGCGAGAGGAGACCAACACACAAAAAAAAAGGGTTCATTATGGCAATTTGCTTAAACTCGTGTGCCTGCCACAGCCCCAACTTGAAGTTTGTGTCTTTTTCGGTTCTTGTGTTCTGTTTTTTTCTTCTTCTTCTTCCGTTGTTATGGTTCGAGAGTATCTTTTGCCTTTTTAAAGCCTACGCAATGAAAAACGCGCCACAATTTGGCGGACTCTTTTTTTTTTTGGTTTTTGTGCCTTTTGCTATTTGCTCGAATGGTTTCTCATGGCCATTTCAAACACATTGCGCCAGCAAAAGTTCATAAAATATAATGATAAGCAGCATTTGTTTTCCTCTCGTGGCCAATGATTAAGGTTTTGCCACACTTTAAACTTTCAACGCTGCAGTTCAATGCACTCCAAACGTCAACTTTCTTAGTCCTCCAACTTAGGACTCTTACCTTCTATCGTTGTATCGTGTGTGTGCACAATGTCGCCTTATTTTAATATGAATTTCTTTTAAGCCACTCTCAGCAGGTGGTTGATTTCGCCAGTTTCGTGCCACTAAGTTTTTATTATAATAGCAGCAAAGCAGCCAAAGCAGCAAATGCCTTTGCTCTAGTTATGTTTACCCATGGATATTTATGACATCATTTCAACAGGCGCAGAAAATTTTTAATTGCATACTCCGAGGTGCCTTCGATTGCTGGCAGTTGCAGTCAAATCAGAAAAGTATTTGAAAATGCACTTAGGCTCAAAAAGTGCTGGCTCACTTAGGGCGACACTTGAGAAACACATAAAGACCACGCAAACAGTCGCAACAAAGGCAAGCAATGACACTGGCTTACAAAAATAAAATAAGTTACAAATGTGTTGTTCTTAAATTAATTTAAATTGTAAAAATTGTATTAGACTTTCAATAATTTTTAAAAGTTGACTTCCAACCTTTCTTGCCAGACACTTAATTTAATATTTCCAACTAATATCATTACACTTGAGTAATAAAAATGTGCCTTTGTCGTCTGTGGTCGCCGGAAGTGGACTGCCAGCAATGTAGAAAGAGTTAGCGTGATGTGTTTTAATATGCCCTGTTGAAATTATTGTTGATGAAAAGGAGTTGACTGATTTATAATAATGTTGTTGATATAACGAAAAAGATACAAATTTTCTAAGCTGCGTTTTCTTCTTTAGAAAATATTTTAATATAAGAATGAAGTCTATATGAGGGTAATATTCATACATTTTTTTAAATATTCCGAAATTTCATTATCTTTTCTCTCGCACTTTTCTGCAGGGTATCGTGGCATCTATTCCTATTTTCGTACATTTTTATTTGTCGTGCGTTTGGCCAGAGTTTAATTATATTTGCGTGAGCTTGTGACATTGCTGCTTGGACTTTGTTATGCATGAGATTGCGACTGGAAATTCGTCTTGACGTTGCGCACTCGAGTGACGCATTTAAAAAGTTATTAACTGTGTTTCAGCGTGGCTCCCTCGTCAGGCAGTCAGCAGGCAGTCAGTTAGACAAGTAAGACAAGTAACTGTGACCATTGGTATCACTTTATTTCAATGTCCTTGCGTCATTGTTGACTGTTGTCGTCGGTCGACTGTTGGCACTCGACGGTTGAGTGTTGACTGAATTGTCAACGACATGATTTGTCATCCTCAGACGCGTTTAACGAAGCGACCGATTTGGTTTTCAGGAGGCTCATCGGTTGCCTTTGATCGATTATCCAACACGTTGTCGTGCTTGTTGTAGGAGTATTTTATGTTATTACTGTTGTCGCCTGGCCATTAATGGGTAATAAGTAAATTGCGTGCTTTCCCCATTCGCAGTGATTGCTCACTTTTCGACAGTTTCTGTTCTCTCTCGCCTTTCGGCTCTCGACTCTCGACTCGCTCATCAGCTGCTGCGACGTTTGACGTCTGTCCACTCAGCACCTGACCTTTGGGCTATATCCTGAGTTGCGGTTGCCCATTAATCAAAGCAGACAACAGAGACGCCAATCGTTGGGAGAAGCAAATGTTGGCCAAACTGGGCGTGTTTCGGTATTTTTTTTTTTCGTCAATTCCGTTTGCATTTTCTATTTTGGTTTACTACATTATGAAGACATTTCGTGTCGTGTCGATTTGCTGCAGCACACTCGGCGTATGCGTAACATATTGTTGTTATTGTGTTCGACGTTTGCGTTTTGTGTGCCAAGTAATTGGTGGCAAGTGGCAAGGGCAACAACAAAATAAAACGAGAAATATGGTAATAATATTTGATTTGAAGTAGCTTCCTGTCAACTCCCTTTGCCTCATTCCCTTCTCTTCTCTAAGTTTATTCAGCATTCACGATTCACGACTTTGGCAGTTGCCTAATCTTTCGCTCGCTCTCTCTTTCTTTCTCTCTCTGCGTGTATGTTAGAGTATTTATTCAAATTAAGGTCAAAGGCGGCCTTTGTTTGTTGCGGGGCAGAGTGGAGTTCGTTGGGTGGTTTCTCGTTCGTGGTTCGCTTCTCCCATGTCCCTCAGCTAATGTTGTTTTCAGTGGCAATTTATGTTTTCAGTGGCATTTAATCAGCCGAGCCTTGAGGAAATTTGCACATTTATCGCTGGCCCGGCCTCCATTTTTGTATTGCCGATTATCGTACTCGTATGCATGCATATCGTATTGAGTGTATTGTACTATATCCTTTGCCACATCCTCCTATCGAAACGCATATCCTTTGCATTGAATCTAAATTGTTTTATGCCTTTCTGCTTGGGCATCCCCTTGGCAGTCGTTTGCGCCTTTGTTGCTGCTCCTGCTGCTTCTGTTGCCACCGCCAAATATGCTAAACAGATAAAATTCGATTCGATTTCGTTTTCGTTTTGCGTTTTCGCTTTTCATTTTCCGCATTCAGTTTTCAGTTTAGATGGGGGAAGCCTGCTTGCTTAATTTATCTCTGCCACTCTGTGTGAGGCCCAATACACAAATACATTCCGCTGTTTTTACAGAATTTCCAATTTGTTTTGATAATATTTTAAGTTGGTTGTCCAGAGTTATTTCTAACAAGCTTTTTAAAGTTTTAGAGAATTTAAAAAAAAAATATTTTTTTATTGCTAAACGAACTAATCTGTTATGCCAATAACAATTGAAGTTGATATGAAGACTGCTCCAAAATATTTTAATATTTCTAATAGTTTTAGATTACTATGAATGCAAATTAATCTTTAATTCCAAGAAATATTTAAACTGTTCAGAAATATTTCAAACTTTTTAAAAATTGTACGAAAATATTAAAATATTTCTTAAGCTTTTGGTATACTATTAAATGCAAACTTATTTGTAATATCAAAGACTATTTTCGATGACTTCAATCCAATTCAAAAACTTTATAGAATTACCAAAAATATATATGTTTCTTGTTACTGTTTCCCCTTATTTATCAAAACATAAACCCATAACCAGTCATACCTAGGCAGGGCATTTAATTTGCGCTGATTGGATTAGCTGTGAGCATTGACAGCCGGTTCGGGCTGCTCATTTGCAGCAAATGCTGAAGTTTTGTTGGCCAAAAGCGTCAACAACATGCATTGAGGTTGCAACCACACGGCCGATGACAGAGTTGCAACGTTTGGCTTTCCAACAACCAACAACAACCTGATCTCCCTTTTATACTCCCACTCCACAAAAAAAGCTGACAACACTAATGAGACGCCACCCAATGTTGCAACTCCATAAGGGAGGCCCTGCCACGCCTCTGAATGTTGCAAGTTGCTAGTTTATGGCATTTGTTTTTATGCAGTTTTTCGCCTTACCTGGTCGGCCTTCGTTCCATTCATCTGCCTGCCTCCAAGCTGCCACAACTTTGACATAATTCTGGACTCGACTGACAGGCTTGGGCCAAAGCCAACTAGTACAAAAAATGTATAATATATATATAGAGAGAAATCTGCTATATATATAAATGTCTGTAGGAAGAGCGGAAAGTTTTTTGGGTGCTTTGACTCGGGTGGTTTTTTTTTGCTTTGCTATGCAGCTGGTTGTTGCTTTTGCACAACCAGCAAAAGTTGATAACGAGCAGGTGTTAAAATGTGACCAAGTGTAGGCTGCTGCTGCTAGAGACACGCCCCCTTCTGGCCCATGTTGCACTCACTGCTCCCTTCAGCTGCCTGTTCGGGTGATTACAAGTTGTTGACACTTTGCAGTTTGTGGCGAGAACTCAAAGCAAAAAACAAAGTTGACACCGCCTTCGCTTCTCCGCCCCCGTCACCGCCACCGCCTTCGAGTATATTTGGTGTTGCTGTGACCATGGGCAACATGCCGCAACATTCGTCCCGCAGCTGAGGCTTGTGCTTGTCCTTGTGCTTGTGCTTGTGCTCTCTCGTCTTAAGCCCATTTGAGCTGCCAGCTTGTTTGTGGCTGTCACGCAGCGTTGCCACAGTGTGTGTGTGTTGTGTGAATTGGCCGGCCATATTCAGAGCAGCCGAAGCAGCAGCAGCAATGCATATTTGCTGTCACGTTTCCCCTAACCTCCCTTCCCCGTATCGCCTTTGCTGCCCTTACACTCATCTACCTTTATGGCATTACAAGTTTAAGAGCCTCGGCGTCATACGTTGACTTTTTAATGAGCTTTCTGGCGGCAATTTGCCGAAAGGTGAAATTACGTAAAGAACCACAGACACACGCACACACACACATTTACACATATGTGTGAGGTGTGTAGAAAGTGGGGGGGGAAGGGAAGGGAAGGGGGCATCTTTGCCACAATGCGTACACACACACATTTTTGATCAGTGCCCAAGTCGAATATCATTTCACATATCGTTAAAATTCGTTTAGGCGCAGCATACAAATTGCTACATTTCCGCTAAAACTTTGAGGTGCCACGCCTCCTCCTCCGCCCTCTCTCTTAGACCACAACCACTTTAAGAAATATATATATATGTATATATAAATGTATGTATGCAACGTGTGCTGTGGCATCAGCGTCGTTGACTGTAAATTGAATGAAATTGAAAAATTCAACGCAACAGCAATTCCATTACACGTTTTTCCTGGCTCATTTTCACCATGTTTTTCCTCTCCCCCCACAACAACCTCAAACTGCTTGACTCGAAATTTATTCATTACATGCAATTTTTTCATTTTTTTTTTTCTTCGTTTCACTTTCGTTTATCTGGTTGCTGGCATTTCTTGAGCATTTCGCTTTCATTGAGCCTCATCTCCGGCAGCTCGTCGTCATCGTCGTCGTCGTCTTCGGCGTCTTCGTTGTTGTCTGGCGCATTAGGCTGGCAATCAGAAATCATGTGTGAAATGGAAAAAATGTGAAAACACTGAATTCCATGCGAAATAAAATGAAAATCGCGGTGCGAGCAGCTCGAAAGAAACAAGAAACAAAAACACGACCATTACCGTTTGCCTGAGGGCATCCATAGGCATTTATCTTCAAGTGTTTGTCTCGATGTTTCTTTCTCTGTGTGTATGTGTGTGCTTTCAATTACATTGGCAATTGCTGTGGTAACAACACCGGAAAGTGTCGTTGGCCCGTGGGCGTGGTTAACAACAATCCACAATGTGTCCAATGCTTGTCCATTCCAACTATGGGCCACAACTAATCAATATGAATGAATAAATAATCGTTTACAAATACCTAAAGCCTGAGGAGACAGAACTTCTGCCTTAGCATGGTAATATTTGCAATCTGCATTTTATAAATATGCTTATGCGCAATCAACAATGCCACAGCCATAGCTTGGTATCCTTTGCAGCTCCATCCACAGCTTTAGCTCCAACTCGGTTTCCATCTGCAACTTCCGCTCTTGCTTTTGATCCGACTGTGGCTGCTGCTGTGCGACATGTTGGGCACATTTCGAATGCCGAATGCGTTTCCTTTTAATGTCTAATATAAATGCCCGCTGTCTCGCATTTACTTTCTTGGCTGTCGTCAATAAGCGTTCAATATGTGTGGCACTCCCTGTCCTGTGACAGGACCTTTCTCGCTTTCGCTTGCATTGCGTTTGACATGCGTTGGGCGATTGCAATTGCCGACTTATGCTTATCGCATAAGCAAATAGCAATGTCGCTCTGCAGCAGCAATGCAACCAGCAACAAGCAACCAGCAACAGCAAACTGTGGGCAACTGTTGCCACACACATCCTTTGATCCATCCTGACCATTTCCCATTACACACAAACACACACATACAATGTGTTTGTTTATTCCGCAAGTTGCTGTCAGCATTTACCTTATCCTTATGAATTTTACAATTCTCCTGATGCGCATAATAGAAATAAACAATCCTGACCACGCTTCACATAAACTAGACTTCTTTTCTACTATTCTATGTACATAAATATTTTTCTCTTCGAATGCGTTTTAATTTTCTTAGTTATTTATGTTTTTTTTATTCATTTTCTTTTAACTCTATTGCAATTCAATTCTGGTTTTTGCTGCTGACTTTTTGATCTACGCTGCTTCAATTGATATTGTGTATTTGATGAAGAGCTAAATAGAATTTGAAAGCTCTTGATTTTCTAGATTTATGAGTGTGAAATGCCATTTGTCTCTAAATCTGTTTAATTACTCGAAAGAAATACAGTTATGTTGGCCTAGCAAAATTTGATTAAAAACCAAAATTTAATAACATATTTCTACACAAATTATTTGACTGTGATTTTTGATAAGTTTTAAAAATATAATCATATTTATTTAGACTCTGTTTTAAATGATTTTACTGAATACCACACTAAATTAATATTGTTATGAAGCTATATTTTAAATCCAATTTTATTTAGAATTATAAATAAATATTTGACTATTTTTCTAAGAAATTTTTTAACAATGAAATTTTTATATTTGTTAAATAAAATATTTACTTGAATTGTCCTTAAGTGGTGGGAAATTAAAAAATATTCTTAATGTGCTATAAAAAAATATAATTCAATCATAAATATATAATCAGTTGCTACTTTTCATCATTATTTACATGTCAAAGTACAAATCTTTAATTATTTTAAGAGTTTTTTGCGAATATTTGTATTATATTGCTTTTATGATATTATTTATTTCTTTTTATATCCAACTTGATACAAAAGACTCGACTTTAAGCTTGTCAAGGCTCATATTTAAAGATCTGTCACTTTCGAGGTGTTTTAAGCATATGTTTGCCAGTGTGTATGTGTGTGTGTGTGTAATTTCGGTTAGTTGATGTCGCTTACAAACTTGCATACTAAATAAGCCCTCAGCTCTCCGCAGTCACCTCATCCATTCTACAATTTGCAGTCTTCAGCCGCCACTCATTTGTTTTCTTTTCGCGCCCAAAGGCGTGCCACAGTATGTGGCGAAGAAGCACATGACGTTTGCAGCGACATGTTCTGTTACACCCACACTTACACACTTACACACACACAGACTAACACACGCAATTACAGCCGCACAGCATTGTTGCAATTGCACGGGAAATAGACTTTTTGAATGCGAATGCGTTGCACATGTCGTAAGGAATACGCTTACAAAAAAAAGTTGCGCCACAACCCGAAAGCAGAATGAAGAGCACACACAAACACACAAAAAAAAAAAAGAAAACACGATGTAAAGAAAAGAAAAAGAAACGAGAATCCAGCTAGCAATAGGGGAATCTTTTTTCTTGTAAGCAATTTCTTATTTTTTTATTTTCTTCTCTAATTTTTTTTTTTTTTTTTTTTTAGTTTTGCAGTTGCAAGTTAGTTTTTTCCTTTCGGGCCGAAACACGAATCAAGTGGCGGGAGTGGTAACTAAAAGGTGTAGAGGAAGGAGGAGCTGAGGCAAGACAACTGCTTGCTATTCCACATGCAGCAGACTGCATCCTGTCCCTGCGGTTTGCGCTTGTTCTCTTAGATGTTTGTCGTTGTTGTCGCCATTGTAGTAGATGTTAGTGGGCCCCGTCTTCATGTTTCTTCATGTTGTCAGCGTTGTCGTGGTAGTAGCTGCTGCGATGCTGTCTCTAAATCCGTGCTACTTAAATTGTCCCTAAAATCCTCGTGGCAATTCTTTCGCCATGAAGCACATGCAGCTTTTGTGTGTGTTCTGTATGAGAATTTAATGACATTCTTAAGTTGTCATCAGTGGTTGGCAGGCCAAAGAGACCAAAGCAGGCCAACTAGACTCGACTAGACTCCACTCTCAGCTCGACTCTCGACTCGACTCGTCTCGACTCGACTTGAGTTGAGTTCAGTTGACTGTTAGCTGCATTGCATCCACAAAAAATAAGGAAAACTGGAACTCAAACTGCGCGCTGTCAGTACCTTTTTGGACTAGCTTTGCTTTGGCTTTTTATCCTGTATTCCTGTTGTTGTCCTTGTTGCCTTGTTGCCGTGGCTGCGCTGAGAATATTAAATTGACTGGGGCCAACAAAATGAGTAGAATCATTAGCGTACAACGACTCACTCTCAGCAGCAGCCCAACAAATTGCGCCCACATATTGCGCAATCGCTGCCGTTGCCGTTCCCGTTGCTGCATTTTGCTGCTATTGCTGCTGGCATGTCGTCTTTTGAAGATGAAGTCATATCAGCATTAGTGTCTGCTGTCTGTTGGACGCTCTCGGCAAAGTTGGGCTGTCGCTCTCTCTCTATATATGCCATAGAATAGATTCTACTACTAGTTTTTTTTTTGGCTGCTTTCTTAGCCTCTAACAGGATGAGAAAGGAAGAGAGAACAGCGTAGAGACATTTGCATGCATTTTGTATTTTTGGGGTCAGATCTGAGATATGAGATTCGTAGTTGTACTTGTACTTGTCCTATATGCAATATCTTCCCATATGATTGTGTGCCTGGGTAGAAGAAGATGAAGAGGAAGAGGGACAGGCGAATTTAATTTCAATTTAGGAGCAAAACATTTGCGCTGCGCCTGTCAAGCATTTTCCATTTGCATTTATTTTTGCGCTGTATGCGCAAATCTTTTGCTATTTGTACAAGAGACAGCCGCAGACTAGAGAAAAAGCCGCGCGCATTTGAATATGCAATTTGCAATTTGACTTGACGACGACAACGACGAGGCCAAAAACCGCCAACCCATCCAAGTGTGTCACCCTTTTATACCCCGGGACAAGCTCGAGTTAATCTGCGGGCTTAAGAAATGCCAGACGCGGGCTTGCAGAGTCACAGTTATACGTAGTAGTCACAGTTACAGTTGCAAGTTGCAAGTCGCAGTTACAGTTGCCGCACACATAAAAGCTGCACGCCGCGACATTTTATCACAACGCGAGTTTGTGATGGTTTTTTTGCTATATTTTTTTTTTGTGTGACCAGAGAGAGAGCGAGTCCTCTGGCGTTTGGCTGACATTTGAGGCATGAGGCAAGATTTATGCACTGGGGCTGCAGTTGAAGACAGCTGTCGTTTGCTGGCGCTGTCTTTTTCTGTGAGCTCTAATAGCTTTTTATCCGCGTGCATGAAATATGCCGCGAAAATGGCAAATAGAGCCGCCGGGAATATGGAAAGTGTCAATCCAAAAGTTTTTTCTCAAGTGTGGCGACAATGACAGAAGAGTGAGAGAGAGAGAGATAGAGAGAGGGGAGAACATTTCCAGTGATGGGCTTAAAGCAGTCGAAATGGGGAAAAGCGAAAGGGATAAGGTAAAGAGGCCAAAATTAAACCTGGGGCAGACTAAGTACAGCTAAGTTGTCTTGACACGCCACTGACAAGTACACTACACAAACACACACACACACACACACACACAGACATCAGAGCAGACAGTCAATCGCACACACACAGACAATTAAGTCATGATAAATTGCTATTGTATGCGTTTTCAGTCATAAGCGCAGGCGGCAGGCAGCACCCAAAATGAAACAATAAGCCACGTCCGTCAAGTCAACTTGAGGCGACAAGAGTCGAGTCGAGTCGAGTCGAGTCGAGTCGAGACGAGCCCGAGTCGAGTCAAGTTATGAACGGAAGCAGACACACATACACATACAGACACACCTATACACACTCTAACACAGACATAGGCAACACTTCGTCACAGTCACAGTCACAGACAATGCGACCAGACAGTACAAACACCTAACACTTGCTGCCACACTATCTGTGTGTTTAGTCGATGTGTGTGTGTGTGTGTGTGTGTGTAGAGTTTTGCTCTGTCATGGCCTGAGTTTGGGCTTGTGCTTGGGCCTGAGAATGACGGCTTTTGCTGTTGCAAAATGCTTGAAATTCATGCGTTCTGTCAAGTAATTTACCCCAAGCGCGATCCACACACAGTCAAACCAGCCCAAGTGGCTGATGCCTCGCCTCTCACTCTATCTCACTCTCTCACCTTCTCTTGTTGCCCGGATGAGTGTGTGTGAAGTGGTGTAAAGGTACAAAATGAATGTTATTCTACCGGTTGCCATCAACTTTTGCTGTTGCATTCTGAGTGCCATGGCCGCTAGTTTGTTGTTGGGCTCAGCAAATGATGACAAAACCAATGACGTTGGCTTGTAAAGCACATAGATCTGACAGCAAAATACAAGCTGTTAACAAGCTGAACTTTAATCGACTTTAACCATTGTAACCTATTTGCTTAACAGCAGAATTTTAATTGAAAGTAAAAGTTTGGAGTACAGATGTTTTTAAAACAATCGCTTATGTGCTTTTTAAAGTATATAGTTGGCGTTTAAAGCTGATCTAGCTGAACTTTCTTCAACTTTAAGCATTGAAAGCAACTACGCAAGCTGTAGAGCTTTAACTCAATTAAATTGTTTTAAACACATAAATTGACAAACCTAAATTTAATGTACTTAATAAAGCAGAAACTTGGCGTTTGAAGCTCAAAGATCTGAGAGCTACCTATAAGCAAATATTCATGAAGTTTAAGAGAATTTCAGCATTAACAACTTTCACCTAATATGTAGAGCTATAATTGAAATTAAGAGCTTAAAGCTAAAAACAATGAACTTCATAAAGCACATACATAGGTGGCTTAAAAAGCTCATAGATCTGTCAGCATACAAAGCAAATGTAGATATGCATTTTTAAAACAAGCTTTAATGCGCTTTAATATGTAAATTTCAACATAATTATATTTTAAGTCAATTTGAAGCTTATTAAGAATTAAATTAATTTGTCTTAATTTAACTCAACTTCAAAACACCAACTTTTACTTTCAATTGACAATACTATTGTCAGGACAATCACGTCAAGTTCATGCACTCAAATTAGCTTTAATGTGCTTTTAAGCGAGTCGCCAGCAATGTCAGCACTTTGCTCACTTAATCGCATATTTAATGGCCAAATCAGAGCCAAATGCCATCAGACTAGTAACATAAACGGGTACACACCTTCACCTGGCTAATTGCGAACGTGTGTTTACACTTGAATGGCACGGCACCTCATTAGGATGCTCGAAATTATTCAATAGCCCCCTTTTTGGCACGCTGAATTGAACCCTTTTTCCATCGTCGTCGCAACAACTTAACTTGGGTTCGTCGACGAACAATGCGATTAAAATTTTATTTAAATGAATTTTCTGCTCATGCTCAAAACTGCTTCCGGCAACAAGCTCGGATATTGCGTATACGCATCGTGCTCCAGGTAAAGGCAAAAGACTTTTGGCCATGCTGTTAACTCTTCCAGTATAGTGTGTCCTTTTTTGAGTGGAATCTATTATACGTATCCTACGACCGTAACCGTTTCCCCCAAAAAGAAAAGAAAAAAGAAATTGCCAAATGTTACCTTTCAGCTGGTTGACTCTGACTTTGACTTGGGCCCTGGCCGAGACGTTAGTGTTAGTGTTAGAGCCGGTGTTCGTGTTGAGTTGCCTTTATTGAAAAGTGTTCATTTGAGTCACTCGACTTGTAGTTGGGCCAATAGACTGAGCCTAATGCACACAATTTGCTTTGTATGTCCTTTTCTCATGTGCGTGCCTCCCCCCCTTAAGCCTATCCCAATGTGTGTTATGGCTGGAAATTAACATTTTCACCCACACACACACAGTAAGGTACACACAATTGATGCATTACTCGTAGCTGGACAAAGACTTGGGTTGAACTTGGAGATGGAGTTGGGGTTGGGAGATTTTTTGGGGTTGGAAACACGTCAATTAGCTGCAAACCGGATGATAAAACTTTAAGTTTTACTTCACTTGACTAAGTGACTGAGTGACTGAATGCAATTGTTCTGACTGACGCTGACATGTTTACGCATTGTTGTTACAGCTTCCTGGTTTTCATCGCTACCTTCGCTGCTTGTGGTTGGTTTGCTGCCAGGCCAAGTGCTTTGCCTCTGCTTCTAATTATGCGCCTTCTGCAGGGCAACAAACCAGGCAACAGAAACAACAAAAAGAAAGGGAAAGAGGACACTCAAGTGGCTGCAACTGTCACAGTTGCGTTGTGAAGCAGCAGCAAGAAATATAAACATATATATACTTGTGCGTGTCTGTCTCAGTGTTCTCTGTGAGTGCGGATGAGTGCAAAAGTGTGAGTGTGAGTGTGTGAATGTTTGCTTGTGATGTTTTTTTAATTTTCGCGAAATAAGCAATTCTCACGTATTCATCTCTCGGCATGCGGCGTCTTGCGGTGTTTAAGCTCAGCGCATTCGTGTTTCATGCCCAACAACTGCGTTCGCTGTAAATTCAATTCCAACTTCATGGTTTTTGTGGCTCCGTTCTTGTTGTTGTTATTGTTGTTTCGCCAACGGGCGACTGTTTGCCACCTGCCACCGTGCAACTAAGAAAAACGCTTTGTACTTCAAAGCCCAGCAAAATTTGCACTCTACTCTCTTTAGTTCTCTGTTGTTCTCCGTGTGTTGTTTGCTGTGCGTTGTTGTGTGTGTCTTGTGCTGTGTATTTGTGTGTGTTGTGTGTGTGCGTCCGCATGCTGCGATTCGCTGTTGTCTTCGTGTTCTGTTTTGCACTGTGTCTTTACATTCACTTTGTTTATTACCAAAAATTTGTTTTATTTTCGCTCGCAATCGATTGAAGTTTAGTTCGCTTTATTTCGTTGATTTTTTTTTTTGCCCCGCTGTTATAGCTACTGGGCTTTTAAATTCAAGAGCGTGTGTGTGAGAGTGTGTGATTGCAAGTGGGTGTTTTGTAATTCTTATTTTGTTAGCGTTTTGCTTTGATGTTGGCCGCCAAATAAAAGTGCTCTCACTTGTTTATGCTTCCACTAGAAAAGGAAACGGAAGCACGCTTCCATTTAAATTCCAAATCAATTTTCGTTACAGTTTGCAATTAAAGTTAGTTTTGGGTATTCAAAACTGTTTTCAAATTATTAAATGACTCAATTGTATTTACATAATGCGATTGCCTACTTATATCCTTAACCATAACTAATGTATGTTTCTTTTACTTTATTTGCAGGTAAGTCTGTCGATATTCTTATTGCATAGTGTAAGTATTTCTTTGGCTAGCTACTTATAGCTTAATTGTATTAAAGTAATTATAGTCGACATTTATTGTTGGCGCAAATCTCGTAAATATACAAGGAGTCCACTTTGCCCTTTACAGCCTTTGGTAGGGCTCCCATTACCAAGGGGTGCGGGGGGTACATCATTTAGAGGGGTCGGCATGGCAATGCTTTGATTTCGTGCGATAATTATAACGTGCTCTCATGCGCCACCCGAAACGCAAATTCGCCAGCTATGTACGTGCAGCTATGCGTCATCATCAATGTTGAGTGGGTGGACGAAGTGGTTGCTAGTTGTGTATGTGTGTGTGTGTGTGGATCATAGCTATAGCTATAGCTATATAGCTTTGGCTATTCACTCGTGCGTTTGGCGGGCCCGGCTTTATGGATTTATTGCGTTGGCGACACGTTGATATGCCACACAGTACACAAGTCCAAGTCTTTGTCCAACTTCGACTCAAGTCTAGGCCGGCGCCAATTTCTGGCTGCCCTCCCCTTGGCAAATTTCGTGCTCATTGTTTTATGGGTCGCTAGTGCTCGACGAAAACTTCAAGAGCTGTTGGCCGCTGGGCATGTTGCGGGTGTAGGTTGCAGGTTGCAGATGGCAGTCAAGTCGCTGCTGGCAAACCTACAATACTCTTACTGTATTTTCTTCTTTCTTTTTTGCTTTTTTTGCTTTGCCAATTACCGCAAGGCTCGTGGCACTAAGTCGACGCTTCGGGCACTCGCAACGTATACGTAATTTTTATTGGACATTGCCACGCGTCGCCACCGTCTTCGTCTTCGTCTACGTCTTCGTGGATAACGTGAGCTTTGCTCGTACAAAGTCCTAGGCCAACATGAAAAGCTTCGCACACACAGCGCACACAACGTTGCGGCCCACGCTGCGAATACGCTATCAAAACAAAACGGATAATTGCAGTGCCGCTCTCTACGGGCTCTCTGCTTTGACTTTGTTCTCTCTCTTGCTGCTGCTGCATACTCTCCACTCGTGGCTACCTGAAGAGGGTTGGAGCATAGAGGGGAGACTTACCTGCTGTACTATGTGTTCCATGATAGCGGCAGACTGGGGATTCGCTGATTGCGCCACTTGACACACATTCGAGAGCCAGCGACTCGTAATTGTAATTGATTCATCAGCAAAGCAAATTAGCGCACTTGCTGCTCATTCCATTTGGCTCTGCCAGTTTCACGAGATGCTCCTAATTGATTGCATTTGAAGCAAACTGACAACTGGATTGCCAATCGCACTGCAAATATAGAAAATAGTATAGAAGAATGCCATTAACTAATGCCACAGAGATGGAGATGCATAACAACTGTGGACCAAATGCCAATGCAACTAGAAATTCCAATGTGCAATGTGCAAATAGAAATAGGAATTGCAATAATTGCGTGAAATACTCATGCCGTAATTCCACTTTGCCATGTCCTCTTTGCGGCTTCTACAGTTTGACAAGCACTGCTCACAGAAGTCTACACACAACACAAAAATTTGGCGCCAAACGAACGTACGCTCTCTCGCTATCGCTCTCGTTTCGCACGAACACGAAGTGTGTGTTCCTTGCCGAAGCGAAGCGAACGACACGCGAGCGACACACTGCCGAGGACACGAAGCGATGAAGCAGTTGTTGGCAATGGCCAAAGGGACACAAACAGTTTGCGACTAAGACTCGTGAGGAACGGACACGCGGCCAATAGCAAACGGGCATTTGTGTAGCGTGCCACCGTGCGAATCGAATTACGAATCGGACTCGTTCACCATGTGTGTATGAGAGTGTCCTTAGAGCAGAAAATGTTTGAATGCAAATGAATTATGTACAACCGGCTTGGACAACACCACTGATTAGTGACAGTGTGTGTAGTTGTTGTGTGTGAGTGCGCGCTTCAATCGTGCGTGACCAACGACGACGTCATTCAAGAGCTGAATACGTGTGCGTGTGCTCTCGTCCCCCCTCCCAGAAGGAACATCAACGTCAACGCGATCGTGGTACAGTGTTAAAAAAAATAAAGAAACAACAGCTAAAAGTGCGTAAATCACTGAGTGTCAGCAGAGTCAGTCAAGTGTGATTTTCATATGATTTAAGCCAGAAACAAAAACCCACAAAAAAAAAGGACAAACACTGCCAGAGATTTGTGTTGTTGCTGCTGCTGCATATGCCATATAATTTAATTTGGCAAATGTGTTGGAAAATTGTACAGCAAAGCGAAAAGCGCAAGGCATTCACTGAGACAAAGAATCAGGACTCAGGACTCAAGGCCCAGGAGTCAGAGGCAGTCAGTCAAGCGGCTGTGAAGGCTTCACACACTTCACACACTTACCTCGCTTCGTCCTTCGCTTCGATTCAGTTAAATGCTAATGGGTTAATGCGGTTCAGCGCTAGCGCTTCAGCTTACATTCTCGCTCTCATTCTCTCGCTGAGAACTATCGCATTTACATAGTATATCTTGTTATTTACCTAGGCGCGCCACTCTCGTTAATTGTATGCAAAAAACTTGCAAACAATCGCTGTTAGCTCAACTGAGTGTGACTGTGTGTGTGTGTGTTGGTGGCACAGCCTTTGCAACAACTTTTTCGGTGGCTGCTTCAATTACTAACAGCCCCGCAACAATAGCACTATTTCCGCTCTAAAATTTGAGCCAAGTTTTTGAGCCAGCTGCGTTTCGCTTTACCGCTTGCTCGCTTGTGTCTCTTCTCGCCTCTGTGTGTGTGTGTGTCTTTTGGCCACCTTTCGACTGGCTCGTTGCCGTTCACTTAGTAAATAAATTGGCAATCGCATTTAATGTGAGTTTATGTGCGTCGCAGGTAGCAAGACCGTGAGACTACACGTTAGTAGTTTTATACGTATATAGTATATACTATATATATTTTTTTTTATTTTCATTCTCTGCTCGACTCGCTCGCTCGCTCCGACTTTTTCGAGGCTCGTCGACGTTGTGCTCATGTGCAAATCGTAAATTTACGTTAATGCCGAAATTTCACGTGATAATGACGTGATTACCTGGCACACAAGCCCCGAAAAAGACGCCACCGACGACGAGTGGAATGACTTTTTCTGGGTGGAAAATAAGGCAACACTCACTAACATACTACACATGTGTCTGTAGGCTCTGGCAGTTTTTTGGGTAAATAGCAGCACTAAATATTGCGTTCCATTGCATACTCTCGCGTCTGCTTTGCCTTTGCTGTCAACTTTTGCTGTTCTGGTCTCGTTTGTGAGCCGCTTAGGTAGTTTTGTTTTGTTTTTGTTGTCATTTGCTGTGTTGCTATTTGCGGAATTTAAGCATAAACTACTACTAAACAACTACTTCAATACACAAAGTATTGCATTTAGTCGAAAACAACTTCGCATTTACTTGTTCGCCAAACTGAATTGGCTTTGCTCTAATAAATTGAATAGCGATTTAAATGCATTCAACTCTTTTGCTCTAAACTCTGTTAAGAAATCTGAAACAAAAGTTGGTGTGCTTTTTGTGTGTGTTTTTTTCTTCATTCCGTTTAATCGCAAAATGTCGCCTCATTCTTTTCGCTTTGCCGTGAACTTTTTAATTACTTTTGAACGACAATTCGAACTTTGCGCCTGTCGCTTTGCCTCTTTCGCTCGTCTTATTTTCCTTCCCTTTTACTCGCATACACTCTAATTACAAACCAATTTATTGTCGACCTGTTTTTTATTTGAAATCCTCTTTCTTATTTTCCATCTCCCGTTGAAGTTGCTTATCAATGAAAACTATTGCATTTGCCAGCGCGCGCGTTTCGAATGAAGTCACTCGCTTTGCTCGTTTTAAACGTTCGCTCGCATTGCCATTTCCGTTTCCGGCGCTACGCCTCGCCAGCCGCCAGTTTGTTAGTTTTACCTTGACATTTTTTTTGCCTCTTCTACTGCTGTTCTTTAACTTTTTTGCTGCTGTTGTTGCTGGTTCTTGTTGTTGGTTGTTGTTGTCCTTGTTATTGTTACAGTTTTTTGCTTAGTTACCTGCGCGTTTTTTTTTTATTTTGTGTGTGCTTCTTATAGCATTGCCAGGTGTTGTGTTTTTTTGCTTATTTTCTCGCCGTCGTCCTCGCTCGCTCTCTGTTTCTCTTACGCTGTTGCTTTATAACATTTACAACAACTCGAACAATATTTGTTTTTCTGCTCGGGCACCCGCACTCTCAACTCTGCAACCTGTGTGTGTGTGTGTGTGTGTGTGCGGGAGTGCACAAAAGGTTCTAGGACCTCGGTCCTAGGGTCCTTTCGCTTTGCATTTTACATTGCATTGAAATCATGAATCATTTCAGCTGCACCTACTCCAGCTAGTGTGTGTGTGTGTGTGTTTGGTTTGGTTTAATGCAGCTTTGTGACTCGCTTTGCTTCGTCTGCTTGTTTTTTACGGGTGCTACTAAGCTGATTTGCCTTAGCAATGAATTCCATTTGGCCCTTGGCTGGCGCTCTCCTTCTCTCTGTATTTCTCTTCAACCGATCGATGGCTATTTTAAAGCCGAGTGATGTCATTGAAACCAACTTTGAAATTTAACTGTGGAAGCTTTGTGTGTTAAGCAGTTTAAATAATTGCGACCACAATAAATTATTAAATCAACAACAATTACTCAAGCGATCAATCGGCAATGATATAATCAATCAATGCGCCTGGCCAGACTGTGGTTTGCCGAATGAGCTCAATAAGTCTCGACACGATGTCCTCATAAAGCCACACACCAATGCTGTGTGAGAGTTTGAGTGTGTGGTGTATGTATTATAATGCGTTTCATGACTGCAATTATGTACGACGTCGACGACGACGATGGCCCCCCTAACCCGGCACTTTATTAATACGTATACGCAGCGTGGGGCCAACAACACCAGCAAGAACAACTTGTACATGCCACACGGCATTTGGGGCTCAAGTGGTTGAGGTTTTAGCTACCCGTATTCGTTCGCAACAACTCTCAGCTTATGTGTGTTTGTTTGTGTGTTCAAGGTGTACACGTATGTGTGTGTGTGTGTGCAATGTGTTTCGAGTTCGAGTGCTTCGTAATCGATATTACAATGTATGAATTGTGCGGCCATATTGGCGCCACTAAGCACATTGTGTTGGATACTCGTTGCCTTTTCTGTTCTGTTCTGTTCTGTTTTTTTTTATCGCTGCTTGCATCAGCAGGAGGCCAAAGGCAGGCAGCTAACTGTTTGCACACTGCAAAGTTGCTGAAAACTCGGTGACTCTGCATCATGCTGAAAGCTGAAAGCTGAGCACTGAACGCTGAACGCTGCTTGGTTTGCCTTGCCTTTGAATATTTTATGAGCTGCAGACAATGAGTTTTATAGTTCGATTTGTAAGCGCTTGCATCTTGTGCTCCATATGGACTAAGTCCGAGTCATTAATAATTACGAAATGGGTAGAAAAATATTAAAAGTGGCACTTAGTTGTTGCTTGAGGTAATCAAAAGAGTTATTGCTTGATTTGCATTTATTTAGCGTACTTAAAGTAAACCACGAAAAGTAAATAACATTTAAAATGTGCTGAAATGCTTGTGAGTTAAGTAGTTTATAAGCTTGGGAAGTTTATTGGTTTGTGAATTTATTAGTTGATAATGAAGCTAATGGAAAATGTTTTAGAATGGGAGAGAAGCATATTTACAAGGGGCAAAAATCCATGCTAACCAAATGTATAATAAGATTAGTTATTGTTAAAGGTTCCAAGACGATGGTTACTGATGGTTTTAAGTTGTAGGTACAAATTCTTCATAAAGTTGGACAACTTTTAATATAAACTTAAGTCCTTCATAAGTTTTTCTTAATGCGAATTTATTAGTTGCTGATTAAGCTGATTGGAAAATCTATTGGATAGAGGCAGAAAGTAAGTGGAAGCATATTTCGAAGGGGGTAAGATAAATGTTAATTAACTAGAACTCAAATAGGATTAATTTTTAAAATCGAATTTCACTTAGTGAAGCCATAAAAATTTTAAATGATTTTTGTTAGCTAGTAACTTTTAAGTGTTATTTAAAAAATTTAACAAAGATGGACAAGCTTAAAAATAAACTTGAAGTTTTTAATAGAATGCATTTATTAGTTGCTGGTTAAGCTGATTGAAAAATTAGTTATGGAATGGTTAGAAAGGGTAGAACAAAATACAATCTGTTTTAATTAAATAGAGCATAAATGGAAAATAATTTTGAAGTTCAATTAATAATCAAAAAAATTATTAAGTTATGCAAAAAGGTTAAAAAAAAAAATATTGATTAATTAGAAAACTCTTGATGAAGTAAAAAATAAATTTATTTGCATTACCCTGAAAAGAATTTATTTTTATATAATCATACTCTACATACATAAAGTTACCCTGCTTAGCGTTAAATAAATGCCAGTTAACAGTATAATATTTGCTTGACATTTAGTGTTTGTGCTCGTATTATTCGCCATTTTGACAGTTGCACTCAATGTCATTTATTCGATTTTCATGTGATTAGTGTTTTGCCACCATGAACTGTCTAACTTGTCTTGTGTTGCCTGCAACAAAACGAAAAACGAAACGAAACCGAATGGAACAAACAGAACACAGAAACAAAACCAAATAAAATAAAAGTGAAGCAGAAACCAAATAAAGGAAATCAAAACAAAAATTCAAAGCTCAGCAAGTCAGATTTTCCATTTGTGTGACTCTCTTGTCAGTTGTCATTTTCTATGAATACATTAGATACACCTCAGTCGAGTGTGTGTGTATGGGTGTGTGTGTGAGTGTGAGTGTGTGCTTCTGGTAGAGAGCTGCACCATCAGTTTTATTTGATTTATGCCGCAGCAGCAGCAGTTGCTGAAGCTGAAGCTTTCTCCCCCCGTTTCGTATTACACGCTTCAATGTTTTTGTAAAATGTGTAAATGAACTCACAATAAGAAACTCCCCTTCACACACACACAACCACACACACACACACACATGCAGACTAGAGACCCACATGAACAATGCATATAAACAATGACAGGCCATAAAATATGTATGTGGACACTCCCAAAATACAAGCTGAAGCCACACACTTCAGCTTCAACTACGCCTTGTTTGCTCTTGCTCAGACTGCTCTGATTGTTGATGTAAATGTCAAAATAAATAATAAATACAATTTCGCATTAGCCTGGCTGTCTGCCAAAAGTTGTACTTACTGTACTGTATTATTTGATGTGTTTTAATATGGCCTTAATGTAATTGAATATCCATTTAATGCGCGCACATAATGAGAACAAAGCCCAGTGCATTTCCATAATACCATCGACAAGTGTGCTCTCGGATATATGTTTGTGCATAATTGGGGGGCTCTAGCGTGTTAATTGATAGCCCAATTAATAGTGGATCTGCCTGTTAGTCACTTAATTAATTGATCAATGCAATTTTTGTCGCATCAAGTTGTTGAGCACCAATTCAGCATTCAAGTGTGCTTTAATTATTCGAACACAAACATACACGTACACATACACTCATTCACTCACTCATTCATTTATTCAGTCTGTTAGCAGGAGAGTCTATCGTTTAGACATGAGCATAAATTCCTGTACTCGTCTGCTCGCATTCAGCCATCCATCTTGCTGGTCGAGTCATGCTTCTTGGGGGCAGCTCCATTCAATAGTGCACTCATTTATTCATACGTGCGCTTATTGCAATGTTCATTGGTTTATATTCATTATGGCAATGGCACTCGTTGCGTTCGGACAGCGCACGAACGGAAGTAGGAGAAAGAACAGGAGCAACTGCTCCTCGAATGCTGTTGCTTTTGTATTGTGTGAGCGTGCGTCCAATACGTTCGATAATCCAATAAATATTTATGAAGCACTTTATTGGAACAACACCGAATTACTTTATACATACCTCCATATGCACATGTACTTACTATACTACATATATATGTATGTATGTATGTATGTATGTATGTATGCGAGCAACTCGTGTCAAGACGAAATTGCACAACAACAAATAAAATGAAAAGAAATGTGCCTCGCATATCGCTCATACGCACCGTCGCTTTGATGCGGTCAGTCTGGTCAGAGAATTTTTCCGTTTTCCTTTTTTTTTTTATTAATAATTTTAAGCGCTGTCTGCCTGCCAGAAGCCATCAGCCATCAGTGATGGCCATTGTGTGCTGTTTAAATTATAAACGAAGTGATTGTCTAGCAAACTGCTGCAGTTTGTTGACCCAATTAGCTGACAAATGGCCAAAGCCTTAAACACCTGAACTGTCCACTGTCTAACAGGCAAAACTGCTGCAGCTGAAACAGGACTATCTACTCACACATATCAGTGCACAATTTGCATTATTAATGTTGGGTCAGTGTTGAAATGGAATCGTAGTTAGATGGAGAACTGAAGTTGGAGTTGGAGTCGAAGTTGTGGTTATTTACGAGCCTATCAACCCTTCGGACCAACGTCACCACCTACCCAAAATGTGCTGCCAGTGAGACAGAGAGCACATAATCATCGATTTATGGCCATCAACATGTGTGTGTTTGTACACGAGCTTGTGTTTGTTAACCGAAATAGAGATATCAATGCTAATTGGTTGGGGGAATGGGAAGGTTAAGGATTCAGTTCAGTTTATACTTGCATTAAATCAAATTACTTTTATGCGTACAATCAAAAAATTAAAGCACATTCGTGTTTAATGTGCAATTATTGAACGAGTGGCGCGACTAACAAACAATAACTGTGTGTTAACCAATTGTAAACACAAATAATGAATGGCAACAAAAAATAAAATGTAAAATCAATGCAGTTGCAAATACTATTAAACAACAACGAGCGAATAGAGACAGAAAGATAGAGTGAGAGAGAGAGAGAGAGAGTGCAACAATAACTGAAAAATATGATTGATGGACAATGGTTTTGGAGGGGTGTTGCACAGTGAGTCGTGCTCATGGCGCAGGACTACAAATTATTGACCAAATTTTGCATGCAGACATACCGCAAAAATGAGTACAAGAGCAGACAATTGTCGGTTTTTGGGGAGTGACATGGTGTGGAAATGGTTTTTGCAAATGGGTAGCAAAATGCATAACTGGGTCAATTTGACATGTCGTTGTCGCAGCAAACTCCTGACGTCTGCCATTCTGCCCCGGCCAACGGGGCGTATGAATGTCAATGCATAAAATTTATACTGAAATGTTTGCAACGATTTTTCTTTTTTCGGGGCAGACAAATAAATTGCAAGGCATGCAATAAGACGAGCCAAATGTGTGTCTAAGTGCCGTCTGACTGCGATTGCAACTGTATGTGTGTGAGTGTGCATTGTGCTTGTGTACAAATAAAATTGTACACGAAATTGACTTTCTCAGCATATATACTATACGATGTGTATGTGTGTGTGTGTATGTTTGTAGCTCGCTTCACTCTGCAACCCTAAAACGAAACATGACTTTGAGTAACGTTGCTGCTGCATGTAAATGGGCGCCACGCCGCCATGCCACACGTTTCCCAGTAATCATCCATTATCCTAATGCCGACCATGTGCATGGACAGTACAATCCCCTTCTCTCTCGTCTCTCCCATCTCTTGGGTCTCCAGAGAGTGAGCATGAGTGTGTGTGTGTGGCTGGTCGATTGGATTATGCTCGAGATTGTCCTGACCTGTGTGCGCTTGGCTGTTGCGACCTGTTCTCTGTTTGCCCTGCTGCGACATTTATTAATGATGCGACCGACCGAAACTCGTTGCATACTTTCAGGGGCAGGCAAGAGCCCAAAAAAAAAACACACAGAGAAACGAAACAAATACGATTTGCGTAATCGCAACTTGGAAATCATATTAATTGGCCACAATGCCTCTTTGGCATTTACTTCGGATCAATAATGAAAAGTTCAAACTGCTTGTAATGCCAAAAGGTTATCTGTATATCGTTACCATCGAGTGCTTCTCTCCCCCGCTCCACGCAATTAAAAATGTTTATTTAGTTCAAGAATCGATCGATGATGTTGTACGTCATATACTCCGAGGAGGTTCAGTCAGCTGCAGCTATTCACATACGCATATGGAATGAGACTGCGGCCTGTCTCTCTCTCGGCAATCGATACTCATAAATCGGGGCCATAAAATGGCAACACACACACACACACACACACACTTTAAAAATAGCTCAAGAGTTTTTAAGTATCACCTGTGCGTGGGCCCCCTTAAAAAAGAAAAACTTTCTGTGTCTCGCATAATAATTCAAAGAAAGCGTCGCGCTTTTCATTGCATTAACTGCTGAAGCGACAGCTTAAAGATTTAGTATACGCTCCGCAGCAGCAGACAATTGATTTATGCCGCAAAATGTTTAAGTGAGTGCCACACATTACGTATACGACAAGTGGAGACGAGTCGAGATGCGACACAATGATGCGACATCTGTTCTGTGGTTATTTGTATCAGAGTCTGGCTGGCTTTATAATTGTCATACGCTTACACGAGTATTTTTCATTTCCATTTTGGCTGCAGCAATAAGCAGCAGCTCAACTGCTGAGAAGCTGAACGGAACTGAACTCAACTGAGCTGAGAGACTGGCATGTGTATGGCAGAGTTTGACAGCAGTCGGCCACGGCCATGGCCAGAAAGACAGCAGACAGCAGAAGCAGCAGAAGCAACAGCAACAGCAGCAACAGCGAAAAGTAAAAGCAACAACAGTTACGGCTACGTCGATCAAATGAGCTGGCTCATTCCAAATTTCAGAAACAATAAAACTCCTGTTTCATAATATATGAGACAGGGCTTTGCCGACCCCTTGACAGACAGCCAGAAAATTGTGTGCCAGTTACTGATTTTCCGCTTATACTTTTTTGCTGTTGCTGTTGTTTTTATTGTTGCCGTTGTTGTTATTGTTGTCAAAAGTAAGCAGAATTGTGTGCAATTTAAGCGGCGACTGTCTGGCTGACTGACTGACTGACTGACTTCCTCACTGACTGACTGACTGACAGACGTCGTTGGCAGCAGCGACTTCAACTCATTACCGTGCACCATTGTCAGCTGCTTCCCATGGTTTGTTTTTCCAACTGCGAGATTATTACAAATTCATTAGAGTTTTGCAAATGTAATTATGCGCTTTGCAAAGTGTTTGTCTGTGTGTGTGTTTGTTCCCTTAACTAGTCCAAAGTCAACAAACAGAAACCAGGTAAACAGTCGCCCAGATTATGAGAGAGACAAACGCACAATTTCCAGATGCCGTTCAAACTTTCCACATAAAACGGCTTTGCATTAAACTCCAATAAAACTTACACAAAAAAGAATAAAAATTCTGCAGTCAAAGTTAAATTCTGTCTAGTTAAATGCAAGATTAATTGCTGAATTAGACTTGAGATCAAGACATAGTAAAATGATTTTATAATGTAAAATTTCCAAATATGAAAAGTGTTTCTTAAGTCAAGACTGCATGTGAGTATTATCGTAAACTGAGATATACTGAATGCAGTTTAATTCTATAAGATCTTTGAACGCGATTGAAGATCTTTTAGAATAATGCATAATAATGAATAAAAAAATATTCAAAATGCATTTCTAGTAAGTTTTTTATAATGAATTTCCTTACTATAAGTTGATTTGTATTATTTTTATAGAATTGTTCAATACGCAGAACAATCCTAATCAATTATTTACATTTTATAAGCAGAATGTCATTAAGAGAAATTTCTGAAGCGATCAACATATATTAATTAGCAGTTAATTAGTTTATTGCTGCACTTCTTATGCTTTTAAGTGCATAGTATTAATGTCAGTTAAGCAAACTTAAATTGCATTTGTCATGCAGAGACGAGACAACTGTCACTTGAGTCTCCCACAGAGAGCAGAAGAAGGAACAGGAGTTGGATTCATGACGATGCAAATGCCGTCTGATGATATCTTTTTGTATGTAGACCACATTTAATTACATCAATGTCAGTGCAAGAGGCTGAGGCTGAGACTGAGACAGAGGCTGAAGCTTCAGCAGTTAAAGTTTGTTGTGCGCGTAATTTGTGGGGCCGTCACTCAACGCGGCTGCAACTTTTATGAGACGCTGACAGGCGCCTAATTAGATCTACATACTATATATTTATATATACTATATAGTCAAACACCCACAGAGACACACAGCAGGTGGCAGCAGAGTCTATTATAGCTGACTTACTTGAGATTTCGACTACTCGAAATTATCTCACAAATGCATTTAGCTTGCGTACGCTATGTGGCATGTGGCATAGCTGACATGCAAGATGTGCGAGTGTGTGTGTGTGTGTGGCATTCAAGAGTTTGCTTTTGCTGCTTGCTGTCTGCTGCTTGCTGCTTTCTTGGTGTCGGACTTTGTTGGCCAAAGAATTCCAATTTAAATCGAATTTGGGCCGGCATGTGAAAGGCATGCGGTTTGGCATTTAGTCTCTGCACCAGAAACTTGACCAAGTCAATACAACGTCAATGCAGTGCTAATTCTCCGACTGACACTGCCTGCATACAATTTGTGGTATATTTATTGGCTTGTTTGGCCACACACACACTCGCACACACACATCGTATATAATATATATTGAAAGCAAGCACAGCTGCATGCTGAATTGTTGGCCTGTTAAGCTGACCAGGCTTAAAGTCTCTGACCATTGACATAGATATTTGCACATCTGCTGAGTTCACTGCTCAACCGAACCTTCCCTCCTCATCTCATATAGTATAGTATTTTAATATGTTAAATTTGGAAAATTTTACCACATGGCAAAGGGGGCTGGCTGTTGGTCACGCATGGCGGCAGCTGTTCTGGCAATGACTTTCGGCCCAGTTGCTGCTGCTGCACAAAAACGTAACGTTAACTTATGCAACAACTTTCAACTTTAAATAAATAAATTTGCACACAGACAGAGCTCAGGTTTGCCACTGAGACTCTGCTTGCTGCACGTAACAATTTGTGAGGCAAATATGGCTTTATTTTAGTTTCAATTTTTACTTCGTTATTTTTTCATGTATGTACAAACATACAAATAGACAGAGAGAGAGAGAGAGGAGGAAAGTGAGGAGGCTGTGTGTTTGTTTTAGAACGCGCTCTGTGTGCTTGTGTTGTCTTTGGCAGCTACGTCGTCCTCAACGTCCTTTTGCCGCCATTTTACGCTCGTTATGGCAACACTTTGGCTCAAAAGCAAACGACGCTGACAACGTGCACGCCTCAAACGGCCGACGCGCCACACAGCTACAAAAAAAACAAAAAAATGCTAAAGAAAATGAAGAAAAAACTACAAAAAAAAAGAAAATGTTATTGCGTCGTGTGCGGCTCGTTATGTTCCATAAGGCAACACATAGACACTGAGAGAGAGAGAGAGAGAGGCAGCAGCCTCGGCGAAAAAATCATTTCAAGCAGAAACAACAAGGGAAATGCACAAAACGCCTTCGCGCCTTGCAGTTTCCTTCCTCCTCCCACGTCTCCCTCTCTCCATCAGTGCGAATGTGTGTGTGTGTCAGTGTGTTTGCCTACATTTCGCTTCGTTGACTAGCAACTTTCGTCGCCTGTGCACTCGCACCCGCTTGTGATTGACTGCAACATGTCTGTCTTCCACTCGCTCTCCTCTGCTTCTTCTCCTCCTTGTTGTTGCTTCTACTTATTGTTGTTGTTGTTTGGCAATAATTTTTTTTAACGCTCTGGCAAACGCATGCGGCGTTTGCCCGTTGTCTGTCGCCTGTTTGTTTACATGATTGTGCACAGAAGTGTTTACTTCTCCCCAGCTCCTTTTGCCTCAATCCGCCTGCTTTGCGAGTGCATTAGCGCTCAAGAGTCTAGAGGCGAGGCCAAGGAGGAGGAGGAGGAGTTTTGCATTTCCCTTTGAGCCAAATCACAGCAAATTATATTTTTATTGATTCTGTCAACATTTGCGCGCGCGATTTGCTCGATGAAAGCGCAGCAAAGTGAATTAATTTGACTGAGTTGCATATTGCGCATACGCCACGTTGCCCAGTTCCTGCTAGTTACCAGCGCCGTTGTTGTTGTCACTTCTCAGTTGGGATTGCCCAGCCGATAGAGGAAACGAAATGAAAGGGAGAGCAACAATTTAAAAAGCTTGGCACAACGCAAAAACCGCAGAAAGTCGCGACAGCAGCAACTACAACATCAACAAACAGCAATAGCAACATCAACAACAGCAACAACAACAACAAAGTCAACAACTTTTCGCATTCACTAAAACTTTTCAACATTTTCTTGTTAGTCATTGTTGTTCTTGTTGTTGTTGGCTGCATCGCCATAGACTCACTGAACAAATTGTAAATGAAAAAACCTTTTTTATGTTATTCAGTGTTTGCTGTGGGCGGCTCTTTCGTCATTTCCTGTCTCTCTCTCTCTCTCTCTTTCACTTTTCTATGTGTGGTGTTGTTGTCGTTATTGCTGCATTATGTCTATTGTTGTCTATATAAGTTTTGTCGAAAGTAATTGTAAATACTGTTCCTAGTTCCACTGACTGCCTTCCTGCCTTTCTGCCTAGCTGTCTGTCTATCTTGCTGTCAATTTTTGTGGATTGTGCTTTTCATTTTCTACAAATTAGTCAATCCTGAAAGTCAACTTTAAGGCAACGACAAAAGAACTACCATGAAATATTCATGATTTTGATCTATTTCCAACTTTTTTATGTGCACTTGTTATGCATTTTTCGATCAACAAGGTAAAAATGCAGACAAGTGAGGCACACGTAATACAAAGTGTTTTTTATGTAAGACAGTGTAAGAATTAAAAACTACAGCATAGAGAAAATGAATGCAGCTCGGATTTAGATTAAGTCAACTTTGTAAGCAGCGGCAGCAACAACAAAAAAACAAAAACTTGCACATAATAGTAATAATAATAATAATAGCAGCAACAATGGCGACGCTGATAGCAGAAACAGAGCATTAAATGCACTCAACTATAAAGTGTGAAAGGGTTGTTGTTTCACAAGGCAACAAAATTAAAAGTATACAAAGCAAAAGCAAAGCGAAAGCGTGTTGACAGCAGTTTGTAGAATTATTAAAATCATCAACCTGACGACGACGAGGAGCACAACACCATCGCTGACCATCGCTCCACCACCAGCAGCACCACCGTCCAGGCGAAGAACAAAGCGCATCCCAACACAGCGAACATGACCCGATTTCGTATCAAAAATTTAAAAATCCTCTCCTGTTGCCTCAGCGTTTGGGTCACGCTCTTTGGCTCTGCCCTCCATTTGGCCCGCTGCAGTGAATTTCCCGAGCGCGAATGCTGCGACTTGACCACCACCTCAACGGTTGGTCCCTTGCCCCTGCCGCCTCCGGCTCTGCCCACCGATAAATCATTATCGTCAGCGACAACGGCCTTGGAGACAGATCTAAATTTAACCATTGGACGATCGGGTAAGTAAGCGAAGAGCTATTGCAATAAAGTTGAAATGTACTCAAGAATATTAACAATCCGTAAAATATTAAATATGAGCAAACTCAGTATAGTTCGTATTATTTACAAGTCTGACAGCCACAGTCGACTGTAAGATACCTGCTACCCATTATTTCATCATATTATTATAGTTAAAATATACCGAACATTTATACCAAGATATACTACAAAATATACTTCAAGTTGTATTTAGTATGACGATATACTTTTACAGTCAAGGGAGAAATATACCAAAAATACTAAAAGTATATCAAAAGTTATATTTGGTATAACGATATACTTATAAATTCAAGATATACCAACGGGTGAAATACACCAAGAAATGCTAAAAGTATACCATGGGTTATATTTGGATTAACGATATACTTTAATATTCAAGATATACCAAAGATAGAATTTTATATATAAAATACTAAAAATATACCATAAGCTTTGCATAGTATAACAAGCCATATAGTTCAAATATACTAGCACAATGTAATAAAATATAAACCACGAGCTAAATTTGGTATGTCGAGAAATACTTAAATTATACCAAAAGTTATATTTGGTATAACGATATACTTATAAATTCAAGATATACCAAGGAGTGACATACACCAAGAAATGCTAAAAGTATACCATGGGTTATGTTATATTTGGATTAACGATATACTTTAATATCCAAGATATACCAAAGATAGAATTTTATATATGAAATACTTAAAATATACCATAATCTTTACATGGCATAAAAAGTATTAAAGTTCAAATATACTAACATAATTTACCGAATATACTAAAAATATACCACGAGCTCAATTTAGTATATCAATATTATATAAGAATTAAATTTGGTATAACAATATACTTCTACTTGGTATAGAAATATACTTTTACCCTATTGTATGAATTTCTTATTTAATTATGCAAGGCCAATTTAGCAATATATTTTTATTTACAATTACCACAACAACATCGATAATGTTAGCATAAAATGGATGAAGACCTGTGACCTTTAAACTAGATTAATTCACTTAAAGCAACCGCAAACACTTTTAACTATTGCCATTTCACTATTTGTGCGCTGGGCTCTAAATATAGCGCAGCTGCTAAATGAAGTCGACACATTATTGGCAAACAATATTTAACGCTTCGCTGGCTACACAAATACTCTCGCCCCACATGTGGCAACTAGTATACTTATATGTATATACTATAGTGTAGCATACTTATGTATCAGCTGGAAGAAGGAAGATAGCGGCAGCTGCCATCACTTATGCTCCAATTAACACGATGACCTTTCAAGCCATCGACGACGCGGATTAGCTGATTGTGGTGTTGGTGTTGGTGTTTGGGTTTTCTGGTGAACCCATCGACCTGTTTCAACTCCTCAACTGGGATTGAGCGGGAAAGTGACAGCCAGTTCTGTACGTGGCACATCTCTCCCCGCTGCACTCCACCGCTGACCTCTAAGCCCCTGTCTGCATGTCTGTCTGCAATGGAGACGCTGAACTATTTGAAATGCAAAGCAAACGTCAGCTGTAAAACAATTTATATTCACTTTGAATTGAGGTTTTGTTTCGTATTTTATTGTGTGGCAACAGACACAGCAGAAAGAAAGCAGAGAGCACAGAGCAGAGCAAGGTGTGTGTTTGGAATAAGTTTGTTATCCTGCTCGGCAACTCGACTTGTTTTAAATGTTTGCTGAGCGTTGCTACGTGCCGTAAACAGGAATAGCTATTGCAATTGCAGTCTGTAGTCTGAAGAATAGAGACAAGACAACATTTTTCCAATTGGCCACGGGAACAAGGTAAATAAACATGCCACTCCATTGAGTTTGTTGTTAAATGTGTGTGTGAGTTTACTCTGCAATTGAAAATGGTTTGTTGCTTTCCATCATGCATTTGAAGAAGCAGTTAACGAGCTTTTCGTGTCCAAACTGACTACTGACTCCTGACTCGCTCACTGCGTTCAAAAGTTCACATTAAAAATAACCGATAATAACTGCCCATAACCAACTCTTTCCCTTCCACTTGTTTGGCATTGCAATTAAATTAATATTTACCCTTTACATCCAGCCCACAAAAAAGTATGCAAAAAAACGAAACTACTTTATCCATTCAAACTGTGAAAAAGTTTTGCTGCCAGTGAGTGCTGCAAAACTTTGGCAAATGAGTTGAGTGGTCGCTATTAATGGGGCTTTCATAGAATTTTCGTACAAATTTTAAATGTCAAATTAGCAACAAATTAAATATGCCAAAATGTAAATTGAATTAGCTCCTTCTTCTGCCAATCGTTGAAATGCTCGATACAAAAGAAAATGCGGGAGCAACAACCCCGCACACACACACGTACATAAACACACACATACGTACGCAATCGCAGTAGCTGGCCCCTATAATTGAGTTTATTAAATAATCATAAATATCGATTCAATTCGATTCGATTGGATTCGTTTTGGTTTCGTTGCGATGCGATGTAAGAGAGAGAGAGAGCAAAGTGACTTCACTATAAAAAATGGCCAATTGTACATCAGAAATGCAAAATGCTTGAAACTTGTTCTGACAAGTATGCTACAAGTAAATGTGATTGATTGACTGGCTGATTGATTGATTGGGTCAGCGGCATACATAGAGACACAGAGACATAGACACAGACAGACAGACAATTAAGTTGGCTGCTCAAATTAGTCATTAAATGGCACTAAAGCATCGAGCTGAGAATGTGGCTAAGACTGTTTGCCAATTGCACTACAAAATCGATCGGCAAAAAAAAATAGAAAAAAAAACTGAAAAATCGTAAAAGAACAAACACACGCACACACACACACACATAAAAAGTCGACCACTACTCCAATTACATTATACTCACACACACACACATACATAGTGGAGGACATACATAACAATTTGCAATGAGGTTGACGTTGAGGGACATAAAAATTTCCGTATGCCTTTTCATCGACATCGACGGCAAAGTCTACGACATAGTACAACAACAACAAAGTCCGGCCAAGTCCTTGCCTTGCTCCTGTCACACAGCAACGTAGACGACGTAGACGACGACGACGATGTTGAGTACGTCTTGCAGTTTATAGCATTTAGATTGAGTTTGCACACATCCTTCACACACACAAGCTGCTTGAATTCGCTTTCGTATTCGACTTCGCCATCGACTTCGACTTCGACTTCGCATTTGAATTGGAATTTTCTTTTAGTGGCCAAGCCAAAAAGGAAAGTACTCCGCCCCTGCCTTACATATGTTCATCGAGTTTTTTGTATGATTTTAATCAGAATAAAATTTTCATTTTACGTTATGTAAACTGTGTTCGTTGGTCAGGCCAAAAAAGGATGCGATCAAGTTATGTTTAATTTGGGTTTTTTCTTCTTATTCCTCATTTTTATGCCATCCGTTTTGCTATTTATCTGGGCATTATCAATTTTATTCACTCAAGTGCTTTACAATCATTGCATGGGCAATGCCAACGTTTAAATTGCATCAATTTTAAACTTAACAGACGTTGCACGTAGCACACACACACACACAAGCACACACACGCACACACTCTTGGCGAACACACAATGCTCTTAAGTTATTCCACCTTAATTATATTGCAACACCCGATCCGGACACGACCCCACGACTTGCCACCACTCGACCGATGCGTTTCCAGTTCTGGCCTGCTGCCTTCTGCCTCCTGCAGCCTTCTGCCTGCTGCTGCTGCTGCTGTGTACACAACGCGCACAGGTGCCAGAAGGTCCGTGTAACAACGATGTTTTATGTACTGCCCTATGGTCCGTTCGCGTACTGTGTGTGTGTGAGTGAATGTGTGTGTGTGTGTGCACATCTATGTGTGTGCGTGAATTAGTTATGAAGCCAAAGTCAAACTGGGTCAACGTTTCTTGTGCACTGCACTGGCAACTGGCAACTGCATCATTCGACTGTTGCCATATTTTTGTGCTGTGTGCGCCCCAGCGTATGGCGCTGTTTCATGTTATTGCGTATACGTGACGTTGCCCACGCATTAAATCCAGAATCGTGTCTCTCTGCTTGTGCATTTATAGCTGTTAAAATTGTAATTAAATTCAATACGCAATTCACACAAGTAATGCAAATGCCTGCCACATTTATCTGAGAATAAAAACGAGGAAATACACAGATGCAAGTGGTTTGCTGCAAGTGCCGCATCAAGCTCAACCGTAATATTTCAATTTGTAGCACACACACTCGAGCCACATACTAGAAGAAGGCATCCAAGTAGAAGCGCTATGCACTTAACCTTCGACTGCTGGTTGATGCTGAGGCGAATCACATGGGCATGACCTTCATCAAAAAGGTTTGAGGCAGGTTTGAGGCATAGAAAAAGAAAGAGAGAGAGAGAGAGACAGAGAGGGAGGACGACTTGTAACCCAAGCGTAACTCGTAACGGCAGCCGCTGCTGCTTTCTTGCAATGTTTGCCGTGCAAATTAAAAATTCAGCACAAGACAAAAAGCTGCTGGGATGGTGGCAATGACTGCCAAGAGCAGCCATTGCCTTAGCCACACACACACACACACACACACACACACACACACACAGTCAGAGCTCAGAGTCAGACTCAGAGCTCAGTGCCAGAGCACCACGTGAATTGTGGGGCAACCGCTGCTTATGGGTCTCTAGCTGTCTCGATTTCACTTCAAATGAGAAAAAATGCGCAAAGCGAAGCGCGCAAAAAGTAAATTAAAATTGTGTGTGTTTATTTGCACAAAATTCCAGCACAAAAAGCACGAGTCGAAGGCAACAAAAAAACAACAAAAATAAGCAAAAAGGAAAAGCTGCTGCCACACAGCAGGTGGCAGTCGCCTCTCCTTGAAAGTGCTTTAAAGTCAACTGACATTCAAATGGCTGAATGCTTTGGGTTTGAGTTTGGGTTTTGCCTTTAAATTTAACTCGGTGTCGACGTGTCAACGCTTAAAGTCAAGGTTGCTAATTAAGTGCCTTTTTTCTTTGCTTCGTATCCATACGCATGCTGCCTCATTCTTTATTTTTGTTATATTTTTTGGGTTAAACACATACAAGGGCATAAAGAAGCTTGCCACAGATTTTCGTCTGCTGTGCGTCACATTAAGCGGGTTTAAAAGTGCTTTATGCGTACGTGTCGGAGCCGCTGTCTGTCTGTGTTTCTCTTTCTCTATCTTTCTCTCTCTCTCTCTCGGCATGTGTGTGTGTGTGTCGTACAGCTCATGTTTTAAGTCCCGAGCTTAGCATCAATTTTTGAGGGATTTATGGTTTTTATTTGGCCACCAAAACACCAGCGCAACATTGGGCATGTGTGTGTGTGTGTGTGGCATCATTTTGTGGCAACATCTACAATCAGCACGCTTTCCGCTTTCCTAGGCATTTCGTTAGCTGCCGCAAAACTTCAACTCGTTGCACACACACATTTCGTTTAATTAAAATAAAAAAAGAAAGGGCAACAATTTTGTATTTTAGAGAAATTATTTTACACTAAATAAATCACGAATTTCACCGGCAGCAACAACATTTTAAAGAGCACACGCGTTAAAAAAATCGCATCATCTGTCAAAATTCACTTTTCATAGACCGACGTCAGGTTGTTACCCAGTTGTCCTGTCTGAGTGTCCTCGTAGTCCTGTCTGTATGTTTGGCATACATTTTTTAACCCGCACGTAGTCGCAATTTTAATATAATGGCAAGCTAAGCATAGGCCGACACTGAAGCATATCAACAACCTACTAAAGCATCTTTATATAATTTCATGAGGCTGTCAACACACTCCCACACACACAGAGAGAGACACAGACAGGACACCTGGCGATCGCATCGCGCACTTTGCATAAATTTGTTATGCATATAAAATTAAAAGCATATTTTGGGAGAGACTGACAAGAAGTTTATATTTGAGCATGCGATGCTGTTGATATTTGTAATTTGTACTTCTTTTAACTGGCTTCAAAAGCTACAAAGATACACAAAGGCTGAAATGAGTGCGTGCTGCTCATATCTGGCAAACAAATGAGCAAAGTTTTTTGTCTTTTTTTCGTATTTGATTTTTGTGTGTGCGAGTTCCCCGCAGGCCAGGCGACTGTCAAAAGTATCCATTTTCTTAGCTGGCGCAAAAAGTTCACTTCAAATGCCAGGCGAAAAATGTTTGTGAAATAAACAAAATGCAAAGAGAGGCCAACGGTGTTGATAGCTATTAACATGCGTGTGTCCTTTGGCCTATGGCAAAGAGAGTGAGTGTGTGTGTGTGTGAGTATATTATGTGTGTATGTGTGTGCTATTTAAATGAACTAACTCACACACACACACAGACGGACTCAGTGCTAGGCAACATTGACGGCAGGTGCTGAGGTTCAAATCAAAAAAACATTAACGCGTTGCGTGCCGTTGCGAGGGTGTGTTCAGCTATCTGAGTGAGTGTGTGTGTGCGAGAGTGTGTGTGTTGCCATCAAGCAGCAACCGCAGTCAGCTACAGCATATGCAAATATTTCGCCGCAGCGCGACACACTCGACATTCATGTCGCCATCGCTTCACCGCTCGCCCGCCCGCGGCTTAAGTTTGCGTTTTTATTTAATTGCGGAAATTGCGGCATCGCGTTGCCTACACACACACACACACACACACACACGCTTTGAGATATTGAGAGCGGGAGTGTGGTGAGGGGAAGAGAGAAGAGGGAACGGGGAGCAACGACTGAGACAGTCAGACAGTCATTGAGGGCGAATTTTTCTTTATAATTTCTTTCATAAGGCAACGAAGCATTGTAACATATTTTTATGGCCTCACATTTTTCTGCTTTTATACGTTTTCGTGTGTCTTTCTCTCTCTCTCTCTCTCTAAGGAGCAGCTCTCCATCTCGCTTTCTAACTCTCGCACTTCCCTCTCACTTTCTCCTTTGCATGCGGCGGTTGGCCAAAAACATTCTTGGAATTCAAAAGCAAAAGAAAATATGAGTTTTGATACCATATAATATAATGTGTATGTATTTGAGTGTGTGTATGTGTACGTGTGTGTGTGTGTGGGACTATCTGTATGGGTAATTCGCGTAAATTGAGTCAAGTGCGTCGTGTGCTCGCCGTGCGTCCTTCGCTTGACAAACCAAACTAATTAGAAAGTCACTTTGGTTGCCGTTTCATGCGCTTTGCCCCATTCCCTGAAGCTGCAAAATCGTTGGGCATAAAATTAAAAAATTGTTGCGCTGCCAACTCTTGGCATGCCATTTTTTTCCCTCCCTCTCTCTCTCACTCTTGTTTTTTTGATGAGCTGTGTCTGATGATATAAATAAAATTGTGTATCAACAGCAACAACGAGAAGAGAAATGCAGACGACAATAAATAAAAAAACAAAAATTCCTAATCCAATTAATTATCTAAATTTTGTTCGTCTTTTGTTCTTTCTTTTACAGGTAAGCGACCGCATTTTTTTGTTGGCCAATTCCAATCGCATTCAGTTCCCTGCGGGGTGGGTTTGTATATGCAGTAATTTGTTATTTAATTTCTGAATCACCGGGTACATGGCGTATACGTAACCTGATTTCAATGAGCCTTTTATTGATTTCAATTAATTGCCAACGATTTGCGGCTCACACTCCACACTCCACACACCGCGCAACTGTCCAACTGCCAACGGTTAGCTGGTAACTGGTAAGTGGCAAGTGGCACAACAATGCGGATGTAAGTGAATTAGAGGCAAAGGACAAATGGCTCGCAATCAGCTTATGAGTGGCTTATGTGAACCGATGCCGAACATCGATACTCTAGCAGAGTTCGAGCTGTTTTCGTTGTTGTTGTTGCTGTTGCTGCTGCTGTTGTAGCACAAGAGTTTTAATGTGTTTGCGCGTGCTCTTATCAAACCATTACGATCTAAATGACACTTTGACAGGAGCACGGCAGCAGGGGAAGCGCCAGAGAAGGGCAAAGAAGAAGGAGGCCAGGACGTTACCTGGCAGCTCGGTTTCGGGTTGTTCTCTTCTGGTTGCACGCAGTCGATGCCTGGCAGCGATAAGCGCAAGAAAAATCGAAGCAGCGCAGCCAAAACACACTCACACACACACTCATACACCTACGATACAGTCACACACACAACACATTTATACACCGTCAGTCGTGAGTCACGACACACGCCACTTAGCTGTTAATATTTAAAGTTGCAGGCTGTGTGGCAGCAGCAGCAGAGGAAGAGGAAGCAGAAGCAGCAACAGCAACAGCAGCTACACCATGCTGTGGCACACTCAAAACGGAAGCGGAAAGCTCTTCGCCTGCGGAAGTGTTTCGTGCGCGCAACTTTATATACATAAGTTGTTCTTGTTATTGCTGTTGTTGTTGTTGCTCTGCTGTGTGTTGCATTCTCGTTGCTGAATATTGCAAGGTTTCTTGTAATGACAAAGCAGCAACAAACCATACAACAACAACAACATCAGCAGCTACAATATCAGCAACCAAGCGAAGCACAATTCGTTTAAGCAGGCGACACTTGAGCACATTTTTATTGCCTGAGCCACTAACGAACCGTGCATAAGCAACTCCACAGTGGATCATCAGCCACTTACATTGGCCAGAATTTGCATTTAGTGTATGACTTAATTCTCAAAGCTAAACTTGTGGCAATTTAAACTAATGATCTCCCTAAGACGAAAATCCAAAATTTAAAATATAACAATGATTAGCTTAATTTACACTAAAGAACAAAAGTTATTTCAATTATCGGGACTTATGGATTCTTTAATGCAAATAATAGTTTATTTTATTCAATTTACAATCTCCTCTAGCAATACTCTTTTGAGTATGAAAATTCAATAAGCTACTGATATACTAATTGTACCTGTCAATTTTGACAGACATTAAATATTAAAATAATTCAATCAATAACAAATCAATAAATAAGTCAATTTAATCAATCATTTACTGGCCATAAAAGTTCAATAAACATTTCATTTTCAATTTATTATTTTATTTATGATGAGCAAGAGAAAAGTGATTTTATTGAATTTACCCACTCACATAGTTTGGAAATAGTTTTTCGTAGTTTTCTCACCAGATTTAAAATTATCTAATACAATTCTTTAAAGGCCATAAATATTATACATTCTGTACATACAGATTTCAAAATTATGCCATAAAGATTTAATAGCACTGACACTTTTAAGACCATACAAATTATATAGTTTCTATGGTGACAATCAAGCAAAAATAATTTAGTTTGTCATATTGGTTATTATACTTTTTTAAATCAGCAAGCACAGACATTAAAGTAACTCATATAGTGATTAGTTGATATTTTTCTTATCAAACTTAAAAGTAGCTCATAAAATTCTTTAAAAGTTGTTAATACTTTTGTGACCATAAAAATAAAACTTTCTGAACAGACAGCTTTAAAGTTTAAACTATGTATAATGGTTTAAAAGCTTTTGATAGTCTTCTTCTCTTTCTTTTCTTTACATATGAACAATCAGATGATATACTATTCATAGAATAAAACCCAAATAATCTTGGAAATCACTCTTTAATACAATTTAATAGTTAATGATACATTTCTGACTATAGACAATAATTTAAAAACGCAAACTCATATAATGATTAAATTTTTGATACTTTACTCTATTTAAAGCATAAATGCCAAACATTAAAAAATAGTGAAAATATAGAAATCTTCACCACTATATTACCTTTCTCACCCACTGTGCACCCAGGTGGCAAGCACTTTTGCTGGCGGAGCGAGTTTAGCGCGGCTCGCATTGCCCTTTAATGGCAAATCTGCAGAGTTAGCTGATAGTTTTCCATTGCTTTATTTTTGTGCTATTTTGCACAACGCTTGTTTGTTGTTGCCATTGCTGTTGTTGTTGTTGTTGCTGTTGTTGATGCAGCTCGTTTCCAGCTTCATTTCCGCGCTATGCCAGTCGATGATTTTTTGTTGACATCTTGTTGGCGCAGCATCCGCCTTCCGCTTGCTGCATGCCTCCTTGCCTCTTTGCCTCTTTTCCTCTTGCCACTTCGTGTGGCGCAATCAGCGCAGCTGCTTTGCATATTTTTACTCCAGTCGCGTGTCTCTGCAGATTGAAAAGCATTTTGCAATGTTATTTTGTATATTCTACTTCTTCGTTGCCTCTCTTCTATTTTCTATTTTTTTTTTTCAGTCATTTTTCGCCGTCATTGTCGTCTTTCTGGACCGTTTTCCGCTTGATATTTTGCCATTTTGCATGCATGCTCTTTGTGTTGACACATCGAAATAATCTATCTATATTCTCAAGCTCGAGATTGCAAAACCCAATTCTAAAAAACTGCACAGCGTTCTAAGAAGAACTCACAGCTGATGAAATATAATATAAAAGAATAATTAATCATGATGAGGAAACGACAACAACAATTAACGATTTAAAATGCATAATTTTGTGTATAGTGAGTGTGTGTATTTTGTTGTGGTCAGTGTTAAGCCGTCTGTTAATTGAAGCGCACTTGGAAATTCACTGTGTAATTATTGACAAATTATATTTAAATTAATTCATTAAAATTCCAACAAAAAAGCTCTCACCTTATATCACAACTCAATGCTTCGACATGAAATGCAAATAACAGAAAAAAATATGCAAAAATAAGCGAATGCCAGTTAAGCAATTAAAATGTAGCGCAATTTAATTGCCAAATTGATAAATAAATATTTGGAATGCCAGACAGAGATAGAGAGTGAAAATCGAATGGCAATCGGACTATTTTGTGCAATTAAGCAACTGTAAGACTGGAAAATCTCTTTTGCCTGCCCGTTAAGCCGCATAATGTTTACAAGCTAATAAATGTCAACAGATTGCAAACGGCAACTTCAATTGCAATTGCAACAGCAACTGACAGTTTCAATACTGACAGCAAAACGCAGACAACAAAACATTTTAACTGGTTTTGCATTTAGCATGCGGTCAATTTCGGTCAATTGGGCAGCTGGCCAAAAGGGCAATGACATGACTTCGAGTGCAAATTGTTTAATGATTCAGCTGCATTTGCATTAGAGAAAATGCACTTAATATTTAATAAGACATTAGCAAAGACTAAACTGAAAGTAAAGCAATCTTAATGCTCTGCACTGTATTTTAAATTAATAAGTTAACTTCATTTATGAACTTTGAATACAATGTTTAATGACATTTAAATAAATTTAAGGCCATTAATTAACTGTGTTAAAATACAATCATTAAATAATTATGATGCAAGTGAAGTTCGTGAGAAAACTGAAAATGAAATTGAAAATCAATCGGTTTGGCTTTAAAGGTTTACACGTTTGACAGGAAATCGTCTTGAAATGAACTGGTTGTATATAATGGTTGATACACACACTTACACACACTCACACACACACAGATGTGCGTGATTCGTGTGAGTTTAATAACAATTCAGCTAAACCGGAAGCCGAAATAACAACTTCCTTTTGTGAAAATGTTCAACGGTTGGTCACATGCCACTCGTCCAGCTATTGACATGTGTGTGTGTGTGTGAGTTTGGTTTTTTATGATTGAGTGCGCATTGCAGTAGTAGTAGTAGTAGTATTGTTAGTGTGTGTCTATGTTGGTAATGAGCGGAATCGCATGTGTGCTTACGCACAAAACTGGCAAAAAATAAAACTCACACACACACTCGCATTCACAAACATCTGCGTATGAAATTAAAATGTCATAAACAACTAAAACAACAACACTAACAACAAATTGCGTGTTGCTGTTTTTTATATCCTTTTTGGTTGAGCAATACCCTGTAAAAGATGAATATTTTCAGCATATGCGGTACTATAAAAGAGTTAATTAGAAAAAAGATTGGCACAAATAAGAAACTTCAATATTTTATGCAAATTTGTTATTCAGCGAAAAGTTGATAAAGGAATTTGTTTAAAGTGAAATAAAAATCAAGGACGGAGCCAGTTTAGTCTGAAATAAAAGCCATTTTAATTTAGATTAATGTTGAATAACGTATATTGATCCAACATATTTGATACTTGAGTTCGTAGTACACTTTTAATACACATTTATTTTACGTAGTCTCACATACATTTAAAAAATACGTGTTTTATTTTATATCACTATAGTTTAACTTATTCTAACTTAATCTATTGATTTTCGTAAGTAAAACTTAAATAAAAATAACTATTTTTATCCGTTTCTCTTATTTTCCTCTGTTTATTCAAAGGAAGAAAAAGGATACATATTTTTTTCATTAATTTCTACTTTGATTTTAATAAACTACAGGGTATTTGAATCCCTCGAATGTAATCCATATTATGTGTAGGTCCACACATCATTTGAATGTTTTGGGTTGTACGCAGTAGTTGGCAACCCTTTCGGACTGAATTTGTTGCTTTCATTTTGAGCTTCCGTCTGCCATGAAATATGTAGCTTTGTTTTTTATTCCATATGAACCCATGCATGGCTTTAACTCGGCGCTCTTCACTCTCTCTCCCTCTCTGTATATATGTACTATACTATGTATATTTTGTATTTGTGTTTGTGCCTTTCAATTGTCGCAAAGTCATGCAGAACGTATATAAATATAAGAGTGTGTGCTTGTGTACAAACACAGAGCAAAAATTTAATTTAAATTTGTACATCAAATTTTAACATAAATTTTTAAACATGCACAAATCGAAAAAAGGAGTGACAGAGAGAGAGAGAGAGAGGGAGAAAAAATCGCATGCATTACGAGCAGCATTCATTGGGAGTGAACAAAAAAAAAATGAGAAGAGAAAAGAACTTGTTATTTATTTAAAAAGCAAGCATATAAAAATTGTATAGTTTAATCATTCATATGGCCATTTATGCGGTGTGACAATCGCATGCCATTCAATGACATAATAAAGTGAAACCTTTGACATGTCGAAAATCTCAGTTAACTTTACGACACATGGCATTAATTGGTGTGCCAGGGGCGTTAACTATCTAAGAGAGAGAGAGAGAGAGCAATGATGATAGTCCGTTAAAAGTTTCGCCTTTTACTAGATTGGGTGTTTGTAATTCGAACCTCAGACCCAGAAGTTTCGGTGTCACTGAATCGGTTGCCATGACGGCTTACGCAAAAACTTTTACAAAGTGATTATTATTGTATGAAAAGTTAGCCCTAGTCTAGCTTTTGGTCATAAAAAGAGAAGAGTCAACTCTTGGCTATACATACGTGTATGTGTTGTGGTTACATATGTAATACGAAAAACAAAAAAACTTATGGCACACAAAAGTTGTTGGTTGGTAAATTTTCATGCAAACTATTTGGCAACTAAACTTACACGTTGATGACAACAAGAACAACAAGAACACGAGATCTGTAAATACTGTGACGATATCGTGCACTAACACCAATTAAAACTCATTTAACATCAGGCTTTTGCATCAGCACGTGTTGAGAGTGAACTTATTTCTCTTTCTGGCCTGGTCAAAATGGGTTCAAGTGTTGCCGCAGTTCAAAAGTGAGTGAAACGTGTTGTTGTTTTGTGGTTAGTTTGCTGACAGACTCACTAAATGAGTTGGCCCCAAAAAAAAAGAAAATAAAGAAAGCTACAGTCAATTATGCTCGGCTGGAAGATACCAGATACCCAGATACTATGAAAATACTAAAATATACCAAAGACTTCATTTGGTATGTCGATATACTATTACGTTCAACGTTACGATATAAGATAATCGATACCAATTTTTAACAATATACCAAAATAATATACTGAATGGTACTAAAAATATACCAAAGGCTATATATGATATATCGATACGTAGAAAATGTACCAATATAATCTGCCTCTTATATGTATTGTCTGAAGACACAAAGTTATAAAATACAAAAATATACCAAAGACTATATTTGATATATTGATATACTATTACGTTCAAAATATACCAAAATAATTTGCCTCTTACACATATTGTCTGAAGACACAACTTTATAAAATACTAAAATATACCGAAGACTATATTTGGTATATTGATATACTATTACGTTCAAAATATACCAAAATAATGTGCAAGTTACACTCATTTGCCGGAGGCACAAAGTTATAGTGCCCTTCTACTCAACGGGTAGCGAGTATAAAAAGAAAAGTTTGGCTTGGACTACTTAGCGTGCTTGTGGCAAGAACAATCAGCTGCCAATTGAAAAGTCACCTTCTGCTCCGCTTGGCACTTTTGCATAAACTATGACAAAGGCAGCCTTGACCATCCAAACATTCCAACAGCTTTTACCAATTGAAATGTCTTCACTGACAGACCAAAAGTTAAAGGCAAAGCCAAAGACGAGAGCGGCAAAGTGGCCATTACTCTAATTAACCTTATTTCATTCTCAATTACAAGTGCAAAGAAAAAAAACAACAAGAAACAACCTACAAACAAACCAAAGAACATCCAAAAAGGGAAAACAACAACAGCAGCAGCGGGGAAAATAAGTTGGTAAAACAAGAGGAAAACAAAGCAATACAATTGCCTTAAAACATAATTGTTATTTTGCACCATTTTCCCTTTTGATTCGGCATTCGCGTTCGTTCGTTGCCGTTGCCGACTTTTGGGCGCAGCCAAAAGGCAAATTAAGTTTTTGCTCTAATTTAGTCTGACGCACGCCACGGACAAGAACAACAACAACAACAACAACAACAATAACAAAGACTTTGGTTTTATTTTTAAGACGCAGCCGCTTTTCTTTAGCTTTATTTACCATTTTTCACTCTTATCGCGCCCCGCTTTTCGTGCAGCAAACTCAGATAGAGTGCGTGTGGCACGACCAGCACAGAGAAAGAGAAAAACACAGAGAGTTGAAGAGGGGAGTAAAGGGAACGCCTTGGCGATTGGTGGGCGGCCATTAAAGTCATGGCAGCCGCGGCAAATGGAAAGCAGTTGGACCTGATTCTGTTTCTGTTTCTCCATTTGTGTGAGTCTGAGTCTGAGTCGGAGTCTCTGGCACTGGCAGCTGCCTTAAAGTTTAAGCTGCAAGCGTAACAATAATTTAATGCGACGCTTAAATTGTTTGTAAAATGTTCAACAACCGCGCAACGTTGCCGCTCGCTGGTTTCGCCAGTTGCCCAACTCTGGAGTCGTATGCCAAAGTTAAAAAGTGGAAAAGTTTTCTTTTCTATTTAACGTAATTTGCCTTCATTTGCGCCACCTTCTACGTCACTTGCTGCACCCTCTTCCTCTCTTGTTGACTGGGCAGCAGCTTCCATGACTTCCTCTAGAGATACTTACTTGCTGTTTGGCATATGTTGCTCTTGTCTCATAATCTGCCATATTCTTGTGCCATGTGCTTTTCCGCTTTTGTTTTTCTTGCTGTCGCTGTGGCTGTTGCTGTTCCTCTCATTGTTGTTGTTGTTATTGTTGTCGTGGCTGTCGTGGCTGTCGTGACTGTGTCACTCCCCTTGTGTGACAACAACCAAGCGAGAGAAACTTCCAGTGCTAAGCAACATTTTGGTTTATTTTTCTTCACATTTTTTCCTCTTGTCTTTTTTGCGCTTTCATTTTTGTGGTTAAGCAAATGTTTAACAAACCAAATCGCAGATTTGCATTTTATGTTTTCCTCTTGGCTGAAGGAAAATCAGGCGCTGCCACTTTTATAGCCCCAACTGTTTGCTGTTTATTGTTGCCGTTGCCGTTGCTGTTGCCGTTGCTCCTTGTGCTGCCTTTTCTGCTTGGATAAGCGCTGCTTTAATGCTACTAATCGGGCTTAGAATCAAAAGATGCTTAACACTGGCAAACCAAAATGCTCCTCTCGACTAGATTTCATCAATTATCTCATAGATGGATAGCTGAGAGAGAGAGAGAGATGAAGATGGAGATTAAATTGCGAGTTGTTGTTTAAGGCTTGTGGTTTAGCTTGTAAGCCGCTTAGCTAAACGACTATGGGCTCTGCTTTCAAACTGTGTATTAGAATCCTTTGAACTGATGTTCGTTCGTTCCGTTGCAATCTGATTATTTGATTTTGTGTTATTTGCTTTATTTCTCTATCCCTTTTCGTTTTGCTGTTGTGTTATTTACACACAACTCAATGTCGAACAGTCTGACGACATTCGTTGCCGAAGACAAATTATTGACACGCTTAACACTCACACAGAGAGAACAGGACAATAGATTCATTGTCGTGTGTTATGCCTGCGAGGCATGAGTATGAAAACATTTTCACTTATTTGCTCGAAATTGGATAACAATCGAACTGAAATTGGATCTCACTCATTTTTGTATACACTTCGAGTGGCGAGAGCGTTGCATTGTTTTGCTTTTAACTGCCTTTTCTTGCCAGCCAGCACATAAAACATTTTCCGGCTATTTGCTGCCTCCCTCCCTGCTTGCCACAAGCTCCACTCCACTCCGCTCCGCACTCTCTCTCCGCTCCCCATCCGGTCAATTGGTGGCGATTTCAGTGTCTTCCCCCCTGTGGCGGCCCGCGTTGTTCTCTCTCTCTTATTATCGTAATAGAATTTGCCAAATTGAGGTTGAAATGCTTTCGGCCTTCCCTTGCCACTTGGCATCCGTTTATCGTTTGATTGTTTGTTTGCCAGTTTGCTTGTTTGCCTCTTTCCTTTCCCCTTCTCTCATCTGACCCTTCATCCTTCACTCGCTTGCTGCTCACGGTTTTTGCTGGTCTTCGGTATCGGTTTCGGTTTCGGGTTTTTTTGGTTTGCTTTCTGCCGCTTCGCAGTTCACTTGATTGTTTGCTTATTTTGGCCAGGCTCGACGCTTATCAATTGCCGTTTTTATTGGCATTTTAGCTTCGACGTCGTCGTTCGTTTATTGAGTACGAACAAAAAAAACAAACATCGAAAGGAAAAGAATTCATTGCCTACTTCTGGGCGCACGCCTGTTAAAACTGCTTACGAAGCGTAGAATATTGAGAGCCCTTTGAAGATATCGCTGAGTGCCCACTGTCCTATCCTCTTTCCCTTTACCTATCATTAATTTAATTGTTTATTTTGTGGTAATTGTTTGCCTAGCGGTAAGAGTTTTGCCCCTCGTGTAGAATTATGATTTATTGTCTGTTGATTGACTGCATGGCTAGCTGTGTGTGTGTCTATATATATATATCACTAACAATTAAGTTGTCCCTTTTTTTTCTGTTGTACTTTAAGCTAAACATATCTTCACACGTTTGCAGTAATTACTGTAAAACAAACACAAGGTCACCATGCAAGTGCGGTGCGTGTTTGTAAACTCTAAAAACAACGAAAAACGAAAAACGAGGGGAGCAATGTCATTGTGTATATGTGTCACGTCCAGCTGGGGTGATGACGACTGCGACGACCTTTGGTCAATAGGCCAACTCATCATAAATACAAAAGCGGCGCTGCCTAAGTGAAAGTGTTGGAAAGGGAAAGCAAAAGCAAGAGCGAGCGCAGTGTCTGCGTAACATGAACTTTTTGCATCACAACATCATTGTTTTTTTGCGGCTTTTGGTTTGGCAAAGAATGCCACACAACACACACAGGCAGAAAGAGAGATAGTCACGGCACACACGCATGGGAATTAAGGCTTTAGCGCTTGTTTTGTTTCTAGGCAATTCGAGTCACTTAATCTTGCACTGCGAGAAACAGCATTCGCAATGTTGCTTCCATTTCTAGCTGTGACTTTTTCCCCTATGACTGCGTTTAATCAACTTTTGCTCAGTGTAGCCTTGTGTCGCAGTCGCAGCCCGTTTGCGTTGTCAGTAGCCATAAAACTGTTGTTTACTGTTGTTTGGCTGCCGCCGCTTTGCCGCTTGTTGCCATTTGTGTTGCATGTGTTCCACTCGGTTTGCCGCTTGTTGTTGCACACAATTTCAGGGATTCAGCCTGGTGTCATGTAGTACAAAGTTTTGGTGTCGAAGTTTAATTAGAGCGTTAATAAAATGTAAAGTGCTTGGCATTCAATTTCAATATTTTGACTGAATAACATGGAATTACACTCAATTAGTGAGAGGTAAAAAATCTCTGGCATTTCACAGAAGGACAGCTGGCAGAGCTCAAAGTGGATACATATCTAAACACAAACAGAGAAGAGAGAGTGGAGAGACTTACACACACTTGCTGACATTGACATTTTGCCTAATGCTTTGCCGTGCTTCAATTGAGTCATACTTTGTGCACTGACAAGCCAGACAGACAAGCAGAGAGAGTAGACAGCAGACAGGCAAGTAGTCAGTCAATGAGTAGGGCTTTTGAGTGGAAGCAATCGGTATAAATTATTATGTCAACTCATGACAGTGGAGGCAACTGCTAGCCAGCTGGACCCAAGCTGACCCGTCACTCTTTTGATCCCCATTCCCCAAACTCTCCATGAATTAGTTTTGACACGCAGCAGGCCAGAGACAAGGGCCAGACACCTCCTGAAGTAGCACTACTCATGTCGCAGTGTATACCTCTGTGTATCGATCTATAATTAAGATAAGCCCCAGCTCGACTGGTGGCACACGGCTTCATTATGCCCATTACTCGACTCTGTGTTGGCCACTGGGTCAGCAGTGAGATAGCAGTTGTGTTATTTGTTTATGAAATTGACCCGCGATTATCGCTGCATACAAAGCGTTGTGGTAACGGCCCATAAATTACACGCTATAGTCATGGGAGTCGATTGAGTTGAGTGAAGTTGAGTGAGCACCGACCGCTTGGGGGCGTGGCAAAATATCGAAAGCCATTGCAACTTAAACGTTTTGTAAACTCAAATACTCGACACGTGTGCAGCTGCAGCTGACTGTTGGCATACACACACACACAAAAAAAAGTTTCGTAAATGTAAGTATAAAACTTTCGAATTGACAATAAATGCCAGCAAGCTGCATGCGGTTTGAGTGGAGTGCCAGAGGGGGAAAGGGGAGAGACGTATTCAAAGTGTTTCTCACTGTTTTCTGAATAGAGTCAAGCATATGCATGGCACTCCAGTTGGAGATAAAGCCCGCAGCATGCAGCGAGTGAGGGAGGAAACAAAAAAATAGAATAGGATCTGTTTGGCACTTAGTTGCTTGAAAGTTGCCTAAAGTTGTGAGGCGAAGGGGAGAGGCAAACCTTTTATGGCAATGCCAGACAAAAGCAGACGAAAATTCAATGAGCTGCAAAAAGCAGCTAAAGTTCCTGCTGCCAGATTTACGCCAAGAAGAAAAATGCCAGGCAACACGACAGTCAGCCAGCCAGCCAGCCAGCCAGCCAGCCAAGCAGCTGCGGGCAGTCAACAAGGCGAACAAGGCGAATCTGAAACTTGCTACCTGCAACTTGCAACCTGCATCCTGTAACTACAAAAATATATATAGTATAAAAAAAAATACTATATGTAGTGTATACGCTTTATAGATGTGCTGCAACTTGAGTTGACTGCGTCTGCGGTCTGCGACTTTTGCAGCAAACGCCAGACAAATTGCGCTCGTAAATGCTTTAAATCGCAACACTCGCTTCGTCGGGTCGCTACCCACAAAGCCAAAATTGAAGTTGAGCAAGAAAAACGCGGTCGCTTTAAGCGAGCGGCAAACAAAAGTTGCGAACAACAACAACAAAAAAACTATAGAATGAAGCGTGCAAAAAATGGCTGAGCGTGTTAAGAAAAATGTTTTCGTAAGCTGCGAACAAATGCGCGACAATATTTTTGCTGCCACTTGCCACTGCCACTTCACTTCACTTCACTTTACGCAGCAGCAGCATCAGCAGCAGTGGCAGCCACAAGATCTCAAGGCACAGCCAATGCTCCCAAACTTGAGTGGAGTGTTTGCCAAGCGTCAAGATATCCTGCTATCAACATTGTAAAATTAAAGTTATAAATTTAGAAATAAGAGACAATAAAATTATATAAATTTAGAACACAATTTCATGTAAAACCTTTAGCATAATTTTGGCATACAAATATTTGCGAAGAGCTGGAAATTGTTAAATACAGAAATGACATTTGAATTGCAATTATAATTTGAATGTCAATAACACATATTTCAAAATATTAAATATATAAAATAAGCAATGGAAAATATATAATATATGTATATTCAATATTTAGTATTTCGACTAAAGACTAAGTTAATATTAAATGCAAGATAGAGAATTAAACCTAAGCTGTATTTTTTGCGATTTTATAATATTGGAATATGTAAACTTATAATTAAAATATAATATCAATAATTGCTTCGTCATTTTTATCTAAAATAAATTTTAAAATATTTAAAAATAAATGCATTATTTGCAGCGTGTTTTCCACAAATTTCTATCTATCAAACATATTTAAATTGTGCATAGTTATTTAAAACATTAATTGGATTTGAGCTGCAACCTTTGCTTCACTTTTTTCATATTACATTATAAACGTACCCAGTTGTAAGGTCTTTCCCAAGCCAAAATACCCTCGCTACCCTGTGTAGCTAATGAGTATAATGATGCCGACTGTCGACTCAGTGCTGGTTTTGCGGGGGAAGCTGCCTCAGTGTCGGATTCAACGTGAGCACCTTTGGCAGCAGTGAAAGAAAAGCGAACGCCTTTGTTGTAGAACAAAAACGGGAAATGCTACAAGCAACGCACTGCTCAGCTACCCCCTCCCTCTCTCTGTCGCCCTCGCCTCCTTGTGGATGTTGCATGTAGCAAGTAGCAAGCTCGTCGTGTCGCTGTTTTTGCCTCTTTGGAGGTTGGCTTGATAACCCAAGCCGAAACCGATTGCCACTTAAAACCTTATGGCCACACTCTTGAACCATGCACCACTTGGGGCCACACGAGTGTGTGTCTGTGCCTCTCCCTTCTCTCTCCCCTTCCCTCTTTCCTTGTCGAGTATGAGTTCAAGTTTCAGTAGGAGTATGTGTGTTTGTGTGTGTGTGTGTGTGTGGCGCTCGCAAGGTGTCAAAATGTTAAGTTAATACAAAGACCTGACTTTGGTGTCGACTTTTAACTTTCAACAGTTGCCATTGCCATTGCAATAGGATTTTTCTTTTTCTTATTTTTTTGCTTGCTTTTCTTGCCAAACGTGTAGAATTTTTCAATTTGTAATGTTAGTTTTTGCCGAGGACTTCGGTAGCATGATCTAATGACCTCTTTCGTGTGACATTAAGACAACATTAGAGTCGAGTCGAACAACGCCTCAATTCCAAAGCACAAAGTAAGTTGTTGAAAACTTGTGCGAACTTTAAATGCCAAATTGAAATTGGAAAATGGTAAATTGAAATGGCAAAGGTCAGTGTCAGTGACTGTCAGCGAGCTGATAACGTCTGATAGTCGAGCATAAATTCAATATTCGCTGACGCAACGCTAATTGTAAGGTGTGCAAAGTGTGCCTCAAAAATAAGCCGAGAAAAGCACTTTAATTAATTAAAACAAGTAAGAAAGCTACAGTCGAGTGTACTCGACTGTGAGATACCCGCTACCCATTTGGAATAAAAGAAATATATTTTGCGGTATTTTCTCAAAATATACCAAATATACTGCAAAAATACTAAAAAAATATACCGAATGGTATATTTGGTATATAGACATAGTACCGTATTCAAAATATACCATAGACGGCACAATATACCAGATTGTCAGCCAAAGCAACTCAGACCCCTAGTAAGTAGGCGCTTTTGCCCATACAAAAGTATTTCTTTAATAACTTCGACAATTTTTATCTGATTGCAACCAAATTTTCAGAAATCATAACTACTATAGTTATTATTGTATATACCAAAATTCGGAACTCTAGCTTTAAAATTACGGCTGTTATTCGATTTTTTTGATTTGCGGGGGCGGCAAAAATTTGAAACAAACTTGATCTGCGTGCAAACATAACAAATGCTGTCGAAAAAAAATTATAGCTCTATCTCTTATAGTCTCTGAGATCCAGTGTTTCATACGGACAGACGGACAGACGGACAGACACACAGACGGACAGACGGACATGGCTATATCGTCTCGGCTGTTGACGCTGATCAAGAATATATATACTTTATAGGGTCGGAGATGCCTCCTTCTACCTGTTACATACATTTCCTGCCGGCACAAAGTTATAATACCCTTCTACCCTATGGGTAGCGGGTATAAAAAAAAATAAAAGTTTACAAAGTAAATGACAAAATGGTCGCAATGGCAAACGATATGAATCCTTTTCAAGGACGAGGACGACGCTGGAAATCGAAACGGCAAACAAAAGTCCGGAATTAGATGATTCGTTTGTTCGTTCGTTTTGTTACCAAGTATTATTGTTAAATTTCACTTTTTATTTTCATCTTTCCCTTTTTTTTGCTTTACCCTGTGCTGGTTGTTGTTTTCCTTTTGCCGTAAATGATTTATGCCAAGTTGGCAGCCCAGGCTGGCAGTATGGCAGTCCGACTTCCCGGCAACACTGATAGGCTGTAGGCTGGACAAATGGCTGTGGGAATTGTCGCATACTCCCTTACACTTTAATGCTGCTGTGTTATGAATAATAACTTGTGACTGCTTTTTGTTTCTGCCTGAACTGCTGTAGTGCGTTTCGTTCTCTACTTTCTTTCTCTCTCTTTCGCTTTTTCGAAGCTGACGCCGAGCTTTGAATATTTTACGCAGGCATAAATAATTTACAACAATGAACGAAGCACACGTTACACAAAAAAAAGGGATAAAGCATAAGGCAGAGAGTCGCATAAAAAAAAAGAACGTACACAGCGAACACAGAACAAAAGTGAGAGCGAAGAATGCAAAAAGATAAGAATAAAAATTTATATTTTCTAAACACAGATGTTAGGGCGCGGGGAACGAGTAACTGGAACATTAGAGAGCGGGCGGTACAGTGGGAATGGAACATGTCACAGGGTCGCTCGCTCTGGTCGCAAAAATGTTGTCCTCTTTTTTTTCGGATTTTTTTCTTCTTTCTTTTTGCCGACACTTGACATATGTGCCGGCTTTTGACCTCTTTCGTGGCAAGTGCGACAAGTATGAGACGGAAGTGGGAAGTGCGGGGGGAGTGAGGGAGGGAGTGACACGCCTATGATATGAGCGGCTCGTAAATGAGGAGACGACGCCAGACCCAAAACATTTGGCAGACGACTGAGGAAATGTAAATGCTCAACTGTTTGTTGTCTTTGGCTCTGAATACAAGCGTATTCGTTTGTGTTTACAGTGAGTGATGGCGGCTCAAAGGAATGTCAACACGTAAAGCCTACACGCACACTCACACACACACACACACACACACACACTCACATACGCTCATTCATTCACACACGCTTGCGTTGAGAATTTCACTTTGACTTAACAAATAGAAAATCATTTATTCTGCATACGCAGTTTTCGTCCCTGACAGCGTTCAACCTCCCTCTCCCTCTCCGCCCCTCCGGCACCTCCTCGTGGAAAATTGTTTCCTCCCTAACGCGTTTCGATTTCAGCAGCAGGAGCAACAGCAAAGAGTCTCGACGAATGGGGTCTCTGTGATTTCCGGCTCCAGTTTTCCGCCTTCGGCCCATCGAGCTGTGAGATTTATGCGCATTTTGCATATTTTCTTTGTGCTTCATTCAAAGCCAGCAAAAATGGCCCATCAAGTCAAGTCAGAGCAAGTCAACTTGGCAGTCTGTGAGGGAGTCAAACGAAGATAAAGGGGGAGACAGGGGAGACGGAAAACTCGCTCAATTTTCATTGCGCGACTTTTATGACTTTGTCTGCTGCTGTTTTTGGCTTTTATCGAATGCAAATTGTTTTGTAATAATGTAATCGAATGTTTATCAACTCTGTTTATTAATGTGTTTATTCTTCATTTTGATTTCGATAATTGAAATTGACAAGAACAATAACAGAGCGAATGCTAATACAAGTAGATCAATTACATTTGGGATTTAAGACTGTTCATGAAGGAAGATTTACAATTTCTTATTTAGTAATTAAATATACATTTTAGATACTCGAAATTAACTTATACTTATTTCTTATATAAATTCTTATCATTCCAAATTTATCTCATTTTTATCAAGATTACAAATGCTGTTTTTAAGTCTGTTTCTTTTATATCCACTTTCCAACTTTTTATTACACAATTTGTATTCATTTTATGCATTCGCCAAGAAATCATAAAAAAGTGCCAAGCAAAGAGCAAATGTTTCACAATTACTACAAAGTCAGATAAAAATCTGTGTCCAGATCTTAAAGCAGCTTATTTACATTAGCCCAATAATCAACAAGAAATGTAAAAGGCAAAGAAAAATTTGTGTGGATTTATTTCAAAATTTATTGAAAACAATAAAAAAGAAGCTGAGCGAGAGAGACAACTTGGACACTTGTGATGACAATAATAATAATAATAATGGCATTTTCACTTAATTGACCATAATACGCAGAAAGGACCTAGCGAGTGAAATATCCTTCGCCATGCCATCGAGTAACGAATAAACAGATTTTTGCCAACAGCCTTCAGCTTCAGCAGCCAATGTATTGGATCGGCCATTAAAAAGCCCTTGGCGATATTTTACAATGTTGTTGTCGTTGTTATTTTTGTTGTTGTTGTTGTTGGTGTCATTCTTGTCGTTAAATGTTGTTGTTGTTGTTGTTCGGAATTGTTGTTGAAATTGTTGTTGTCATTGCTGCGAACTCTTGGGAGTTTCGTCCAAGGCCTCGGTGCGAAGTGAAGTTCGTATTTTATGTACAAGTATTTAAATTTAAATGCCGACAGCGACAATGCTGTCACAATGTGCTGACCTATAAATTAAATCAAATGAAATAATTTCTGGTCGCAAAATATTGTTGGCTCAAATATCAGATTTTGGCTGCAAGGCAAGAAACAATTTGATGCAAAGTACATTATCAAATAAATAATCGATTCACTTGGCTTAAAATAGTTGACCATTTGACTATAAAATTGTAGATTATTTTGATGTGTCTAAGTGAATTTTAATGTCTGCTGCTTTATTCATGTTTAGCAAGAATAAAACTTTATATGATTGTTCTTTTCATCTTTCTCTCTCTATCTGTGTATTAGTAATTGGTAATTGACCCATATTTCTAAAAATGTTCCCTATTCATATCAAAGTTATTGTAAATTGCAAAAGCAATTCTCATGGTTGTTACGACCTGAACTTGAACCAGAATATGACGTTGCCATGGCAAGCCGTTAAATAAATACGAATAGGAATAAGAGTATGAGTTTGGGTTTGAATTTGAGAGTGTATGTAGAGAGAGAGAGAGAGTAGAGAGTCCGAAGCTTTGGTATGCTAATGAAGTGCATGGGAATGTGGCCAATGGTCTGCGCCTGGCCAAAAACATGAGGCGGAGCTAGTTAGTGGCCATTGCTGTTGCTGTTGCTGTTGCCATTGCCGTTGCCATGGCCGTTACTGTTGCCAGTTTTGTTGGCCACACTCTGCATATTTATGGACCGGGGCAATGTCAACAGCAGGCAGCAGGCAAGCAGGCAACAGCGAGAAGGGCGCGCGTACGAAACAACCAAATCCACTTCATGACCGAAAATTAGTTTTTAACCCACAAAATAATCCCAAATGACATAAGATGACTCTCCGCCACACTCTCCACACGAACAAAAGCCAAGCCGGAACATAGCAAACATTTCACAGTTACTTCGCCTCCTCGAGTCCCAAGTCCTCCTCATTCTCCTCATTCTCCTCATTCTCTGCGTCGTCTCCTAGCCACAGTCTCTTGGCGGAAGTTGTAAAGCTGCCATTTCTCGGCCATGTTTTTGCTGTCGTTGTTGTAGTTATTGCTACTGTTGTCGCTACTGCTGATTGTTGTTATTGTTGTTACTGTTGTGGTGGGTCCGGGTCCGGGTCCGACTCTTTTTGGCTTACGGGCAATGGTGAAGCGCCAACAATTCGCGAGCTCGTAATGCGGTCGTTTTACAGCATTGTTGTTGCTTCTGCTGCTGCTGTTGCTGTTATTCTTGTTATTGGCCTCGTTGAGTGTTATTGTTGTTGTTGAGCAAGCGCATTTGTTGTATTAACTTTTTTCCAAGTGACGTGAATGGCAGCAACGGCCATTGCAACGCAATCCTACCTCGCTTTTTCTACTTTTCCTCACCCTCAACTCTCACTCTCCTGCTCTTCATCATCTCCATGGCCCATGTGGCCATAATTTATTAAAGCCTGCACCAGAGTGCTCTCCAGTCGAGCGGCCGCCCCCGGCACACAATTGAAATTTAAGCAGCAACTGCTGACGAGGTGGAATTGGGGAGAGGGAGAGGGAGAAGCAGTAGCAGCAGCAGCCAAGGCATGGCTAAGTTGCAGAAAATGCGAAACATTGACTCTGGTCCGCAGCAGCAGCAGCAGCAGCCACAGTTCCTTCAGTTCGATCGGCAAAATGGTAATCGAAAAATGCGCTGAAGAAGCGCAGCAAAGAGCCCACAGCGCTGGGCACAGAAAGGAGCAGAAGAAAAAGGCAAAGGAGCAATAGTTGCTGAAGGAGCAGCAGCAGCAATTTCTGGAGCAACAGCAGCAACTAGGAGTAAATGCCTTTGCTGCTTTGCTTTGCTTTCTTGGCTCCGACTCCTTTTGCTTGCTTTGCTTTGCTCTGTGCTGCTCTGGCTCTCGCTCTCCTCTTCCTTTTTTTTTTTGGTTTTTTGTGGCAGTCAAAGTTTGGCCGCCGACACGGAAAACTTTTTGGCTGGAAAATAATTCATGAAACATGGCGGCAACATGCGAACGCGAAAACGCGAACGAGAAAGCGGCGAAACGGCGAAATTTTTGTGCCCAATCCGAATCTGATTGTGACACAAACGAATTGTTCTGGTTGTCGCCGTTACCACTTGCCACGCCCCCGCTGCCCCTCCCCTCCTTTTTCAATACTTCTTCCTACTGTTTGGTCAGGTCGCAGTTTTTTTTTTGGTTTTTTGGAGGGGCTTGCGCATATTTATGTGCCTATTTTTTTGTTGTTCTTGTTGTATTCTTGTATTTTGTTTTCTATGTAACCATTCGAGTGTCTCGTTGCCCCGCCCACCACCTACCGCCTCCTCACTTCTTCAGGCTGCTTGGCATGCAAATTTATGGTGTGTCCCGAAACAATTGTTATTGTGTTTTGCAACTTTTGCTTGATTTGTGTTTTTAAGTGATTTCGAATGGGTCGCATGGGGCCCGAATAATCGGGCCGTCGACGACTATTTCGGTGTGTGTGTGTGTGTGTGTGTGTGTCCGGCCAGCTGCCGTTGATAATTTCTGGCCTGTCATCAGAGCCAGAGACGCATGTACAACAACAACTCGCAACTCTCAACTGCCAACTGCAACTTACAACTACGCTAACTCCTACTAAGCGTCCAATAACCATATAACACTTTCGGGATACCAAAGGGGCAGGCAACAGTCGCAACTTGCAACACTCGCAACTTGCAACTGCAATTTTCGTGAGGCATTTTATTTATTTGTATTTCCGCAAACGATTCGAGTGCCGTGGCTGCCACAAAACTTTTGACTGTCCGGAATGTGCCACACAGTCAGTGTGCTGCTATTGTTGTTGCCACACAGTTGTTACCGCTGGCAGTAGGCCACTTCCTGCAAAATACGAGTAGGGTAACTTTTGCTCGAGCTGCATGCATTCGTGCATTTTTGAAGGCATTTCTTTTGCTTTCCTTAGTGACCTCGCCCCCATGCCACTCGCTGCTGCTCTTCCTGTTTGCCACTCTCCGGCTTGCAATATGCAAACGGTCATTTCGTTAATGAGCGCGGGGAGGGAGCAAGAACACAGCTGCAGCAAGCAGCAAGCAGCTACAACTTTTGCTCGGCATCCGGCGGATGGACAGTGGCAAGTGCAAGAGTCTGCCACCGAAAATTGGGGAAAGGAGAGAGAGAGGGAGAGAGGAATACAGCAGCCAGCCAAGCGAGTTGCTGCCACCCCAAAAAGCAGAGTCTATCTGACTATCTGTCTGACTGTCTGTCTATTTTGGTTGGCAGAGTGAATGACTTGGTTTATTTGTACGTAATGAAATGAAATTGAAATGAATGTTTTATAAACCGCTGCCGAGTTAGAGAAGAGTCCCCACAAAACTGGCAGACTCATAAAATGATTATAATCTCCGTTGTGGGCAGCAGCAGCAACCACAGCATTACTTGTAACTTCACTTAAGCATAGAACTATGCAGATTTCATGCAAATCATAAATGACAAAAATAAGATTGCAACATGCATAATTATGAACAAATTTAATGCACAGAAAACAAACAAATTTTTGGGGTGTAGTTATTATTAGTTGAATATATCCGCATTGAAAACTCACACATGCATAACCAAGTGATGTAAGTAATCTATGTGATGTTGTTTGTCGTCGTCGCTTCGCGGCGATTTTAATTAAATTTCGCTTAATGGTGTCGTGGCATTTACTGGCTGGCTGCTGATGCTTCTGCTGATGTTGCTGTGGCATGCACCCATTAAACATTCTGCGGATCGTTGTTGTGGTTCTCGTAAGCCCAGAATTTATGAAATTCAATTAATATGGACACCACAGTCTCGCCCTGTCCGCTGCACAGTAGAACAGCAAAAACGGAAAGAGAAATGCTTTTAAAATGACAATTGAAAATGCAGCAAACACACAAACCAATTGTGCAAATCCTGCAGAGTTATTTTCGTTGACTCCTTCGGCTTGACCATGTCGAAAATCTCGTTCTTAATATCCTCGAAATTAACAGCTTCATCACTGTAAGCCGCAAGCTGTTCCTGTATCCCCTTGAAGAAATGGCACAATGTTTGAGCTGTTAAAAAGCCAGTGTTCTGCACGTCCAGCATGCGAAATAAATAGTGCAAACCTTGAGGAGTCTAAGCTGAGAAATTAGCAAGGAATTTATTATACTAAATTAATGTTCCTTCTCACCTGTCTATTTTCGAGTGCCAACATAAAGTCTATAAAAGATTTATAGTCCATTTCGCCATCATAAGTATGGGATTCTTCGAATACGCGATCCAAAAACGCAGTGCTAAGCGTACCAGAGCCATAGCTAGCCAATTCCTGTTTGCTCAGCAAACCATTGCGATCGGAGTCTAAGTTGAGATAAGTGTCATAAATGCCCAGCACAGAGGGCATAGAAAAATGATTAGTTGTGCTTCCCTCCTCTCCCTCCTTAATCACCTTGCGTAGCTCCATCAGTTCATTAATCATTCCCGAGGTTAACATATCGCGAATACGTATACGCCCCGTTCGCAAGCGATCGAGAAAAAAGAAAAATCTTTTGATGACGGTGCAAACATAGAACTTTTGAAACGCTGGCTGCATGGAGTCGCATATTTGCGGCAATGTGGGTATGAGATCCAACAAATAGTTCTCCAAATCGAACTCCCGCAAATAACCCTGACCAACTTCATCATAGAAGGAGAGTCCAATGCGACACTTTGTCGTCCACACTTTCCACACTGTATAATTGTAAATTGTGACGATTTCCACGAAGCCTAAATAAGGAGATTCACTAAGCAAATAAGCAAAGAGACGAGTTGTTAAATAGTTGCGACACTTTTCCCCAACCACCGTTTGCAATTTACGGTAATCATTGTAGTTGATCAACTCAAGTTTTCTGGCTGTGATCTCTGTAATATGTTGCTTTAAGTGTTGCCAAAGTTTCTGCAGCTCTTCGTCATCGAGTTGTTCGTCCGCTTGGCGTTGTAGAAAAACCGAGTGCGTCTCTTTGCGTAGTAAATTTCTCAATCGATCGTCTGGCGGCGGCGGCACCCAAAAGAATTGTGGTATGTGGGCATAAGAAGAATGCTTTGGCTGAGCGCGTTCCTGCAGCGGTTGGTGCTCATCAAACTGTGCAAGCTCTTCAGCGGAAATGGGACGTGTGGACACCTTAAGATTAGCGAACTCTTCTACAAACTCTGGGTCTAGTTCCATAATGTTTTTTTAAATGTCTTTTTAATATACTTGTGATTATTTCCAGTTAATATATTTGAAATTTAAAACGAGGAAAAATAATGAATTTATATTTATGTTGTCTATTTACAGGTTCAACCATTAAAGGCGTGGTTGCAATTCTCAATTGCATTTTGGCCCGTCAATTATGCTTTGAGGATCCCTCCTGCTCAGCCATACTGGAGATAATACCACGCGTCTGCGGTCCCATTCCAGGTAAGGCGCGAATGAATCAATGCGTTAGCAATTCATTTTTCTATATTTTAGCTAATTTAATGCCCTGCAGGGCAAAGAGCAAAGGCAAAAAAAAAGCAGTTGCCATAGTTAGTAGAAGTGTATGAACTGTGGTTGCCCAGGTGCTGCGCTTGGGGAACGCTTGCTCCACGTGTTCTCGGTTTGAGGCCATTCGAGGATTAATTTTGTTTAGCTGCCGCTGCTGCTTTTGGCGGTTGTTTTGTTGCGTCTTGCTGAGTGTGTGTGTGTGCGGGTGTGTGTGTGTGTGTGTGTTGCCACAACTGTGTAATTATTTTAGCAATTTTTTGTGTATGCGCCTGCGTGCAATAAAACAGTAAATAACGTTCATATGCTTAAAGCGCAACAAACAACGACCACGAAATGCCATTTGAATATTCAAATGCCCCTGAGAACTGACCCACTCGGACTACGGACTACGGACTACCGACTGGCCAAATGCTATTGTGGCAACGTTTGTCCGTCTCTCCGTCTGTCCATGTGCGTGCCACTCGAACCACTCTCGTTGTATATGCGCTATGCTTTTGCTTTACTCGCACATCCATATACAATTATATACGTTCACATAGTTTACCTAAAGCGGGTGGTTGTTAAAAAAAAAGAGAACGAAAAAAAAATTGTAAGCAGGTCACCCAAACTCCACCTCCACCTTGGCCATTGTCGTCGCGCACAAAGGCGAACGAAGAAAAAGTTAATTTATAAATTATTCAGTAATTTGTTTTAGACTTTGCTTTCGTCGCCACCTCACCTCAGCCACCCACCAACAACGAGCACAAACAAAGCGAGTAGCTGCAGGTATAAATTTCTTATGTATGCTACGCTTTGATCCGACTTCCCCGGCCCCACACAAAGCTAAAGCAAAAGCCAAACGTTGAGGAATTCAAATGTGTATTTAAGTTCAGTTTCTCACAGCGCGCACTATTCCATTGGCCACATCATGAGAGTCTTTGCAAAAGTGTGTAAAAACTGAAGTTGGAGTGTGTGTGTGGCAGGACTTTTCTTTTCCTCAATTTAATTATTAATGTTCAAGTCAGCCAATGTCTGCTGGTGTTTCAGCAGCTTTTCCTTAGCTTTCGTCTGTTTGTGAGAATTTTTCTTGATGTTGTCACATGTGAAGAGCTCACACATTTAAAACAAAGCATTAACGGCTTTGCTTCCACTTGTTTTTGCAACTTTTTCGTCTTTAGTTCTGCGGCTTTGACCACTCCACACTTAGTATTAGATGATCATAGCCATGTCCATTGAGTATTTCAATCGCTTCCGCTGCGTCTTTGCGATACTTAAAGTGCACATAGGCAAATCCCTTGCATAAGCCAGAGTTCTTTTCTCGAGCCAAATACATTTTGGTGTATGGGCCAATCTTCTTAACCAACTCCTCGAGATCATCTTCGGTCATCGATTCGGATAAGTTTGAAATACGCACCGCAGAAGAATCATCTCGTTCACGTCCCTTGCCGCTCTCCTTGAGGTAAGGCGGCACATAACGTCCTGGCTTCGACGATTCTCCAGTGGATGTGCTGGCCACCGTTATGGGTTTACTTTCCATATCCAAAGAGGTGCCTTTGTAGGGACATTTAACAGACCAGTGTTCACCATTGCAAATGCGACACTTTGCCATCGGTTTGCCAGCATCTAAAAGTGAATCTTGTGTTGGCTCAAAGTCTTTAGAGCCAATGAAGTTCATTAGTATCTCATCGGCTGCTTTTGTTGTGTATGAATTTGGTCCTGGTTTGTCGTCCTTCGAGTCACCGAACTTCACCCAATTGCGACGCTTGGCCACGGCTCGCGAAACAATCTTCTTCTCGATCTTAAAGCTGCGCACCACTTTGATCTTCTTGCCTTCCTCATTGTATTTGTACTCGGTCACATGCTTGTAGTCACCGTCCACAGTCTCTTTGGATGGCGGGAGTCCATCGACATAGTCTGCTTCCAGTTCATCAGCCCAAGAAGTAGTTGCTGCCTTCATTTCTGACAAAGGTTGAATTTGCTAAAATTATAAATAACTCTACTTGTGAATATTAATTTATTGCTTGAATTTGTGCTCAACTCAATTTATGCTCTAATGTTGTTTTGAGATTTGGTTCAATATGAAAACGTTTCACTCAACAGCTACTGTGAGAGCTGTGTATAAATAGAATAAAATGGAAGCAATTTTTGATAGATATTATTGAATACTCTAGCTAAGTTGTATAGAAATTGTATTTATTTAAAGTAAAATGTTATATTCACTTTAAGACGGAGAAATTAATAAAAGTAGATAACATTTACGGACATTTGGACAAAAATGAAGAAAACAATTAATTAATTCCAAAATAGAAACTAAAAAATATGCAAATAAAAAGAAAAGAAGGGTTATACTATATAATAAAAGAATAAATCATTGCATATTAAATATATAAAAGCAACAATAAAATCGGTTGCTTTAAATTCTAAAACTTAACTGTTCTGACTTCATTAATGTACTTTACTTAATTCTTAACCGCAATTATAATAAACAAATATTTTGATATTTAAAAATAACCTAATAAAAGTATTTTAATGTTTATAAAATGAACAAACAAAACTCGAAATCAATGAGAGTCTAAAATAAATACTGATTAGCATTGCTAATGGAAAAATTTGTTGTCTTTTGCTGCAAGTGTAGCTCGAGCTCTTCATGCTGATAAGAAATTGAGATTGTTTATTTAAAATCTACAATGAATTTTAATCGCTCTTGGCTCGTCAGCTCATTTGATACCTTGAATTAGTCGTGAGTTTGAGCTCAACCATAAAACACACAAATAATTTAGAAATGCTGCAATTGAAGCATCCCAAAACTCATCAGAGTTTGGAAGTAAATGAGTTTTGGCTGCGGGATCATTGTCGCTGTGGCGAATGCCTCAACACGGAGACGAATCAACGTCGCTACGATCTACTCGAGTTGCCAGCTGATGTGAAAGCTTCTCAGCACAATTGGCAGCCAAGTGATGGCAATGACGAGCCGCAGCTTCTAGTGCTATGTAAGTTGGACAGCTAATTTGGTTTGACTTCAAAGTTTATTTTCCCTCATCTCAATTCGCAACAAGGGAGCGATGGACATCGTTCGAGCTACGCTGCCAATTTCATCTTCGACGCACAGCTGGAGCAACTGATAAGCCGACGAACAAAGTCCACATCGCTGACACCATGGAATCGCAGCATTGTGCTACAGAATGAGCGCCACTTGCGCTTCTCGCTGCCCCAGCTGATGGCCAGCGATGAGCAGGTCAAGTCACTGGTTGCCTCGCTGGTGCGTTATGGCATTATCTTTATCGATGACGTGTCGCCGACGCCCACAATGACCGAGTTGGCGCTGCGACGCATCTTTCCGCTGATGAAAACCTTCTTTGGCGAGATGTGGACATTCAGTGACAAAAAGGATCACGCTGACACCGCCTACACTCAGCTCTACCTTGGCTCTCACACTGACAACACTTATTTCTGCGATGCAGCCGGATTGCAGGCGCTGCATTGTATTGAACATTCCGGAGACGTAGCTGGTGGTGAGAATTTCTTTGTCGATGGGCTGCATGTGGTGCACGAGCTGAAACGTCAATACCCGGCTGCCTATGAGCTGTTGACTCGTGTGCAAGTGCCTGCAGAGTACATTGAGCCAGGCGAACATCATCGTCACACAGCGCCGCTCATTCGCATAGATCCGCTTACTGGAGAACTTGTGCAACTGCGTCTTAATATCTACGATCGAGCTGTGTTTGATACTTTGCCTCAGAGTGAAATGGAAGACTTCTATGCCAGCTTGCGTTTGCTGTTGCAGCTGGTAAGAGAAGAAGAACAACAGTGGCAACTGAAGCTGTCGCCTGGCAGCATTGTGCTCTTCGACAATTGGCGTGTGTTGCATGGACGACATGCTTATACGGGTCGTCGCACCATGTCGGGGGCTTATGTGCAACGCACGGACTTTCAGAGCAAGGCTCGCACGCTGGGCATCATTGAATAAACGCAATTGGCAATTGCGAAAGACTGGCAATAAAAAATTACGATTACAATCAATGGACAACATCTAATTCGTATCAGAAGAAACAAAAACAAAAACCAAACAAACAAATATCATTTGGCATTTGTTTTTATGGCAAACGTCGCATGCGAGTGTCGTTTGTTTGTGTGAGTATTTGTGTGTGTAAACAAAATGGTGGCTGATGTCCTCGAAAAACAAACGTAAAACGCACTTTGAACTTTTTCATTTAAAAACTGAAATTACTTTTTTGGTTGTTGCCAAAGCCAAGCCCAGTGGAGAGAGGTAGAGCACAGTTTAATGGCTCTCATATTGTCCTTTAGATGTCCTCAAATTATAAAACACACACGTGCCGAGACAGCAGGAGAGAGCGGGAGTGTGTGTGTGTGAGCAAAAGGAAAACTTAAAGGCGGCCTGAATATTTATGATAATTGCATTTTATGCTGCGTTTCTGTTGGCTTTTCTCTCACTCTCTCTCTCTCTCTTACTCTCAGCGTCGTCGTCGCCTTTATGCGAGGACATGCCCGCGTTGAATCCTTTAAAAGCATTGCCTCTCTCTCTGCCCTCTTTCCCTCAGTCTGCCATAAATATTTTGAATAGCAGTCCAGGGCGACACGATGCGACGCTTCTGCAGTCGTGCTCTTGCATTGCATACTTTTTGGCATATTTCTCCTAGCAACAGCAGCTGGTTTGCCTCCTTGCCCTGTCCTGCCCTGCCCTTTGCATTTTTCCTGTTCGCTTTGTGCATTTGCCGATGGTTCAATGGAATCAACACGCACACCCAGCTGTGCACATGGCAAACAACCACACACACTTACACACATTCAGCTGACCCTCCACCCACTCAAGGCACAGCGCCTCTTTTATGCGACAAAAGGACATGTGTTTTTTTTTTGGTTTTTATCGGCCAAAGTTGTAAAATATTTCATACACAAAGGCGTAAAGAAGACAAAAGTTTACTTAATTTAATTAATTGCATGCTGAAGCTGTGCAAATAAAAGCAATAATATTTCCCACCCAAAAAGAATGATGAAAACTTGTTTCTGGATGGCAAACTAAATAAATGCCATATAAATTTCAGCTATTGCACAAAATTTATGGCAATAACAGAAGGCAATAAAATGCTCAAAACAAATAACTAAAATCAAATAAAATAAGAGTCAAAAACATACACTCACGTTTGTGTTTGTGGCAGCAACAAAGAAATCATTGAACCAATTCAGCGACCAACTCAACAACCGGAAACGCGTTTCGAATAAAAACGAATTGAGGACTTAACAGTAACAGTAATAGCCAAAGCCAATGCTAAAGCAAAACCAAAGGCAAAGGCAAAAGCAAGGGCAAAAAACAATGGCACGAGTCCAACAGTTGAACAGTTACTGCAAATGGCGTCAGTTGATGATGGCGACGAAGCATAAAAACCACTTGCCTTCTTTTATGACCACACAGCATGCGATGGCCAAATCGAACTGGCCACAACGAGAGCAACAACAGCGAGAAGAAGAAGGGGGAAAAAAGTGCAGTCAGGAAAAGGTGTGCAGACTCCACATCATCAGCATCAACTTCCAGCTGCTTAAGTGCCAATGGCTTCTAATTGAGGCCACGAACCTGAGAGCTGCAACAGCAATAATAACAACAACTTAAACGAAAACAACAACAAAAATGTCGCCCAAGTGGATTCAAGTGTCGGCCATGTCGTAAATATGATGAATGCCTCGCAAAAACAAGCAAAACGAGCAAAAAAAAAAGTAATAATGTCACTTGTTGCGTAGTTCGAAGGGAGGCGCTCAACTTTATGTTCGAGTAGCAAATAATCATGTCCTGATGTCAGAGCAGAGCAGCGTAGAGCAGCGCAGGCCAACGGGGCGTATGAGTGACAAGAGCAATGGGCCATGGGCCGTGGCCAAGAGCTGACCCATTGACCATTGTTCGTTTTGCTAGCTTTGCTTTTTGGCGATTTTACGGCTTATGACGAGCCACACACACACACAGTCTGTCTGTCTGTCCACTCTCTGTCTGTGTGTGTGTGTGTAAACACTCTGTGTGTGTGTGTTTGTGTGTGCTAAAGTGTTGCCGTAGTCGAGTTTATTAGTAGGGCTTATGTTTTATGGCCAAAAGGACAATGGATGGCCAGCAGATGTTTGTTTGCCTTTTGTTTGTCTCGCCCCTATTCATTCGCACATTCAGTGAGTGAGTGTGTGAATGAGTATATGAATAAGTGTATGTGTGTGTGTATAGCAGTAGTTGTCATATGCTCGAATAAGCTGTCATATATGAAACATAATTTATTATGTTATAAAATATTATCGGATCTCTCATAACGGGCACAAATGGCCACATTGCCTCCACGCTCTACGCTCCACGCTTCATTGGCCGCTTAAATCGACCATTTTGCTCCCAGACTCAATTATTCATATAGTTCTTGTTGTTGTTGTTGCTACTGCTGTCGCTATAGTTGCTGTTGTTGGTGTTATTATGACATGTTTTTGGTTTGTAGTTGTCCTGTTCAGTTCGGTTCAGTTCGGTTCGCTTGTGTGCCTCGCTTGTCTGCCCATTTATAACAACTGTCAACTGGCAAACAACTTGGTAATCGATGTGAGTAGCAAACAGAAAACAACGCGAATGGTGGAAGCGATGCCCACAAAAATGTCAAAGTTTAAGCGTTGCTGCCATTTATAGATCATTAAATATATCTGCTTCGCTCACTCGCTCACTCGCCAACAATTTTCATCTTTTGTCCTTGCAGTGTCCTGTAGCACAGTGACTGTGACAAAATGCCAGGCAGCATTGCGCACGCTGCAAGCATTTCAATTCTTTCGGCCCACCTGCCTGTGCAAGGAGCCCGGCATGGATCCCGATTGCAATCATTTTCGGGATTTCCTCTTCGATCATCCGTGCGGATTTGTGCTCAAGAAAGGTAAGCACAACTTTCGCCTTATCTCTGCCAACGCAGAGACAATTCCAACACAAACTTTTTTAATTGATTATTTGACTTTGCAGCTGAAAAGGATCCATATCCGATTGATGCTTTGCCCACGTGCAATCATGCGCTGTCCGTTTGCCAGCAGGAACGCAAATGCCTGAAGCTCTTCGAGGATTTCAAAACGCACTGCAAAGTGCGCGACAATAAATGCAAAATGGAGAACAGGTGAGTGGAAAATAGTGATAACAATTTTATATTAAGCAAGGGAGAGGAGGAGGAGTAAAAACTAAAGACTTAACTGCGGTCAATACACTGCAGCAGCTTCTGCTTTTAATTCCCTTTCTTCAACTTTTGCTCTTTAGAGCTCAACTTGTAATCATTTATAATTCAGTTCGCATAATGAACATCATCCTCGCTTCGTATACTTTTTAGGCAAACTTCTCTGCCACTCCCATTCTCTCTCTCTTTCTCTCTGACTACGCTAATTATAACAACGTAGGAAGAGAGAGAGGAAGTAGTAAGCCAACATTCAATTAAACAGTTTGGCTTAATGAGAAAATTGATTTGGTTTGCAGGCGATGCCACTGTAGTTAGACTAAAGTATACTTCCAACTAGAATCGACTGTGCGGCAAACAGCAGAAGTAACATTTAATTTCGATATTCGATTTCATTGGAAAAACACTCGACTTTAGAGACTTTCGAGTTGGTGGCAAAACTTGAGCAGTGAAATGAAATTTCCTGCGGGTTGACTTCTTCAACGACTGCTTCCTGGCAGCCTTCACATATCCTTATTGAAGCGTCTTGGCACCCAGCTCGACACCGTCTGGCTTCCAATACCCTTGGATACAAACGTTCTGAATGTTTTAATAACTCGAAATGACTTTTTGCGGCGGCGGCCTCTGCTCTGAACAGTCTTTGCGCTGGCTTAAAGTTTTCACTCGCCTCGCCGTCTAAAGTTTTCAGCACGCACAGCGCACAGCGCACACAACATGGCAGCCAGAAAGGCAAAAACCGGAAAAGGGTTGACGCAACCCCCTCTCTCTCTCTCTCTCTCTCTCTCTCTCTCTCTCTTTTCTGGCATTGCTGATATTGTGGCAGCCGGGGCACCTATGTGCGATAAAATATTAATTGCACTGCCGTATGTATGCATTTTTGATGCAATTGCCAATTTTAAAGTTTTGCTTTTGCGTCGAAGCGGAAGTTCGGTTTCATTTTTTTGCTTTTCGAGGATATGGCAGTTTTTAGTTGCGAGTTTTAGCTAAATATGAATTCAATTAACTACGCTGCGGTATCGAGGTTAACTCTTGCGGTTCTCCATTTAATGTACAAACTTTTCTCTCTATCATTTACAGGGACGCCTGTCATGATTCGTGGACTAATCTGCGTTTGTCGCCCATGTTCGGATGCATCTGTCCAAATAATCATATGAAAAAGCGCTGTGATCGTATATTTAATATTGTTAATCACAATCCGTGTGTGGGTAAGTTTTCAGCCAGCAACTGCAACTGAAAGAAACAAAAAAAAAAACTACAACTGCAACAAACTCCAACAACAATAACAACAACACAATGAAAAAAGAAAAAAATGAAACAAGCGCGTTTGAAAAATTCGTCGAAAAAAAAAACAAACAAAAGTAAATGTTTTCATTTTTGATTTTCTTCTTATGTACTCTAATGGTAAACGTTGAAAACAACAACAAAATATGAACAGCAAATAAGTATTCTGAGTACCTATCTAATTATATGATTTTGAGTTTACTTTTTCTTTTTGTTTTTCTCAATCACAAGTGAGTTTTCCCTTCAGTTCTGTCTACTTTATCTTTTACTTTCACGTTCGACTTAGATTTCTTTCTTTTTGGTACTTTTGTGAACCGCTCAAAACTGAAACTAGCCTAACATTTAAAGTAACCCAAAACCAAAAAACCAAAAAAACCAAAACCTGAAACTAAAATCGCACGCTTTTGCATCAAAACAAAAAAAAGTAAAAAATTAAAAAAAAAATACCAAACTATTAGAGAAAAATGAACCTCACATTTGCGTGATATGCGATCAGTAAAATACATATTAGCAAATAATCTATGCCTATATCAGTACATCAATATATGGATATAAGTACTCGTATTAGCAATGCTCAGTAATATCGTAAATATCACGTATACGTAACATACTTCTATGTAAATCCAAGCTGCCGTGTTTACTGTCACCGCTCTCTCTCTCTAACTCTATCTCTCTCTCTCTAACTCTCTCTCTCTATATATATACATAAATCTATCTATCACTATCCAAGTAAAAGTATCGAATTATCATATATACTATATATAAATATATAATACTATAAATAGCAGTAAGCGTTACCCGAAACCCTCACCAAAAAACTTTGCCAGCCCATTGAACTTGATATGTCACTCGCTAAACTGATTCTGTTATTGTGCTTTAAATAGATTGATACTCGTATTGATATTGATATTGAATATTAAAGACATTGAATTGAATGCACACAAAATAAAAAAAACAAAAAACAAAATCTAAAACCATGAACACCTCTAGAACTATCAAAACTAATGCTGTCTAATGCTGCTAACCGTAACCTAGTTTTTAACCAAAACGTAACTGTTGCTGTACTAACTCTCGTAACTCTATCTATCTCTATCTCTATCTATCTTACTTTTCAAAAAAAAAACTGTAACTGTTTATTTCACCACCTAGGGGCAGGCTTAGAAGGGAAACGTTCGTAGGTGCCACTCTCTCGCTCTCTCTGTACTTTTGTAGTCTTTGCGCAGTCTTAAATGCTTTTTCACGCCAAACAAGAAAAACTTTAGAAAATGTTTATCATTTCGCATTCTTAACATTTCACCCACCCCCTCAAACCTCAACCTCAACCCCAAGCGCGTTAATCAAGCTTAGTTTAGGTTGAATTTCGACACACATTCAGTTGGCGCTGTTGGGCAAGAGCATCACAGCAAAAGAGTCTCACTTAAATGCACCCTAGGCATAAATAGCACTAATTAAATAAACGCACACCAACGCACACTTAAGCACACTTTGCACACACACACACCCGATATGTATGTATATTTGCACCTCTCTCACTCTTAACTTGACTTTTTCGCACACCTCGCATGCTGGCACTCTTTGCAGATAGACTAATATTTTTCCCCAACGGTTTGCCCAAACTGAAGCCAAAACCGAAAACGAAGCCAAAGTCAACGTCAACGCATCGCAGCAAACCGAAACAGAAGCACATCGGCCAACGCATTAGCCGCGTCCACAATGGCACCGAACTGTTGTCCAACAACATTGAATACCAGTATCACGATGAGCCCAACAATGAGCCAACAAACCGACACAACAACAACAACAACGCTGATGATGTCGATGAGGATGAAGCGGATGGCGAGGACGACGATGAGGATTCGGATGATGATGACTATGATGATCGCATAAGGGCTGAAATTTATTCCAACTATCCGCATTATCTGCATCCACCATCGTGGGGCATCAACAACCCGCTGGTGCTCGCGTCCCACAGTCCGCACACCTCGGAGGACGATGATGTGGTCGTCGAGGTGCCCACGACAACAACGCGGCATGGCCACAAGAAGCAGCAGCAACAGCTGCAGACGCACATGGATGAGCTGGAGCGCAGTGTTGTCGACGATGTTGTCGTGGTTGTGGATGCTGGGTCGCCGCACAACACACACACGCACAGTCGCACACACAACTACTACGCACACGGCACGGAAGCGACAAGCACGCTGGGATCACCGACAATGGCCACCAACAGCAACAACTTCAGTCTAACTAAGTATGAGGCGTCTTTAAGCCGGCCAAAAAGTTTCCACACAGAGGCATTCATTAACTCGTAGCAAACCGAAAACTATTTAAACCACAGCTGGGCAGCTGCTCGGGAAGTTCATGCAGAAAAGCTTTTAAAATAATTGACTCACTTGGGCATACCACAATTTCCGGTTAACAGCCAACTAATGAATAGGCACAAACAACAACAGATAACAAATCCTCGTGGTCTTTGCTCCCCGAGCACTTGTCGAGCATTTAAATACTTAATCTGTGCCTAATGCATTCCATCTTAATAAATATTCAAATGAAGTCCAGTCCACACAATACGAACACAGCTAAGCGCTTTTCATGGTCATCCTTCTAAGTCTTCCTGTTGTCCTACTCCAAATTACTGCATGCAACAACTGCTTCTGCTGTTGCTTCTGCAGCTGCCCCTTGTGTGTGGTTGGTGCAATTAATTAATAATGCCTGCAGCATTGTCATTGTCATTTCGCATCGGAAGTGAAAAGTCAACGGCAGTCAACCAGCAGCCAACTAATTCTCGACGGTTCATCAACTTCAAAACAGCAGTTGGCATTCGCTTAAACGTTGGTAATACTTTAAGCCGATTTGCCAACCAAGCATTAATTTTATATATGTATTTTCTCGTATGTATATCTGCATAAACAGCAGCCACTATTAATGCACCTGCACTTGCCCCCTAGCTTTAAGTATTAAGTCTTCTTTCCATGCCTTTCACCTTTGTCACCACCAAAACTTGCTTTCATTGTATTCATTGCACTTAAGTAATTTTGCAATTTCCCAAATGACAAATCACAATCTCTAGCACTGGCACCAGCACGCACAAAATAAACGCACTTCCTGTCGATTTAGTTGCCGGCAGCGATATTACCCACCGCAATTACTCTGCTACCACCATGGAGGAGAGAGGTAAGTGCAACATTTTCCTTATCTTAAATAGACTATCTTATGCACCTAAATGCACTTTTCTTAAGTCACAAATCAAAGAGGGGAATATATCTATTTAATAATATTTATAAATGCAATAAGAGGGGTATATACATTTTTAGTTTCTTTTTGTGGTCTGAAATACAAGGGGCAAAATTTTAATTTAAATGGATACCTAATGGAAAAATGTTCACGATAAAACAAATGGGCATAGTTAACTTATAATTACGTTTGTAAAAAATTGCAGTTACAAATTTATTTTAAGAAATTTCTATCATTCAATTGAATGATAGAATATGAATTTTAATAAATAGAATTAAATAAATGGAGTACAAAAATCTTCATATACTTTTTAGTCCGAAATGTTAGGGATACATTCAATATCCAATTAGTAATTACAAAAAGAATTATACAAGAAATGGAACAAATATTTTATTCTTGTTTTATTTATGTAGTTGTGTTTTAGATAGTTCAAACATAAAAAGTGGGAGATCAACTTTAATTATTGAATAATTAAACTAAATAAACATGGTATTTATATGGTTATATTCTTGGATTTATAGTTAAGTTACAAATCAGTTCAAATTAAATATAATATACTTAAAAGAACAAAAATAGTTTAAAATTGATACCCCGAGTTAGGAGAGTTTTCATTGTTCGACTGTTAAAAATGAAAGCAAGTGAATTTATGTAAAAACATTAAGTGTTGAATAATTTATTTGTGTTGTTGAAGATTTTATTGCAACCTAACTAAATATTATGATTTAATTAACAACAGTTTATTTCAAATTGTAGAGTATTTCAATTTATTTCAATGTGAACTCGAATTTAATTTGGCATAATTTTGAACTTCATTTAGTTATGGGTAAAATTATCACAATGAGAGCATTCAATTGAAACTATTTGGGACTTTCAACTACTTTAATTAAGCCTTGATAACAATGCGAATGGTCTGTCAGTTAAATGGAACATGTGTACTCGATATAATTCACCATAACTGACACTGAAGGTAATAAATAGCAAAACAGCACAAGTTTTCGGGGCGAAGAGGGTTTGCGCCACTCTGATTTCTATGAAACTGAGGGCCAAGAGGGGGAATCTGTGAAGCAAGGGGAGAGAAGGGGGTTGCACATTAGACAATTTGAGCACATTGCACATTGGAGCACTGCACCAGAGGCACTCACTCACTCACTGTATCATGGAGCACACCGAGCACAACACTGAGCTTCTCGCTCTATGCACACACACACACACACACATACACATACTTGCACACACTTACTTGTATCCTTTCATGGCACCATTTAGACAAACAAGCTGCAGGCAAGCAACGAACGAACAACGAGCGAAGCGGCAAATGGCGGCCAGTATCCTGATCCCGGGGGAAGCAAGTAACGCTGCTTGCCACTTGCCACACGCTGCATGCCGCTTACTGCTTGCTGCTTGCCACGCCGTTTGTTTACCGCTCGCTGTCTTGTAGTTGGCACTTGCAATAGCTATTGGAGCATAGTTATGGCTATCTGCCACTACAATCACTTGCAGTTAAAGTAATGCACACTCACATATCTGCACTCAGCAATACACACAAGTGCCATAAATAAGCATTTTGTTTGTATGTGTGTGTTTTGGTGTTTTGCCCCAGCGCCAAAAGAACAACCGAATCGTCTCTTACCCTCTCGCCACTCTTAAAAAGTTAACTAAGTACCACATCCGATATGAACTCTGCACTCTCTCTGCTTTTGCGTTTGCTATTGGCATCTACCATATTATGTGCATTATATTCAGTTGCTGCTTATTTACAATACACACACACACACACACGCTCAAACACAACACAATTCTCACACACACAAAGAGAGAATGAATGCATTGATGTGCATTTATCTCTATCGAAGTCTTTCTCGCATGTCGCATAATGTTTAATACGCATCGCATCGCAGTGTTTGGCATTTTGATTGTTACGCATTTTGTGCATTTCACTCGTATTTATTGCCACAAATTGCATCCATCATCATCGTCTGCATCATCATCATCATCGTCATTGAGATTATCATCGATGGCTAGCTGACCCTTTTGTTTTTGCATGCAATGCGGCACTTGCGTTGACCATCTGGCTGACAAGGGTTATAAATTTAGTGCTGCTTGCTGGCATATTGTGCTTGCTCTTCATTTGTGCCATGTGGGACACACACAAACTATTGTGAATGAATGCAAATATTGGCAAATATTTATGCATGTCACATGCAATGTGCAGAGAGCGCCTCATAGAAATTTATATGCACTCAACTACTACTATTTGCGTTTATTCACATGAGAACAACAAACTAGCAATAACAAATTGTAATCACACACACAAACACACAGACAACTAACTGATTCTGGTAATTAATGAGAGCTAAAATTAAAATGGAAACTATCTAACAAAAAAAAAAAGCGAATTGATGAAATGAAGCATTTTAGATTTAATTATTATGTTTGCTCATTCAATTTTAGTCAATAGAGAGCTGCATTTGTTATTATATTTTTGTAAATCTGCAACCAAAAACACAAACAAAGTAAATTGCATAATGCTAAGCGCACAATTTGAAAATTTAATTATGCACAAGTGAAAACAATTAAAGCGATTTGTCCGGCAATTGCGACAAAAACAATAACAAGCATAACAACAAACACTAGAGAGACAGACACGCTCATCCCCCCCCTCCGCCTCCGACCCCCCGCCCACTTTGGTAGCGTCATGAAGTATGTGAACACCTATTTGGCATGGTGAATGTTTGCGTGGAATAAATATTTTCATAATGCTGCACAATTCACATTGTTGCCGAGCTTGACACACCCACATTCCGCCCACCCAACCCTGCCTCGATGTTTATCCTCAAAAGCATGTGTGTGTGTGTGTGTGTGTGATACAAATTAGGGCATGGAAACCACTGATTCCCATCGAGGCTCACTTGTCCAGCAGATGTTCCACGGCCATAGACACAGACACAGACACACTCATTCGGTAGGCACGCAATGAGGTAGTGGCATTTGAAATTACAGCACATTCTGAAATTTATTTCACTTGTTTATGACTTTCAACAACAACGCGTCGTTTTTGTTCATTTCGGTTTGCAATCATAGACATGCTCGTAAATCGCCTTGAATGTGTCGCCCAATGAAATAATCACATGAATGTCAATTTATGCTATGCTTTAAATATATATATTTGCAATGCAAACAGGGACGGACATACGCTGCGTATACGTAATGCAGCCACATCTACTTGACGACAACTGCTTACATGGGCGATAACACTTAACAAACTGCGCTAATCTCATTTCCAGCTGATTCCCTTTTTTCCTCGAAAGCAGTTTGTTGCGCAAATATTTGCGCTCGACAAAATAAGCGACAAACATAAATACGAATCGCAAAGACACTGACAGTGCTAAGCACAAGTCTTCATCGTTGCCTTCTTCTTGGCTCAAGTCCTTGCCATTTAACGTCCCACATTGACCGCCCCCTCCACAATAGCTTAAGCACATTGGGGTCCTGGCATCCTTTGAGCATTCCCCCGGAAGCCAGGCAAAAGGCAAAGGCAGCAGGACTCAAATGAAGCGCGCTTTTGGCGTGCGCCCTGCGAGATAAGCAAATGCTGCTGTGGTTGCAAAACGTCTCCATTGAAACGTTTAGCATTTGAACGCTCTAACAGCGCATGACATTTGAAAGGCGCACACACACAGTTACACACTCACACACACACACATTTACCTACGCACATTCTCTGGGGCGTGTGGCTGGCTGGCTGGCTGGGTGAGTGTTGTGGCCCTGTCAATGACATTGATAGCGACGGAAACAGCTTCCCCGCAATGCCAATTGATCCGTGACGAGCCACAGACACACAAACACACACACAGAAGCACAATAAGCAATTGGCAATATCGAGCTGCAAATCGTCTCTAAGCCAATGCCATTAATACCCCAATGACACTGGCTTCAAACACTCGCATTTAAGTATTAAATAAAATTTAAGCATTGCTTTGCGCTTCACAATTATATAATTTCGTTGTGTATATATGTAACTATGTAAATGAATGTTTGCTTCACACACTTTTCTACTAGATAAACGCACAGAAAATGTTCTTCTCGTCGCACACACAATTTTCCTCAACTGTCCATGTAAAAATTTCAACTACTTTTATTTCATTTTCTTCTCAACACTTTGTTTAAATCAAAACTTATTTCAGTTGTTTATCAAGTCCATGCAATTAAATGGACAAAAACACACATATAACTATAACTATATATTTTTTTTTAATTTAATAAAGAAAAGAAACGCCAAGAAAATTTACAAAAAAAAGCAAAAAAAAAATACATATCTATGTTATATTGAAAATTATGCTAATTCGATTGGATGCCCAAAAAAAAAAAACGTTGCTGTGTTCCAATTCACTGCTGTGTAGCTTCTACAACAACTAAAAAAAACTACAACTACTACTACAACAACAACAACAATAACTACTACTACTACTACTACAACAAAATATGAACAACTACTCGTAAAAAGTAAAAGCCAATTGTACTACAACTACAACAACACTTCTACCATCTCTCTCCTCTTCTTGCTATACTTATTACAAATTGCAGTAAGAATATTGGGCATGGACGAGAAATTGCATCAGAGAATCTTCGATGATAATTTGGCGCTTATTGATACGCCATTGATAGCAACGGGCGGCGGGGCGAACAGCTATAATTATCCGGGCTCGGTGTCCAACTCGCTGCACGGTGTGCTCAGCTACCCGTTCAATATAAGCGGCTTCCATCAGCGCCACATGGCGGCAGCGGCGGCGGCAGCCGGGGGCGCCGGAAATGAGTCGCCATTCGATATCGTTGATACGGGCTACGGCTACGCCAACGGCAATGGCAATGGCAATGGAAACGTCAATGGCAATGGCAATGGCAACGGAAACGGAAATGCCGGTGTTTACTACCAAAGTATGTGTACATGTATTAGCATGAACGTAATCAATAAATAAAATGACCACCAACCAACCAACAAACAAAAATCTAGGCATAAACCTAAAACAGAAAACAATAATGATCAAAATACCAGAAGCAGCAGTCAATGATAATTCCCACAAACAAAAAAAGAAACAAAACACAATAATTCATAGGCCAAAATAACGGTTTGTTGTATTGCATACGTTCGTTCGTTCGTTCGTTCTTTTTTTGTGTTTGTCATCCGACAGGTAGAAGAATATTGTAATTACTCTTAATAAGCGAAATTTGATTTCTTTTAATTATTCATATATATATTTTTTGACGTTTTTTACGCGTGTTGTGTCGTCCCCTGTAACTAACACACCCCGTTGCAGGTAATCTTTTAAGTAACAAATTTTTACTGTTCTCAATCTTTTTTTGTTATTCAAAACAAAAACCCAAACAACAAAAACAAAAATAATGAAACTGACGTGCTCGGAGCTCGTCTTGGCTTTGTGCATAATTTTTGGCATTTGCTCAACTTTTATATAAATATCAACAAACAGTAACAAGAAAACTGCCTATATACTCGTATATATATACATACAAAACTTTTATATACTTATATATATTGTGAGGTAGTTGTCTAAATTAAAGTTGCAAAAAAAAAAAAAAAATAAACATCTGATTGTCACAAATCAAAGCATCAGCTGATGCGCCAAAGCCTTAATTAAGTTGGCAACTCCACTTAGCATAGTTCAACTGTTGAGTTTATCGAACGGGTAGTAAGTATCGCCTTGATCCACACAGAGATGCTTTGAGTACTCACTAAGGGCAGCCATCTTCACTTATGCACTTTTTTTTCACTGAGAGCATTATTACATCAGACCAAAAATTTGCAAAGAAAAATTGCAAAAATAAATTTAAAATAATACTGCAACCAAGAAAGGAAAGCCAACAATTTTGGCATCCAAGGTTTTCTTTTGTCGCCAACTTGGATTGGCCGGCTCTAATAGAGAATTTAGAATTGCTAAATTTTCTCTTTGCCACTGATTGGTAAGTAGTGTCCATCTGATTAGACCTTGCAGTAAAAATGCTATTTTATGCAGCTTATTGGCCATACCTCTGGCAATTGCACCCGCTAGACCCTCCTTAGAGTGGAATAGGTGTTGCACATTGCGATCCTCGTCTCCCCCCCCTTTTGTTGAACAAGTGCAACTAGTGAAGCGCACGCGGATATTCACCCTAACCTGCAAGCCTAAGGGAGTTTTGGGTGAAGGCGGCGAACCTCGCTGCAAACAACCGGCTAGAGTGGGAATAAGGCGATAATCTTGCGGCAGCGAATCTTCGCTGCAGATTATCAAACGGTATTCGATAGCGGCTAAGCGAAGGCGATACTAGAGACGTTCAAAGGAGCGTAGATCTTCCGGCGAGATCTACGGCTCCACACAAAACCCGCCAGCACCATCTGCATTGGATTGTTTTCGTTCGTAAAATGCACTAAAAGTGCCAACATGGTTTGAATACTTGAAAAATTAAATTGAATTTGTAAATAGTACTTGTCAGATCAACTAACTCATTTTTTCGACTTTTCACACAGCCAACATGGGTACATAGGGATTGATAGCCTGATAACCATAACCTTTTATCATCTTTAACAGCTATCATCAACAATCATATATGCTACGACGGATTCATCGGTTATCAGGCCTGCTAACTTCGATGGAAAGTGCGTAAGTACGGCATAGCCGTGACTGTATTTATAGTTGATTGGGGTTGTGATTGTGAGGCTTTCAATTCCGTGTGTTCCGTGTTGGTATATTTTTCGTATTATTAAGTCATGAAGACAAATATTTAAACAAAACAGATTAACGTAACGATAAATAATAGCTCGATAAATCAAGCACTATTGTTAATTAGAGATAATTTTTATAAACAAAATGAAGTATGTGTATTAAAATACTGAATATTATGGAGAAGAAAACAATGAGGCGTTAAACTTTTAATTTTGATTGGGCACTGAATGTGCGAGCGTCTGAGATAATGCGAGATGAGTACTGTCCCTCTCCCCTAGTATTACACTCTGTCTACACTTTAATTTATGATGACTTACTACCCAGTCGAAGCCAAAGACCCACCCCAGCCCTGAACTGAGCCGGCAAGTTAGCTAGACAGAGTAGGCTTAGACGAGTAGAACCTCGTGGTGTTCGTCACATAATTAAATGGCGCCCAACTCGTGAGGCCTATGGAAAATGTGCCCCAAAATAAACATTTCCTCATCAAACTATTCATTCTTTTTATTGAAAACATAGATGTATGAATTTTCTGCCTTCTGGATTGGCTGTTTACTGATGAGAACGTCGGAAGCAGACCAGGCGAAAAGAACATACATAGCGGATTCATTAATTGATAGTGTTATCAATGAATTAAACCTGTTAAATGCAATTTTCTGGCCAATAATGTGATTAAGGAAATTTTTTTGTAGAATTGGATGAATTTCGATTCTCTACCGAATCATTGTTAGGCCCAGTACACAATATTGTGTTGTGGTATTGAAATCGAGAATTGTTCAGTATTGGTTAATATCGATCTGTTCCTCTTTCAATCACAAACACTCATCAAATACGTTACTAATCAAAGTAGATTCAGACTCTCAGTACACACTTCGCATTGTCTTAAAATCGCATTGAAGGGTAAGTCCCAAACTTAAAACTTAAAACTTGAACACTATATTATCGCATATCGTAAACTTATTTTTGTCAATTACCTTGTCAATATCGAATACCGTACTAGTTCACATTCATATTTTAATTCATTATGCCGGTTACTCGCAGCGACGAAAACCTCGCATCAGCTAGTTCACTAATTCTTTGCAAAATTTGCAATGATTTAAAATCGTCTGAATTTGAATTAGTAAAAACCCCTTGTAGTCATAACTTTCACTCCGAATGTATATCCAATTGGCTCAATACTAGCGAAACTTGTCCAACTTGCAAAAAGCCGTGCAGGATAGGAGATATTTTTGGCTCAGAACAATCTGAAGGGTTAAGCATGCTTCATACAGTTGCAGCACCCCCAGTTTCACGCGAAGCCTCGGGAGCCGCTGGTACTAAACCACGAGATCGACCAAAACAAGAGCTAATCAGAGAGAGAATCTCATGAGAAATGCCGCACAATCTCCTTCTTGGCAACACAGGGCAAGCTTAGAACAAAATGTACCTACTTCCAGGCAGCATCAAAATGCTGCGCGAGAAAGTCGCTTACCCCGAGCATCAACAGGAAGTACAACCACACCCGTTCCAGCTGTGTCTGAACAACGAGTTCAAGGACTTATCACTTCTTCACTCGATAACTTTCGAGCTGAACTAGTCGCTACTATCGCTGATCAGGTTGAATTAGCCTTCAGAAACTTAAATATTGCCGCCCAACCGCCAATAGTTCGTTCCGAGGAACCGCAATTGGAATGGGATAACGAAATTCCAGATCAGAATAACGAAGGATTGGGGCAATCAGGAAATATATCTGGTAGTCTCGATCGGCCTGACCGAATTTCCAGTACCATTGTTAATTGGCATCTTAAGTTCAGTGGTACACCAACTGATATACCAATCGATGACTTTATATATCGAATAAATTGCTTGACCTCTCGTTGTTTGAGCGGAAACTTTAATACGTTGTATCAGTTTGCGCACTTACTATTCTCAGGTCCAGCGTTAACATTCTATTGGAGGTTTCATCGTAGCTCTCATCATAGGAATTGGTATAATCTTTGTTCTCGTTTATGCGAAAGATACCAAAATCAAAGAACCGATGAAGACATAAAAGATAGCTTAAGACGCAGGAAACAAAAGTTTAATGAACCTTTTGATGAATATCTGGATGCGATGTTAAACATAGCAGATACGCTTAATTCTCGTCTATCCGATACCGAATTGGTCTCTTATGTTAAACATAATTTGAAACCAGATCTTCGACATGAACTATTACATGTCCCAATTTCAAATTTAGCTATCCTTCGTAGAGAATGTCACAAACATGAAGAATTCTACTCACAACTGCCTAAACATCAAAATCGATCGAATAACCCCAACCGAGTTATTCATGAGATTGCTTTAGAAAAAGACCTGAGTCAGGCTCGGAAGATGAAGACTCAGAATCAGCAGATGTAAATGCTATGAAGTACTCTGATAATTTCAAATGCTGGAATTGCGATGAAATTGGTCATCGTTACCAGGATTGCCTGAAATCACGTCGTATATTTTGTTATGGCTGTGGAAAACTTGACACATATAAACCAAATTGTACAAAATGTAAAACCAAACAGGAAAACTCGCAGAAGGGTATTCGCTTACCACCAAAAGCGGATATCCGCAATTAAAAATAGAACCAAATTCTCTAGAGTATTCTCAACCACCTGCTATATCGAATAACTTACCTGACTTACAAATTCATCGACATTTTATACCTTATCATTTGCGATTAAGAAAAATACACACATCTCCGAAATCGCGTGCTGCTCATCGTATGCATACATTTTGGTCGAAAAAGCGTGTACTAAATTCTTATAGGATATCAGCTATCGTAAATAAAGACAACGATATACGACCCTTTACTTACCTCAACATTCTCGATCAGCGTTGTTTGGCCTTGCTCGATAGCGGAGCAAATAAAAGCGTGATCGGAGGAAACTTAGCAAAGTACATTCTTGAAAATAATATTAACTATCTTAAATCCAAAGGATTTGTTAAAACTGCTGATGGACAACCTCAAAAGGTCGCTGGTACCATTAATCTTCCAATCGAATATAATTCGACAAAGCAATCGTTTGAGTTCCTAATTGTTAGCGCCATCACGCAAGATGTTATTTGCGGAATTGACTTTTGGAATAAATTTGGAATTTCTGTTAGTTATGTTAATGCAGTAACTGAATCTGAAATTGAAAATGAAACGATACCCAAATTGTCTCTTACAGTAATGCAAAACGCAGATTACAAGCAGTTGTTGATTTTTTCCGTCATGCGAAAGGGACGGCTTAGGAAAAACAACACTTCTTGAACATTCTATAGACACAGGAGATAGTACTCCCATTAAACAAAGATACTATCCCATATCTCCAGCTAAAGAAAAGCGACTTTGTGCCGAGATTGACCGCATGTTACGTTTAGGAGTAATAGAAGAAGCTTCGAACTCTGCATGGTCCTCGCCTGTGGTTTTGATTGTTAAACCTGGCAAAGATCGTCTATGTCTTGATTCTCGAAAGCTAAATGCAGTGACGAAGAAGGACGCATATCCCATGCCTAGCTTAGAAGGTCTTCTAAGTCGATTGCCATCTGTTAAGTGCATTTCCAAAATCGATTTAAAAGATGCCTTTTGGCAAATTTCTCTAGACAAAGAAGCGCGACCAAAACTGCTTTTACGGTACCAAATAGACCCTTGTATCAGTTTACTCGGATGCCATTTGGCTTGTGTAACTCACCTCATACAATGTGTCGTCTTATGGATCAAGTAATTCCCTATGACATGAAGGAACACGTATTCGTTTACCTAGATGATCTATTGGTCATGTCCTCTAACTTTGAAGACCACTTACTGCATCTGACCGAAGTGGCAAATAGATTACGAAAAGCGGGACTAACAATAAATGTTACCAAAAGTCAGTTTGGAATACGAGAAGTAGATTACTTAGGCCATGTAGTAGGAGAAGGCACACTTCGAGTAAATCCAATGAAAGTGCAAGCCGTTTCCGAATTTCCGGTGCCACAGTCCAGACGCCAACTGAGACGATTCCTGGGCATGACTGGTTGGTACCAGCGTTTTATTCCCCAGTACTCAACGGTCATCTTTGAACTAACAGAGCTGCTAAAAGGAAAGAAATTTGAATGGAATGAAGAGGCCCAACATGCGTTCGAAGCAATAAAACATAGACTATGTGCTGCTCCGTTTTTGCGTCATCCCAACTATGAGTTGCCATTCATAGTGCAATGTGACGCTTCAACATATGGCATCGGCGCCGTATTAGCTCAACTTGATGCAGAAGGCAACGAACTACCCATTGCATATATGTCGAAAAAGTTGAACAAAGCACAACGAAATTATTCTACAACGGAATTAGAATGCTTGGCAGTTGTATTAGCCATTAAGCGATTCCGTATGTATATAGAAGGCCAATCATTCAAAGTTATAACCGATCATGCAAGTCTGAAATGGTTGATGAATCAAACAGACCTTCATGGCAGACTTGCTCGGTGGGCGTTAAAGCTACAAGGAATGGATTTTCAGATCGAACATCGAAAGGGCAGTCAAAATGTAGTCGCTGACACTCTTTCCAGAGCATTCGAAGAAAATGTAGATGTTGTTGAGCTCGAAATACTACCAGAGATAGATTTAAACTCGGATGCATTTCTCGAAAGTGATTATGTCGAGTTAAAAGAGAAGATGAGCAAATCCAATCTTCCGGATTTCAAAATCATAGACGGATATTTATATTACAGAGCAGTATTGCCTTCCGACGTCAGCGAAGATATTGGCGATGGCTGGAAACTGTACGTCCCTACATCTCTCAGAAATTCGGTGATAGTTTCAGCTCATTGTACCCCAACGTCAGCACATTGCGGCACAGCGAAGTGTCTAGAACGCATTCGTAGGCATTTTTATTGGCCACGAATGGTAGTGGAAGTGCGAGACTTTATTAGCAAATGCGAAATATGTCAAACCTCAAAATACCCGACACAAAATCTAAAGCCGCCAATGGGTATTCAAACAATTAGTGAGCGAGTATTTCAAAGACTCTACATAGATTTCATAGGTCCGTTTCCACGCTCAAAACTTGGTAATATTGGAATTTTTATCATCCTGGATCATCTTTCAAAATTCACATTTCTTATACCAGTTAAGAAATTTTCGACTTTAATAATCATTGATCACTTGCGCAACACTGTATTTAACTGTTTTGGCACACCAGAGTTCATAATCAGCGACAACGGCACTCAGTTTAAAAGCCGAGAATTCGCTGCATTTTTGTCTTCGTATGGTATCAAACACATGTTCACTGGAGCATATTCCCCTCAAAGTAATGCAGCTGAAAGAGTCAATAGATCCATTAATGCGGCGTTAAGATCATTTATTCGATCAGACCAGCGAGAATGGGATATATATGTTAGCAGTATCAATTGTGCTCTACGCAATAACATACATCAATCGATAGGCGCGTCACCGTACTATGTTGTATTTGGACAACATATGATGACGCATGGTAAAGACTACACAGTACTTAAAAATTTGAATCTCTTAAGTGAAGGAACTGCTCGACTCGATCGTGCTGACAAATTTTCTAAAATCCGTGCTGATATTCACAAATATCTGAAAAAGGCATATGAAAAGAATCAGAGATCGTATAACTTTCGTACTAAAGAACGAACCTTTGAAGTTGGCCAGACAGTAATTAAGCGTAACTGGGCACTGAGCAATATGGCAAACAATTTCAACGCTAAGCTTGCACCAGTCGGCCTTAAGGCACGAGTAAAGCGAAAAATTGGACAGGCCTTATACCTATTAGAAAATTTAGAGGGCAAGGAAATTGGTCAATTTCATGCTAAAGACTTGTGGAATTCAAAGAGTAACTACCTTCTTTCAGATTTTACGTCTTCGATTGAACTCTCGATTAAAATCTGCTGTTGTGAGGTAGTTGTCTAAATTAAAGTTGCAAAAAAAAAAAAAAATAAACATCTGATTGTCACAAATCAAAGCATCAGCTGATGCGCCAAAGCCTTAATTAAGTTGGCAACTCCACTTAGCATAGTTCAACTGTTGAGTTTATCGAACGGGTAGTAAGTATCGCCTTGATCCACACAGAGATGCTTTGAGTACTCACTAAGGGCAGCCATCTTCACTTATGCACTTTTTTCACTGAGAGCATTATTACATCAGACCAAAAATTTGCAAAGAAAAATTGCAAAAATAAATTTAAAATAATACTGCAACCAAGAAAGGAAAGCCAACAATTTTGGCATCCAAGGTTTTCTTTTGTCGCCAACTTGGATTGGCCGGCTCTAATAGAGAATTTAGAATTGCTAAATTTTCTCTTTGCCACTGATTGGTAAGTAGTGTCCATCTGATTAGACCTTGCAGTAAAATGCTATTTTATGCAGCTTATTGGCCATACCTCTGGCAATTGCACCCGCTAGACCCTCCTTAGAGTGGAATAGGTGTTGCACATTGCGATCCTCGTCTCCCCCCCCTTTTGTTGAACAAGTGCAACTAGTGAAGCGCACGCGGATATTCACCCTAACCTGCAAGCCTAAGGGAGTTTTGGGTGAAGGCGGCGAACCTCGCTGCAAACAACCGGCTAGAGTGGGAATAAGGCGATAATCTTGCGGCAGCGAATCTTCGCTGCAGATTATCAAACGGTATTCGATAGCGGCTAAGCGAAGGCGATACTAGAGACGTTCAAAGGAGCGTAGATCTTCCGGCGAGAGATCTACGGCTCCACACAAAACCCGCCAGCACCATCTGCATTGGATTGTTTTCGTTCGTAAAATGCACTAAAAGTGCCAACATGGTTTGAATACTTGAAAAATTAAATTGAATTTGTAAATAGTACTTGTCAGATCAACTAACTCATTTTTTCGACTTTTCACACAGCCAACATGGGTACATAGGGATTGATAGCCTGATAACCATAACCTTTTATCATCTTTAACAGCTATCATCAACAATCATATATGCTACGACGGATTCATCGGTTATCAGGCCTGCTAACTTCGATGGAAAGTGCGTAAGTACGGCATAGCCGTGACTGTATTTATAGTTGATTGGGGTTGTGATTGTGAGGCTTTCAATTCCGTGTGTTCCGTGTTGGTATATTTTTCGTATTATTAAGTCATGAAGACAAATATTTAAACAAAACAGATTAACGTAACGATAAATAATAGCTCGATAAATCAAGCACTATTGTTAATTAGAGATAATTTTTATAAACAAAATGAAGTATGTGTATTAAAATACTGAATATTATGGAGAAGAAAACAATGAGGCGTTAAACTTTTAATTTTGATTGGGCACTGAATGTGCGAGCGTCTGAGATAATGCGAGATGAGTACTGTCCCTCTCCCCTAGTATTACACTCTGTCTACACTTTAATTTATGATGACTTACTACCCAGTCGAAGCCAAAGACCCACCCCAGCCCTGAACTGAGCCGGCAAGTTAGCTAGACAGAGTAGGCTTAGACGAGTAGAACCTCGTGGTGTTCGTCACAATATATATATTTCAATATTATCAAAATCAATTACAAGTTTACATACATTTTTAGTTCAATTTTTTCCGTACGTAGCTTGCCACTTGTTTTTTTTTACGAAAATGTTTTGGAAATTTTCTAAAAATTATTCAACAAAATCAAAAACCAAATCAAATTTAATACGATTGCTTCAAACTTCGTTAAGAGAATTTCTTACAATGAATTTTGTTTTGTCTTTTTGCTTATAAAATAACAAAAATAAACTAAATATATCTAAAGAGGTGTATAAATTGTTAATATAAATACATTGTACATTTTCTTGACTTAAATGAGATCAACTGAAATCAAACTTAAAACAAAATTCATTAAAATATACATAAAAAAAAACTTAAAGCTGACAAAATAATTTTTGTTACATTTAATTCATGCACATTTTTTATAAAAAATTTTTCGATGCACCCGTTTTTTGAAACCAGAACAATAACAATAACAATTACAATTACAATTACAATAACAGTTACAGTTACAATCACAACTAATTCAACTACTAAGTACAACAACAACATGCGTTACAAACATTTCTTTTTTCAAACTCAACAATCAATTTTGTTACAAATGCAAATTTTTTACAACCATTCGTTTGCGTGTTCAACTAAAATAACAAACAAATACAACACGACGAACAAAGAAAAACATAAATTCATAAATTCATGCAAATCAATTAAATATCTCAATACAGAAAGATTTCAACAATTTCATCTTCAATAAGACAAGCAAACAATTTGCCAATCAATAACCCAAAAACCAAAACTCGTATACTCATTTCTTTTTTGGATATTTTGGAATCAGAAATTCGAATCGAAACAAAAATCAAAATTGATTTTTCATTTGGTTTTCATATTTTTTTTTGCAACGCAGCTGCTCAGATTTGATTTGTGCTTCTTCGATTTTTATTTTCGTTTCCTTTTCGTCCTCTTTGGCTTTGCGTGCATTGACAGTTTTCGGTTTGTGTTTATTTCGATTCCACACGAAAGTACACGAAAGACAAAACAGTTAATTGTATTTAGTAGCCAGAATAAACAACAACAAATACAGTCAGAGCTCATTCAAATGAAACAACATTTCCATTGACTCCATTTCTACCTCAGGCAAACAGAAACATTTCACAAACACACACACTCACACTGAAAACAATTACTCGATTCGCTAGTAATCGCCTCCCCTTAACAACAAAAATAATAAGTAATAATATTTTTATAATAATAATAATCATCATCTAACGTCGTAGGTCGTAGTCTTGAAGGCCGACAAAACTATTGAAAATATTAATGAATAATGCGTATAACTCTAGTAATTAGTTGTGTTTGATCAGAAACTCCCCGCTCCGCAGCCCCCCGCTGCACCAGTAGTCAGCCCCCTGCTGCTCACTTAATAATCGTAAAAATATTATAAATATATATAAAACAGTCTGCGCTCTCCTTCCTCCATCTTTTTTCCCCTCTCTCTCTCCATTTGAAAGTTGAAAGTACAAATTGATTACCCCATTTGAAAGCCCCCATCAAGTTTGTTGGCAACGAATTTGGAAAATATATACGTATATACATAATATATATATAGATGTATTTGCTTTTAATTTCGTTATTTATTTATTTCGGTTCACATTATTCGATTCTTTCGATAATTTATGGGCGGATCTGCGTCGGGTTTTGTGTGGGACACCGCTCCAAATTTTGAGCTCGAGGGTCGCTCTTTGGTGGGTTTGGGTCTTTAAATGAAAATGAGTAGAAGAGCCAACGACAAGTTGGTTAATTAAAATGCAATCGATAAAATGGCACCAGCTGCTCTGCCACCCAACATGATGCGAAACACACTTCCTTTTCACTCTCTATGCTGCTGTCGATAATCATTTGTAATTAGGATTATTTACCATCTAGCCAGCGAATTAAATGAGCTCTAAATAACGGCCAGCGAATCATAAATGTTGTGATAAACACACACACACACTTGATATGAAAAGTAATCGCATCAAATATGCACGTTAATATCTTAATTAGTTAGTAATTAATGCAATAATGAATAATAATAATATGTCATTCAACATTCAAACAGAATGCGACAAAAAGCAAAAATATTAATTAATAACATACCGCCAAATAAATGCCAATGTTTTCCAAGCAATTGGCAAACAAATGAATAAAACATTTTAATTAGTTTGCAATAATTCAAAATGCAAAAAAAAAAAACTAAAGAGAATTCATTCATGTTGGTGGCAGCAGTTTGAGTAGCATTTGATTTGAAGTGCATTTTGGTAAAATAAATTATTGTATTTAAACAAAGTATTCAGTTTGCCATAAATTGATAACTAATGGAAGTCTTTAAACGTTTTTTCGTACAATCAACATTTTGCGGCTACAAATTGTGTGTGTGTGCGTGTGTCTCTGGCGAATACTTTGGCCAAAAATTGCAACTTTAACTTGAATGCTCACTTGGGCACGTCTGATGCTGCAGGTGGTCAGGATGTGGAAGTTGACCTCTCAACGGAAATAATCAAGCAACACTTTCAGGTAAGTTGTGGCTCAGCTGTGAATGCTGTGAATATTTCTACTTTTTGTTATCCCAATTGTACAACACACTACAACACAACACAATGCAATGCAAATTCATTCAAACACTGCGCAGAGTACCTGCCATACAGCGTTGGATACCTGCCGAGAGGATCCAGCCTGCTCATCGTCGCTGCAGCCAATGCTGATGCATTGCGAGCTGCATCGTTGCAATCGCAATGCGTGCATGACATCATTGCAGTCCTTCTACAAAGGACCGCACGAGGACTTGAGCCTGGACATTGCCTTTTGTCTATGCAAGTAAGTGGCAGAAGTTCCCCTTCCCTTTCTCTATAATCTTATTGTTCATTGTTCGGCAGAAAAACCACAAACAGCAATGGCAATAACAACAGCTACAACAACTACAACAACAGTCCGAGCCAACAGCAACAGAACGGCAATCGGCACGACATGTGCATGATTGCACAGGAAAAACTGCATCCCGTGTGCGCACAGCGACCGCCCGATAACAATAATCCAGCCAGCTCGAATGGCATTTACTACCATCCGCCACCGGCGTGCCATGTGGTTGCCGACAACTGCAAAGAGGATCGCGAGTGCAGGTGAGTGTGTGTGCAAGTGTATGCGTGTGTGTGCTAGGGTCAAATTGTTATAGTTGCAACTCCTCCATGTTGCACGAATCTCGTTCGTTCACGGTCTCGTGTCCATAATTCAAATGCTCGCTAAACGGAAACGGAAATATGCGAAACGCATGTAAATCCGCAGTTCGCTTTAATCTGCGAGTCCATGTGAAGTGATTTTTGGCTGGTGGCTACAATTCAATTAAATAAAATTGAATTTCTTGTACTCGTATGTAGTAGATTGAATTACCTGCATTTAGTCACAGCAGCCGCAACTTTTGATGGCTCTGCACTGATTTTGTCGACAAACTCATTAAGCAGCGTGTTGATGATGCCTTCACCGACCACAGACTACAGACACTGTGCTTCATGTCTCAAGTTGTTTTCGGCATTTTTCGTTTTTGGTTATCAGACCAAAATCCGCGTTAGCGTCAAACAGGGCGTTAAATTACCACTTTGTGCTTGTGCCAGGCTCTTCATTAAATACGACACGACAACAACAACGATGACGATGACGACGACACATGCCACAGCATGCTGGCATCCTGGCTTTCTGGCTTCCTGGCAAGGATGAAACTGCACTTTCGGCACTTCAGTTGGGTAGCCAAACTTGAAGCCAGGCCGCGAATGTGTCAAACACAAAGTTAAGTGATAAATACGATGCAACGCAAGGCTTTGCAAGTATGTGAGGGTGGTTAAAAGAGGGGTGTGTGTGGAGGGAGGGAGGTTTGTTGTGTTTGTTGTCATGTTACGGCTGAACAACCGCAGAGTACGTGGTGGAGCTCTGCCTGTGGCTGGCAAAATTAATTGCCTTTTAAGTGAATCTCACTTGCCTTAGTAAACAACTAAATTGCACTAATGACGCTCATTTTCTATGCCAGGGAGAGCGAAAGACAGGGAGAGAAGTCAACTGCAGCCTTCTTAGAGTGCTTATGTTGACTTATTACGCATACGACGTGTATTACATGCGAGCACGTGTAACGTTGCATTGTTGCAGCACAGCAGTTGGGGTAGAAATTGTTTTATTACTTGGCTTTGGCTTAGTTTGGCTTCCTTCACCACGGCCACGTGCCACGTCACGAAACACTTCAACTGCAACTGCAACTGCAACGCAATTTGCATAACATTCGAGGGGCATTTGTGGTCCAAGACAGCTTCATTGTCCAAGCATCGTTTTATATAAGATTGCTGTATCATTAAACTATATACTATATAATTAGCCAAAGGCTTGCGACAAATTATGCAATTATTGACTGCTTTCGCATTATAGTTATATAGTTAAGCCGAAATTATGCAGCAACCGCAAAATACTAAATTCAGAACTTCACTTAACAACACAGCAGCCTAATTACAGAAGTTAACATAACACATATTTGTCATACATTGAAGACAACTGCATATTACGTATACGCAGCGTAGACTTTACACAACAGACACACGCACTTTCCACAGTGAGAGAGAGTCGTAAACCTGATGCCGTAAATTTTGTTGCCGCTTTGCGGTAGAAGAAAGCATCTGCAGTACCATAAAATGCAGTAGAATATCAGGCAGTAGCTCGAGTAATTCCAGCACAAATTGCATGGCATCAATCTCAGACTCAGACTCTGACTGCAGGTAACGAGACGTTTATTCACAGACTACAACAATGACGATAACTGCAACTAACTGACAAGCAACTCTGGAGGGAAGGGGAGCAACACATGTTAACACACATTTCTTCATGCTCTTACTTTATATATGTATGTGTTCGTTCTGCTCTCTTTTTTTCTCACAGACTGAAGCTGGAGTACTACGAGCAAGCCTGTGCCGTGGACAGTGTGACGAAGAAGTGTGCCGGCCGTCCCAGCGGTTGTCGCACCGCAATGATTGGCATACTGGGGACCATGCTGCGCACCACCTGCGCCTGCCAGGGCACAGATCCCCAGCACGCCTATCAATGTGTTGGCTGGCGTCGCCTGCTCTGGATGAATCCCTGCGTTGGTGAGTTGGTTGTAGACGAACTGCATCGTCACACATAATTGCAAATAAATGCCTCTCTTGTAGTTGAAGCGCAAAAGGACTTTCATATGAAGCGTTTGGCCGAGTTGGGTTTCCTCACAACAACAACAACGACAACGACGACGACGACCACAACTACGACAACAACAACTACGACTCGGGCACCGCCACCACCACCGCCACCGCCGCCAACAACAACAACGACCACAACCAGTTTGCAGCCAAAGCAAACGCCAAGGAAACCAGCAACGCATATCTTCAAGGTAAGTAGCAGAGCAGAGCCTGACCATTAGGCCAAACTAATTGTGAATCCGATTGGGCAGCAGTTGCAGTTGCTGTTGCAGTAAACATTGCTTTGAATGTTACCCCCGCCAGCATCTGCTGCTGCTGCTGCTGCTGTTACGAGCGAGCACACACACATCCATCCATTTATCCTTCAATCTGTCTGTTTTCCAATCAGCACTCAATCAGTGGCTGAGCAGAGAGTTGAAAAGCCAAGCGCACAATATGACCCAATGTCCGACTATGAATTCAAACCGACAAAGCAATCAATTCGTGCTTGTTTTTTTTTCCTTATTTGTGCTCCTCTGCTGTGGCTACAGTTGCTGCGCTTTTTGTTGCACCAGCAAGATTAAATACAATACAGAGAGAAATATTCCGTGCATACGTATTGATAAAAAGGAAAAAAAATACCTTTAACATCTTCTTTTCATGTATCAACCATTACTAACAACAATCATTGCCACATCCCTGCAACAATGCACCGCAAAAACCGCAAAAACAACAACCAACAACAACCAACAACAAAAAAAAAAACACACTCTGCAAATAAATAAATAAAAATGAATAACTGCTGTATAAAATTGAAAAAACCACGCAACGCAACCAAACAATCGGAACACGAACGAAACGAAACTCATGATAACCGAAACAGGCAAAGGAGAAATCAGAGCCAGCATCGGTGGAACACAATTATCTCGATCCGCCCGATTCGGTGCCGTTACACAGCGGAAACGATGCAAGCGGAAATGGCGGAAATGACGATTATCGTGGCGGCGGCAATGAACACGACAATATACATGGCACAAGTGGCAAGGGGGGAAATGGGATTGGCAATGGAAGTGGAAATGGAAATGGCAATGGCAAAGGTGACCATCGGCAGCGGCAGGGCAAGAAAAATGGCAATGGAAATGGAAATGGACAAAATGCTGGCCTTGGACGGCAGGGCGTCGATTTCGATGATCCCGTAATTTTTGTTGACCAAATGGAAACAACAGAATTTGTGCACCGCATCAGCATCACAGAGCCGACAACCACAACGACCACAACAATGGCAACCACAACAACAACGCAGCCGCCAAGTAAGTAAATGCATCTGTTCGGAAAAGAATGGGAACGGGAACGAGAACGGGAAATGGTTCTGAGTGGCCGCTGAGTGGCTGTGATTGCGATAACAGGCCTGAAGCTTGCCCGCACTTCCGGTCAACATTCCGGTTACATTTTTGAGTTCGGGAAACCTTTTCACGTTGTGGGTCACTTTTCCGATGATTAGCTTAATGCGCTTGTCATTCGAAAACTTTTCCATTTTATCACAATTAGCTGATGTGTGAGTGAGTGAGTGAGTGAGTAAGTGAATGAATGAGTGTTTCTGTCAAGGGACTAAGGATATATCAGAAGGCTGTCAGCTCGTTTCCGTTTTGCAAAATTTTCAACATAATTGATGTGGTTGATGTGGTTCTGCGGCTAATTGAAACAACAACTCAACGTCACATGCATTGTACATATTTGTGCCTCATTCCTCCACATTTAAAATGCAGCATTCCGTATGCATGACCTGCGTAGGTGTGTGTGTGTAAGTGACCATCAACCGGAAATGAGTTTGTTTTTTGGCTGATGTGGCAATTAATCGTTGTGGAGAGCCTTCGTTCAGCCCACTCAGTCAACTCACTCAGCACTCAGGGCATCTTTTTGGGCAACTGACTTTAAAATAATAAATATTTTCATATTTTTCTCATTCATTAAATACTTCCGACAAAACGATTATTGTGCATTTCACAGAGAGCAAAACTATTTTGAAATATCATTAAAAATGCAAATGAGTTTGTTTGTTTGCCACACGTCGTCTGTCAATGGACTTGAACAAACATTGCCACATGCTCATATATAGTATAGTATATATATATATATATTTGTATAGCATATATGTATATACAAATTTAAGCTGTAATTATTTTGGACCATTGGGACAGTCGCGTGCGGTCTGAACTGTTGTTTGTTGTTATAGTTATAAAGCGAACGAGTCGAGTTTAGCAGTTTGCATGTCTCATCTATTATTGATTTACTCATGTGTGTGTGTGTGTTTTTGGGGGGTGCCTTCGTTTAAGTATTTTGCAATATAAATGATTTGGTTTTTGCCTAAAACACACACACAACAACACGAGTTGTGTTCAATTATTTATTTATTTAATGCAAACAAGTGACCCGTTGAAGCCAAAAACTTTGTTTATTAATTAAAAATGTAAATAAGATTTGCAAAAGATGTGTGAACGTGATTTATTGGCAAAGTTTTTCGTAATTCATTTGCCAACATAGACATATTTATGCCCCTAGGCGATAGTTAAAAGACTTTGGTTCGTTAGAGCTCTATTGTTTTTGGCCAGCACTCCAAGCATGTGCCTTACGGGCCAACAATTAACACACTTTAGAGCCAAATACACTTAAGCCAACTCGTCAACACACGTGCTGGGAAAAAAGGACAAACTGGGGACTAATGTGTGGGGTATTTTTGCTGGCATGTGAAATGTTTATAAATTGTCACACATTCTTTTTGCTGTCAGCACAAAAAAGCCTTAGTTATTAGACGGCTTTTGGCGTATTTAACATCTGTGTCAGCCTTGTATAAATGAGGAATTAAATTATGTGCTAATAGATACTCCTTTTTTTCTCCCTCTTCTAGGAAATTGCGTCGTTCAACGTCCCCATCAAAGTGATCAACTAATACGCGAGGGCAGCAGCAAGCGGGTAAGTTAAACTATGATTTCTCTTTTTTATATTAACATTTATGTAATGGTTGCAAATCGTCAACAGTTTTGTGGCAATTAAAATGCTTTCATTTGCTTGGCAAAAAGGGGGTCACAAGTTTTGCCCGCGAGCGAGATTTATTTAAAATTTGTTTTGTATTTTGTTGTTGTTGTTCACGAGCGAAGTTCAAAAAGTGCTATTAAAACACATTTACATAACTAAAAGTGCGCACAGCGAGCGAATGCAGGCAAAACAAACGGACAACTTTAAGTTGCAAAATCACGAGAACGAGAACGTGTATGTGTGTGTGTGTGTGTGAGTGCAACAGTGTGTATGTGTGTGTGTGTGTTTGTGTGTTTGTGCTTGGCTTACGTGTCGGCACGTGCCCAAACGAAAAGATATTACCACATTTAACAACAGCACTATGAAAATGGCAAGCGAAACACTACGCGAACAACATGGAATATAAAACCAAAAAATAAATATAAAATGAAAAACATAAGCGAAAAACAGAAAGCAGCAGCAGCAACAATGCACTTTGGCCACTTTTCTTTTCACTTGCAGCTTGTTGCTGCTTGCTGCTTGCTACGTGCTACGTGCTGCCAGCAATAATTTGCAGCAAGTGCAATGCAATTAGCGCTGTGAATTGTAAGCGCTACCAACAGGGCGTATGCGTAACATAATGCCCACAAAAATTAAGCTAAAAGGCATCATCAACAACAACAGAAACAACAACATCTTCAACCTTCGCATACTTTCAGATCTACTCCTTGGACGATGCCGAGTGCAGCGAACTGTGCAGCTGCGGCGACTCGCTAACACTCACCTGTCACGCCCTCTGCGTCCCCTTTGCGCCGTGTCGCACCGCCCTCGCCTTCTACAGTCACGCCTCGCCAGCTTATCAAGCGTTCCGCGGCCGCTGCCTTTGCTATTCGGGACGTTTCATCTGCATGAAGCCACCGCCCGGGGAATACATTCTGCCAGGTTAGTTGCTTGCTCTCCCCTCCTCTCTCTCTCTCTCTCTCTATGTCTCGGTCCCAGCTCATCCAAATGCAGTTTTTCCATCCGTTTGATGCGTCGTCACTTCCATTATACTTATGTATAAATTTCATTGCTCTCTCTCTCTCTCTTTCTGTGCATTGTACTTCACAGTCTGAAGTCTGTGAAGTCTGTTTTCTGTTGAGCACTTTACGATTATCGCCGGCGACAGGCAATGACGAAGCGTTGCCTGGCAAGCTTGCTCCATTTTGCAGTTACAGCTCAGCCATCAAGTGAGGCTACTCGCCAGCTACACACATATACAATATTATTTTGCATGTAGCTGACAGTATTTTAAAGAGCTTTTCATCGAGAGCAGCAGCAGCTGATGATGTTATTCTTATGTATGCTCCCCCCCCCCACACTCACATTCCAGTTGCACTTTGTCGCTTCTTTGAGTCAGATTCACAAAAGCTGCTCTTACGTGCCTTCTTTTTGTCTACGTCCCACGTTGCGTTGCGTTTCATTTTGCAGTCTCAGTTGGGTCGAGTGTAAATCATATATATAGTATGTATATTTCTGAGATTTATGGCATACTATTTGTGCTTGTGCTTTGGCAGGTGGCGTGTTCCTGCTGCTCGGTTACAGCGCTGCCGATGAGGCCCTGCTGCGTCCACACACCAACCTTGGGGTACAGGATGCGGTTCGCGCCTTGCAACAATACGTGACAACCTACATCAATAATCAGGTGAGAAGCGTGGAATCCAGAGACGCAGAGCTCTGTCTTACTCAAATATTAATTGCAATACGCTGTCAATTGCCCATTTCACAGACACAATGCACATTGACGCTATTCAACATGACGGAGGAGAATATCATCATTGCCGCCCGTCTGCCACACGATGGCAAGCTAAAGGACATTGAGCTGCTGCGTCGCGAAAAGGTTTGTATTTAGTTTTATTAAGTTCATCACTGAGAGCACACAGCAAGAGCTCAATATTATTGTTATTATTTCCTGTATCGTGTGCAGGACGAATGCACCGCGATACTGAGGACCATCAGTCAGCAGATCAACCACGAGCACAATGAGCTGCAATCCCACCGACTGCTGAGCATTTTCAAAATGTCTGAAGTCGATGTCGTGTGGCCGGAAAGCACGAGCGCAGCTCGCAGTGGTCATGGCCATGGCCAACAGACGGCAGCCAGTCGGTTGCTCTCCCTCCTGCTGCTCTCGCTGGCAGTCACCGTCCGGGGCACGCTGCGTATGAGCAATGTGCTCGCAACATGACACAGCAGCAGCAGCCGAAGCTAAGGCAACTCTATCCAATTTACTAACTGAAAGTATGAGTATGTATGTAGTATGTAATTTGTAAGCAAGCAGCAAGGGGCGGGGAACGGGGCAAACATCCTTAGGGGAGGGTCAACTGGGTGGGAATTTTCATTTCGGCGGTGCTCTCACTCAATACGATAACGATACACTTACTTAATTATACGTATACTTAAGAGGCGAATGATGTGTGTGTATGTGCGATATCTAGATGTGTATGTAGCTACAAAACAAAAAAGAGAAAAACCAAAACGAAAACGAAAACTAAAACCTATTCAGCAGCATTAAATGTGAGTTTCTAGTGTTAGGAATCTACATACATAATTAGCAAAATATGTTGTATACTTTTAGGGGCTAGCTTCGTGTTAGCAAAAAACGAAAAGAAAACATTCGGGCGCTTTGTTGTTAACTTGAAGAATGTGCTCTTATGTTTTTGGATAGACACATCGTGTAATTGATGTACACACCACAATTACGAATAAAACTTTACATAGTCAAACCGAAACCGAAAACGAAAACGAAATCCAAACCAAAACTTAAAAAACTGCTGTCTAAATAATAATTATCTTAATAATAATTGAATGAAAATATCTACATATAATATATAATGTTAAACGGAAACTTAACGATAGAGAACTAGCGATAAAAGTAACTATATTTATATTGATAATAATTGAAAGAGATGTGTGTACATAGAGCGAGACTTGGTATCAATTTAAGGTTTACATCTACATACATATATTCTGACATATGTATATGGAGAAGAAGCATACACGTAGCTAGTGTTTTATACGATAAAAGTATACAAAAGAAAAATACTAGAACATATTTACTAACTTCTCTTTTTATTTATTGCTATCAAATTATTTATTTATTCTCTTTTTAATTGAATTGTAAATCCATCACACGCTTTTTATTGTTTTATGAGGCGCCAAGAGAATTAAGGTTTCATTAACAGTTCTATATTGAATTTTATTTTCCTAAGTTCAATTTGTGTTTCTTTGAGAAGGTTTCACAAATCACGCAAATTGAGTTGCAATTACGTTTTCAAGCTGTAAATAAATTGAGTAAATGGTTGATTTAATAAGATACTAACAGTACATATCAAAATGAACACCTAAATATACACAGAGAATCGTATAAACTGACCCTTTGTACATACCTCTATATACATATGTACATGCAATTTAAATATATATACACAACAACGATATACACACACAAGAAATCTACGATGATGAACTATGAATACAAATATTAAATTACCCAAACAGCAACAACAACAAAACAAACAAATAGTTATTGTACATTGAACCCAACTTGAGTTGCGCCTTAAACTAAAGTAAAGCAAAAGTATGTAAAAACCAGAAAAGAAAAACAATTAGATTATGTACATAATTCTAGGTCAAATGCAAAAATCAATGAATATAAATTGAGTGTTTTAGACACAGTCACTCCCAAAAAACATACATACACACACACTAACACACACTAAGCCTAAGCTTGACCATTTGACAAAAGGCAACACGAACTCGTGCATTCCAAAATTGAAAAATCGAGAGAACATGAAAGAGAAAGAGAGAGAGAAATGTGTAAAATGCGCTGAATAAAACAAAATGGTCACAATCATGAAAAAATGTCTTCCTTAATGCATATACATTGACGATATGTGTTATATATTCATATTTATACATGCTAACTTGATATACCTAAACAACATATATATATATACTCGTATACCTATATACCTATATATATATATATACATATGTTACATAATGCTATTGGTGCACCCTAGCCTATGCTTCAGTTAGAGAATACAACTTAGTCGAAAATTAATATGCAAAGAAATTGGATTCGATTCTCTTGCAAACATTATACCACTGTTGACACTATTTGTAGCGAATACAAAAAACAAACACAGCGCAAACAAAATATATAAAATTAAATATATAAATATACCCTAAACCAAATATACAAAAATAAAATATATACTTAAATCGAATTACTTACTCGTAAATATGTTCAAGCATTCGGCAATGCACTCGAAAGAAAAAATGAAAATAAGAAAAAATAGTTCCCCATGAGAACCAGCTTATGCCAGCTTGTAGCTACTTAATATTAGACGAATTTAAAAGCAAATTAAAGCCGTTGTCAGACAGAATCGCATAAGTGAGTAGCTGCAATCTCTTCTTGACAACCAGCAAGAACACAATTAATTCAAAAGAGGTTACAGGCTACACTTTCCACTTACACAACTATGTCAATAACTAATCGGATTAGCATATCTGATATCTGTATGTATATCTATCAGCTTTAATATTACAAATATATATATATATAATACGATTAATAATAATAATATCATTATTGTTTACATCCCGTTTACTTTGTCATTGTGCTCTCAGGTTAGCACAGCACACGAGGCGTAGCTACAATGTAAAGTACCGTTTAAATGAAAGAAAAAACCAAAAACAAAAAACAACAACTAGATCAATACTGTTAAGTGAAAATGAAAACCAAGAAAAGTTAGCTGCATTAAGAGAAAATGTAGCACAAATCTATGTTAATGAAAAATGAGAAATGAAAAGTTAAAATATGCATGAGGAATAATTAAACCCGTAAGTTTGCAGTATGTTAAGTTGAGGAATTCAAGTCGGCTAACTAATAGAAAAAAGGAGCAGAATATAGCGTATAGAATACAAATGATGAAAAACATAAAAAAAAAACAGAAATATGATACTTAAGTAAGGAATAGAAACAAATACAAATACGAATAGTTTGTTTGTATGTACATGACTATGTCAAGGGCTTTACGTTAGTCCATGAAGAGAAGTGAATCGCGTGGCATATTTATAATGAAACATTGTAAAAGCAACAACAACTGCAACAAAAATAAATACAAACAGAAAAATAATAAAAACTATGAAACATAAAATAAAATGCTGACTATTAATTCCAACTTGAAGAAAACGTAAGTATGAAAAACTATTTTAATTTGAATGTCAATAAGGAGAGATAAACTTCGCCCTCTCTATATAGATGGATAGCTTAAAGTGGAGCATCTGCTGCCACTATTAGTTCGCTGTGTGTACTTCATTATTGACCCTCAGAGAGCAGCGCAGCGATCAAAGCCGTGTGACACAATTGAGCCGCACAACAATGGCCCAACAAAGGGAAGCGTTGCCGAAAAACACAACGAAAATAGCAAAAAGAACAGAAAATATATACTATATGTATGTAGTGGAGCATCACTTTGTGCACGGAAAAGCAAAAAGATGCGGCAGATGCCGCAAACAAATGGCAAAGAGAAAGAAGTGAACAAAAAAAAAATGCACACAATGCCCCGCAGAAGATGTCGACGAAGCGAAGACGACGACGAACAAAAGATGAAGCGAAGACAAAGGCGAGTGCGAGTTGCTATGGCTCAAGGCAAGCCTTAAATTCAAGTGGCTTCCACTCGAGGAGCCACAGAAAACAACACACACACACACATACGTACGTAAAACCACAAATACTTGCACACTTCGACTCTGATGTGGGCCAGGGCTTGAAGGGAAGGTCAATCATTGGAATGCTGCCAGTTAATTCACATACACAAAAGGCGATGGCCCAGAAGAAGAACAGTAGCCAGAGTAGCGACCCTGAATAGCGCCTGCGAGCCACGCCCATCCGAACACTGGGTGGCTGAGCTTGGCATTTATACTTCCACTTAATTAGGTAATAAATGATTGAAGAAATTATGTCTAGACGTGAGGACAATTCCGATGGCAGAAAGCACAAGCAAAAGCACAGCGAGCGAGCGAGCGAGAACTTGACAAGCAGCCAATTCATTTGGCACGTGAGGGGCTAAAGTGTTACCAACACATATGAACAAAAGTCTCTCACACACACACATAATGATATATGCTGCTTTGTGTGTATGTGTGTATGTGTGTATGTGTGTTTTCATTTGATGTTGAAAATTCGAGCATTGTGTCTGTTGTGATGAGCAAATTATTCGATTGACAAACAAATGCTGTTAAAATTGTAAACAAATTTTTGAGGTGAACGTTTTTTGGCAACAAGCTGCCACTAAGTGGCAAAGCATTTGTCATGCCTATTGTGCGTATATGTACGAGTGTGTGTGTGTGTGAGTGCGCCACGCGCTTCATGTTGCCCCATGCGGTACGTGAATGTCAAATTAATGAATCGCAATGAATGCGAGCCGTATTCGCATTCGCATTCGTATTTTATTTTTGCTATCAGTTTATTATTGCCTCGATGTTCGCTTTATGCCACTCGCAACATTGTCAGTGTGTGTGTGTGCGTGTGTATGTGTGCTTGGTTGCTGTGGCTGCTGTGACTGTTATTTGCTCGTATGATGATGCTTAGGTCGCAGCTCGACAAGGCCGTGTGTGTGTGTGTTGTCGCACGCACATTTCTCTGTCTGCCATGATTACGTGTTTGCCATTTTATCACTAAAACTGTTGCGCTTCTCTGCATGTGCTTATTGCCCCCGAATACTTCCCAACTCCCCTCTGCTCTTGTTCCAAGGCAACGGCAATGGCAACTTTGTCTGTCTCTCTGCTTGCTTTGTTTGGTTTCTGTTCTCTCTGCTGCTGCTGCTGCTCAGTGCTTTGTTCTGCTTGGAATTGCCTTTTATTTTCTGTTAATTGAAGTTGCTGCCATCACATTTTTCTTTTTTTTCTACCCCCTCCACCACACACACACTCAGATATATATGTGAAGAGCGGCAGTCGGCTTGTGTTTTTCCTTTTATTATCGGGTCTACGTTTTGCCTGTTTTTGCAATTTTAATTAAAAACGTGTTTATAACAGCGCAAAATGCTGATGAGTGAGCAGAATAATTTATTTCAAATATACAAAATAAAATGCCAGCCACTTAAACATACACACACATACTTCACGAAGAGGAGGGGAGAAGAGTGTGTGCTGAGTTAAGGCAATAATTGGCAATATTCGTGCCAGGTATTTGAATCAGCTTCATTCATTCAACTATTACCCTCTCAAATACAGAATAGAAGTTGCGGAATTTCTTCGTATTAATTGCCAGCACCTAAAAGTATGCAACGCTTTTTTTTACACTATGTTCGAATGTTGCCAGCACATGACATTGGCAACATTAGAGAGAGAAAAGAAGTGCGAAGGGGATTCTTAGCCATTACGAATTCCTTTGCATAACACTGAGGGAATCTATATTGCCTTGCAACCACATTGGCACACTGCAGAATATGCGCTGCAGCACAAAGAATTCAATTCAATTGATATTCAAATGCGCATTGCGAACACGCCAAGACATCGGCATCCATTATTTGTCGATTTTACACATGGTAGCGAAAAAAAAAAACGAAGGCAAAGCCGATAAAAACCAAAAATGAAAAAATACGGGACGCCAAGGAAAAGCAAAAAATCTGTAGTTAAAAGTGTACGACTTAAAAGCACCTCGTTCGTAACTTATTTACATATTTCATAAAGAAGAGTAAATCACAAATTTATAACTTATTTAACTGATAAAGTAAAGCGACAGATGAGAAAAATTTCAGCTATGGTCTGCATTATCAGAAATAGTAATATTCATTTAACTCAAATGTAGTCCATCATTTTACATCGCACTGTACTTTATACCATGAAATCTACTTTGCCATGAGTCGGGTAATTCTTAATTCTTAATTCTTAATTCTTAATTCTTAATTCTTAATTCTTAATTCTTAATTCTTAATTCTTAATTCTTAATTCTTAATTCTTAATTCTTAATTCTTAATTCTTAATTCTTAATTCTTAATTCTTCTTATCAGTCATAAGCCTGAATAATTCACGTGTCTTTCTTTATTGTTAAATCAAACAAAAATCAAACAATAAATTAGAGCACAGATGTCATTGACTATATAAAGTAAGTCGGAATTGCGGTTAAGTCATAGTCTTATATTCTGTCTATAATTTTAGTAAAATCCAAAACATTAATACAATTTTAATCATTTTAATTGCGTCACAAGCGATTAGCGTGCGTATTTAATTGAATGAAATCTCACAAATGCCAAAAATTCCGAGATTGGGACTCTATGGATGAAGTCATAGTGCCTTATCACTCATGGGTTTCAATGTATTTGTAATACGCGCCTATTAAAGAGAGCATCAATTCAAGCTGGCCATTTAGTTCTGTTTTGTACTCGATTCTTAGCAGTTGCTAAAATCAAAATGAGGCAAATAATAATAATACAACTTTTCATACTTGTAGTACATGCAAATTTCACAACTTACCTCGAGGTAAGAGTCAGCATTTCAAGTGATGTAAAGTGAGTGCTAAAAGTGAATATTCTTTATCATTACTAGACTCTTCAAACGCTCCCGCAAGAGATAGAAGAAATACAACAAAGTGATGATAGAGACTCAATCATAAAAGACTTGCGCGAAAAGCAGGAAATGAATGAGGCATTGATAAAGCAATTGCAAGCGCAGATTAATTTCCAAACTGAAAGCAGATTAGCTGAAAATTTGAAGTCGCAGTCACAAATTGATTTTCACAAGCAAACTATTGAAAGATTAATTGAAAATTTCAAACTTTTAGAAAATTATGATAAATGTAAAGATGAATTGGCCGATAAATCGAGTAATTTAGAAATTTGTCAATTTCAAGTAAATCAACTCAATTCAAGTTGTGTTGATAGCGATGAAAAGATTCTAGAATACACAGAGAAGCTGCAAAATATTATAAAATATCAACAAGGAAATGAGTTGAATCTAAAAATGAGTGAAGTTAAGTTAGCACAAGCGGAAATACATCAACAATCATGTGAAGCAGAACTTGAAGCACTAAAGGCGAAGTCGAACGATAATATTCCCGCTAGTTGTATTCCATTTGCCGAGTATTCTGGAGTTCATCAAATAAAGGTTTCTGGCATGGATGCCTTTGATGTTTTGTGCGATAGTCAGTTTGCCGGATCTGGTTGGATAGTTATTCAACAGCGAGTCGGTGGAGATGAGAATTTCAACAGGGATTGGAACTCATACCGTGATGGCTTCGGTTCATTCGAAAGTGATTTTTTCCTTGGCTTGGAGAAAATTCACCTTCTGACGAAATGGCGTCGCTACGAACTTTTTATACATTTGGTTGATGTAAAAGGCGGTGTAAGACATGCTCGATATGACGACTTTAAACTTTCTGATGAGGAGCATGGTTACGCCTTGCAGTTGGGTGGATTCAGTGGCAATGTTTGGGAAGCGTTGCGAAGCGGTGAAAAAATGAAGTTCTCAACATTCGATCGCGACAACGATGCTTCAACTCACAATTGTGCAGATCTCTACAAGAGTGGCTGGTGGTATTCCAAATGTTATAATAGGTATGTATTGTAAATTGATATTTTGATATTGATATAGATAACTAATTATTTTCTTTTATGTTTTTTTCTACAGTAACTTAAATGCTTTATATGGACCCGATCTGAATTGGTTCAAGAGTCAGCCAATTAAAGAAGCTAAGATGCTTATACGCCCCAGAGATTAGACCAGCAAGTAAAGATAAGTTCGAAATTCCAATCTGAAATTTGATTTGAGATTTTCAACAAATATCACAATAGATTATTTTTAACTAACTTAGCAACGATTAACTAAAGCAGCAATAATATCAAAATAGAATTCAATTAACGAATTATTTTAAAATTCTGTAATTGTACAATAGTGTATTTTTAACTCAACTATCAATGGTTTATCAAGAAAGCAATAATGATATTTTAGTCTATTTTTCAGTATCCTGAAAACTTAATTGCTATCGTTTTATAAATTCTACAGTTTTTTGAATTGTATCTAAACTTTTAATTAATTAAAACAACAATGTTAAAAACATACTTTTACATATTTTTTTGTAATCATTTACATAGAAGATAGGACTTTGAAAAATGTAGTTGGCTAATTATGCTGAACAAGAATTCATAGAGAGGCAAGCCTAAAAATGTCACTATTTTCATATGGTTGATCATAAATATTGCAAAAACTTATATTTTATACAGAATTTTGTTATCCTTTAAGGAAGTAAAAGTTAAATTGCGTTCTTATGTTTAGCCACTTTTTTTTAGCAATTTTTAGCAAAAGAATTGTTGAAATTTTTTACAATAAACTTCTGCTTTATACTACAAACGTCTGCTAACAGTTTTTATGGTTAAACCCCACTTAATATTCCTCAGCTTTCATTGGGAAAAGGGTATTTAAAGATAGATAGATAGTTGGCCACGAAAAAAACATCAGACTGAAGATGGAGTGCGATGGAGAACACGCAGGCATGCCTACGACTATTCATTAGAGATGCAACTGTTGGCCAATGAACAATGGGCTATTGCTGATAACTTGGCTCCGGCTTATTTAAAGTGTGCGATGCAATGCGATGCGATTGCGTTGTGCAATTCAATTTTGCAACGAATATTACAACGCCATTTGCCAAACTCAGCACCTTTTTTTTGGGCTTGGGCCGAAACAAGACTTTGTCGGCCCAGGCGAGTGCAACAAACAAAGCAATACGAGGGGTGAGGGGAGCAAGGAGAGAGAGAGAGAAGCGGCTGGATCTAGCAGCTAGGAGCCAAGAGGCAGCCATGCATCATTTGCATAGCCCAATGGGGGCTAGCCAGCAGAAGAAGAAGACGAAGTCGAAGACGAAGAAGAACAAAGCCAAGGCGAAGCCAAGCCAAAGGCAGGCAGTACTCTGGACCCAAAGACAGATAGTCGGAGGGATGACGGGGGCGAACGAAGGGGGGAGACAGACTGGCAGCGTTCGATGCGCTCAAGTGTAGAAATAACACAAAATACTCGTACTCGTTGATGGGAAAACGGGAATCCGAATAACCGGTAACAGCAACGGAAAAATGCTAAGGAGCCAAATACTTGAACATTTGCAAACGCGGCAAAGTAGCGAAAATTTGCAAATTGATTGCATTCCAGTGCCAAGCAGAAGCCGCTGCAGCTGCATCACTATTCCTCCCCCTCCACCTCCCCCATCTCACTGATTTTTGGAGGTGCAGAGAGCGAGAGAAGCCAAACATCCAGAGAGATATGAAATCTTCTCGAGTGCAAATTTTGCACATTTTTGCGAGTAACTTTTGGGAATTTCTCGAGATATCGATGCAATGGCAAATGGCACAAGGCACCAAAACTCGTGCCCCAAAAGCAAGGCACAAAGTATTCGAACTATCAGAAGTGCAGGCATATTAAATTAATGTCGAATCGAACTGAAGGAAGAAGCAGTTTGGCTGTCAATCATATTATGTAAATCTAGGGCGCAATTAATTGAGTGAGTGCACAAGAAGAATAATTTTAAGTTAATTTTAAGCAGAGAGAGAGAATCGAAGTGAGGGAGTAAAAGATGTGTCTCAAATGATTTTGCGCATGTTATGTGCATCATTTGAGAGCTCATAAAATATGCAAGCACTTTGTCGCACATTGTTTGCCCAGCGGGTCGAAAACCAGAGTGCGAAGCAATGACACAAGAATGTGCGGGCGGGGGCAGTGAAATGAGAAAAATGCGAAAAATGAGTGGCCATGTCGGACGGAGAGCAACAGCAACAGCAACAGCAACAAGATGACACCTAGTGCAGAAACATGAACACATGCCTAATAAATAATTCAAGGCGCAACAAGCGGACAACAAGCTCACTTGCGGTACATTGCCCGACTGTCGACTGTCGACTGGCAACATTTTCATCCGACCCACTGACCAAGACAGCCGGCAATCTGGCCGGCCAATATTAAGACAAGATTGAAATCTGCTCACAAATGTTATTTGTGTGTGTGAGTGTGTGTCCTTGAATAGTGCTGTTAACGTCTGTTTTGTCCGTATGCCTCAGCATATGCGGGTCATTTGCTGACAGAAAGTTTAAGGTGCTGGCTGGCATTTCGAAAAAAAATCTCTATGGAACATTCGAATTGAACAACTGCAATCGAGTACATGCAAATCTATAAGAGAGACAAGCAAATGCTTTTAGCTAACCGAATTTGACGTACGACACGAGAGTGATTGCCAAAAGTTGTTATCAGATAAATGAATTGTGGCTGCTTTATGTTTCTCGTTTCTTTCTTTTTTTTTGGTGAACATAAAATCTGCTGATGTGTTTATGAAATTTATATTATAAATGGTCGAAATGTTGATGCCGTATGCTATAGATATAATCAAGTCGTACATATTTAAATATGCAGGAGAGAGCAAAATTATTTTGTTACTCGATGCAAAAGAGTCGAGAAATGAAAAATGAGAGCACAAAAAAATCATTTAGCATAATGATTAAAATAAATCATATTACGCGCTAGAGACACGAAGTGGAGTGAAACACCAGCCAGCCTGCCATCCAGCCAGCCATCCAGGCAGTTAGGCAGACATATGTGAGCCTCTAAAGCAGCAACGAGCGAGAGAGCGAAAGGACATTACGTATACGCCACGTAAAACCGGCCACGTTGAACACAAACAAATGCAAACAGACAAACAAAAATGATTTATAAATTGGCACGACGTGCATAAAATGCTGAGCAGAAAAAATTTCCACTGCATACGTAATGAGGCTGGAGACCCAACACACACATAGAACTCGTGGTCTGTTTGCTGGGCCCAAGCAAACTCCACATTGTGCCAGAGTCCTGTGTGTTTGACTGTGTGCGTGTGTAGACAGGCTGCACGGCTGGACGATGACTTCCGAATCATGTGAGTGCGAAAGAAGTGGCATTTAAATGCGCGCATTTATTCACTTATAAATGCTACAAATAAAAATATGCTAAGGGAATATGCTAAAGAGCCAGACCGGAGACGGAGCCGGATTCCCCACCAACCAAAAATAAGGCCAAGTATAGCCCACAAAGTGCACCAAAACTTTGCTAGAATTATAGTACCTATATACTATACGAGTACTGTGTGTGTGTGCGTGTGTGTGCATGTACTTTAAATCTCATTTGGCCTGCAGCGCACTATGGCCATTTTTTTAAGAGTATAACTTTAAAATGAACAGCATTTTGCAAACTATTTTTTTCAGCTCATGATATGTTGTAGCATTTTATGAAATTTGTTTAATAACCTTTAAGCTAAGTTTAATTTTTTGTATCTTAATATTAATATAAATTGTAGTACAAAATATAAATGTTGTTTCGCTTTTGGTTTTTTATAAATCAAATAAATATTATATAAAAAATTCATTAAAATTGCATTAATAATAAAAAATATTCTATATTAAGGAACTGACAATTTCGAATCTAAAAATTGTTGATTACACCTTGTCGAATTTCGTCAATATTTTAATTCAATGTATAATTTTTTATAGAGGTTGTTTACATCAAACATTATCCAGAAGTCTAAGGTAACATATTCGTATTTTATAAGCTGGTAAGATAATAATACATAATACATTGCATTAATATTAATATAGATTCCATGTCAATAAAAATATATTTTCAAATTTAATTATTTTTATATATTTTTTCTCGTGTTTTAAAAGCTCTAGAGATCTATTTCATTTTTCGATCGAAGTTGAAGAAACTACATCTGTAAGATATCCTAAATTTTATATTTTACTCCACAGTGCAGTGGCTCAAAAATTTTTGAACAGGAGAGCGAAACAGAAGAGAGTGTGAGCGAGCGAGCGAGAGTGAGCGCGAAAAAGAATGAAAAAAGGCTATTTTAAGGCTTGTGGCTGTAACGGCGACCATCATCCAAACACTATCACTATGCAACGCAAGCCACTTTACACCACTCACACACACACACACACCCACACACTCTTAGACCAGCATACGCACACATACGCTCAGTACGCACGCACATATGCCATGAATTTCATTTAGTTTGTACGTGTATGCGTTAGTTAATATTCCACACGTATCTATGTTAAAGAGTACGCATATGTCTGTGTGTGTGTGTCTAAGTGTGTGTGCTTGTTGCCTTTAAATTACTTAAACCATAAAGAAAACTTATGTGTGAATTTGTGTGCACAGCAATATGCTGCGTTTGATGATGATGCTTTAACTGCGCGGCGCGCTCTTGTTGTGTAATATATATTTTAATTAGGTTTCAAATTAAGGCCATAAGCACAGAAGCTCAAGTACAAGTTGATGGTATTCATATTTCGCCATAAATTATGCGTTTCAATAACTTAGGCAACCGATTATGTTTCACTCGATGCTCAAAGGAAAATGCATGCTCCGTTTATCAGCAACATTTCTTGCATGTGCATCCTGCCTCCTGCTGTCGTTTTAATAGCTGTCATGTGAACTGCACGAAAAGAAATCAGAGCCAAAAGAATCTGGGAAGCCAAGAGTCAGAGCAGCGTGAAATTTTCGTGATGATAATGCGGCACACGTGCACTAAAATGCAAGCACTTAAAATATTTATAAGCTACAGCAAAAGGTAGCAAGTGCAACATTTTTTCGGCTCTGCGAGATATATCATGGCCGGAAGGCAGTCAGCTGAGTTGCTGTTGCCTTGTTCAAATGAAGAAAAATGGAACTTGCCATGTTGTTGCAACTTGCAGTTTAAGTTGTAGTCGCGACAGCAGCTGAGAGAACAATCACGACACCAAAATACAGCTGAACGTCCATAAACAATAGCAAACTCAGCATGAGAGACACTCTCTGACCTTGTCAAACCGCACTTTGCTGATGGAATTTCATCATTCAAGGGGTGAGGGAGATTGATGTACCAAAAAAATGAAAAACAAAGTAAGAAAGCTACAGTCGAGTGTGCTCGATTCAGAGATACTGGCTAATGGAAAAAAGTCAGTGGAGTATTATTTGTAAAATATACCAAATTAACAGACAGAAAAATACTGAAATATACCGAATGTTCATTTTGGTATATGCCATATATTACAAAATATGCTAACTTTTCCTAATAAATTAATATACTGAAAAATAATAAAATATAACTAATGCTAATATTGGTACATAGATATTATACTATTACATTCAAAGTATACCATAAAGTACAAAATATGCCAACTTGTTCCACCAGAACAATACACTGAAAAAAACTAAAATATACCGAAGGCTAAGTTTGGTATATTGATGTACTATCACATTCAAAATATACCATAGAGTGCAAAATATACCAACTTGTTCTACAAAATAAATATACTAATTTCGGTATATCGATGTTCTATTACATTCAAAATATACCATTTAGTACAAAATATACTAACTTGTTCTATTCCAATTCGATTTTATTCGATTTTCAAGGGCGGTAGTGAGCAGACAGACAGACATACATAGCTATATCGTATCTTTATAGGGTCGGGGATGACTCCTTCTAGCTGTTACATACATTCGTAGTGGCACAATGTTATAATGCCCTATTACCCTATGAATAGAGGGTGTGTACAAAAACTGTGTTTAAAGGTCAAATTTATGCGAGAAAAATGTCAAAGCTGCATGGCTGAAAGTGTCGCGAAAGTGTTGACAAAGTGCATGATGATGCGTTTAAATATTTTATGTCTTTTGCAAAATAAGGCGCATAAACATTTTGAGTGCGAAAACGTGTTGTGGTCTGAGCTGAAACTGAAGCACCTTATTACGCGGCGACCGTTGCCTGGACGATTGATTGTCTTGACAACGCTCAATTAGTGGAGGCAAAACTTTAACTACAGGCCTTTTGTTACTTATTTTTTTGATTTAAGGCACTTTAGAAATTCCATTGAACAACAACAGTTGTCATGTGAGCCGCTTGAAGAGCTGCTCCTTCTCCTGTTCTTACGGTTGCTTATTTTGGGCTTACGAGTATTTACATGTCGATTGTAAATTGTTTTTCATGTTTTAGCACACTTATCACTTTAGTGCTTTGTTATTTATACGTTTTTGTGCTGCTGTTTTGTTACATTTGCGTTGCTTAGAAATCGGCAAAGATGTCAAGATTTTGATATTGAGAGGCTGCCGCCGATGCCGATGCCGATGCCGCAAATGGAGCAATCCCCGAGGTGATACGCTCTGACAGACTGCCGTAGATTTGAAGTGGCAGCTGCTCAGGCTCAGACTGCGACTACGGTTAAAGTAGTAAGTCGTAAGTGGCGAACAAGAAATCTCTGATATATGTGCATATATCACATGTCAATCTAATTTCATTTTTACGCCCCAACAAGTCGGCAATCGAGGTCTACGGCATATGGCCAACACCAACACTGTGTTGGCATTCGGCAACAAACAATTTTTTTGACAATTTGACAAATCGTGTATAGACATTTGCTGACGGGCACACAGAGGAGCAGCAGCAGCAAAAAAAAACTCGCACGTGACTGTGCGAACCCATGTGTGAGGAGGCGCTTGGCATTCTTATCCAATTGAGGCCAAGGCTTCAAAGAGCAGCGGCAGCAACAGTAACAGCAACAGCAACGGGGCATCAAAACAGAACGCAAAGCTAAATCAACAGCAAGAGCAACAGCAACGACAGCAGGGATAACGGCGGTGGCAACTGTAAAATTCAATGAATTGGAAAATGTTTTGTTAGCTCTTGTCATTATTCAGTGGCAGACATGCAGGTGGCACAAAAGCATTGCCTACTTTTCAGGGCCATGTGGGGAAGGGGGGAGCAGCTGCCAGCACACAACACAACAAATCGTCAGCTAAATCTGGGCTGACATGTAAAAATGAAACAAAAGCATTCAGCCAACTGCTGCCAGAGCTGTGACTGTGTGTGTTTCAATACTCGTAAATTGAATAATTATGTGCAAATACTCTTCTCGTATGCAAATTACCAAACAAAACCAGAAAAATACTGCATACACATATATATATTTAAATATATTTGTGTGGGTGTGTGTATATAATTTGTAGAATTGCTGCGGGCGTGAGTGTAAATTGAAATTTTCATGAAATCTGCTGGGCTCTGACTCATCAAGCTTTAAAAAAAATACAACGTGTAGGTGTGAGCGAGACAGTGTCAGCGAATCGGAGAGTGAGAGAAGGAGGGAAAGAGAGAGAGTGAGAGTTATGGGCGGCACGCGTTTTATGAAATCATTTCAAACGCCTTTGTTGAAAGCGTCGTCGCGACGTCGGCGTCACTTTGTTTATTACTTATTTACCCGCACACACACACACACGCACAAATTTATGCACACAAATAAAATGAAAGTAAATTGATTTATCTGCGGCACAGAGCAGCACACACAAACACACAAACACACACGTCGACGACCATTCGAGGGTCGTACCTTGGTCCTTGGCACCGCGAGCATTCATTGGGGACACATTAGCCAGAAGACAGACGCCAATGCTGTGGCCAACACACACACACACATGAGTGCAAATGCAAATACGGTAAGCACACACCCACACTTACACACACACACTCACATGCTAATATGCTCGTAAAAAGGCAATTTCCACAAATTCGACGCCTCTCACCTTGGCATTCTTAAACATTTCTTTGGCTGTTGTTGATTTTGTTACTGCCATTGTTGTGGTTGTTGTTATTTTGTGGCTGTTGTTGTTGGCTAACTCAATTTTCTATTGCTAAATCTTCTTCGCTCTGCTGAGGCTCATAAGCAGCTGCCCAGCAGCAATGCATAACTTATGCTATAGCTACACACATACATACACAACTAACAAAACAGAAAGCTATAGTCGAAGGTGCTCGACTTTGAGATACTCGCTACCCATTTTCAATAAGAGCAAAAATGTGCAATGTTATTATACAAATATACCGAATTGGTATACCAAATAATACTTAAATATGCCGAAATTATATACCAAAAATACTGAAATGTGAAATATACCCATCCGGGCGGTACTAATCTAGAAATATATCAAAATTATATGTCAAAAAATAGTTTTATATTCCGAAGACTATATTTGGTATATCGATACACTATTCTACATATGTTAAAAATATACCATTTCGTTTAAAATATACCAGATGAATGAAGAATCGCGACTCTAGCTTCTAAATTACACTGGAGATACAAAGTTAGAATACCCGTCTGCCCTATGAGTATCGGGTATAAAAATACACATCGACACCTAGTCGTATACTTGTTCTTCTCTTGCGTCCCTTCACACATTTATTTCAATTTTTACAACATCGACGCACAATTCCCAGACATGGCTAATGTTAACTTCAACCTCGATTATGTACACTTAATTTGCATGGAATGCCATTGAAATATTTATAAATAACTTCCATTGATGGCAAAGCACTTTAAAAGCTTTAACAAAACATAAGAGATAAAGCTATATTAAATTCAAATACGTATTTAAAGTGCTACACAGCTCAGCACTTTAATTGGCCAAAATGATTACAATTGTGCAATATTATTAATTAGAACAATTTATGCAGCAGTTTCATATGATGGTCATTTAATAGACATTTTCATTAGCTTCGAGATTGGAATATTATTGCACAATTTATGCTTAAGCAAAGAGTTGCTACTCAAATAGTCTTTAATTTCATAGCAAATACTTTGGCATTAAAATTATATAAATAGGCATATTATCACAACACCAAATGTCCGCCTACTTTCGACTGATGGCCAGAGATTTAAGCCAGTCAAAATCATGGAAAAATCCAATAGTCAACTTGAGTCAAGTTTGGCGGCGGCAGGAAGAGCGCCAAACAACGACAACATACTAACAAAAGTCAAAGCTATTGTAATAAATGACAGCAGACAGCTGGAAGTAAAGCAAAGAGTGGGAAGCGAAGAGGAGACAGTGTTTGGCGGGGTCAAAGGGCAGCGTTTGGCTTTTGGCAAATGCCAGCACTGCAAATCCTCGACGCTGCCGCCAAAGTGATATCCACTCGAAATGGCATGCCTGTGAAATTTTCTAGCATTTTAGCATCATTAGCATTGATTTATGATTAAGTTCAACCTCAATTTTCAGTTAAATCGTTTTCCATGCCGGCAAAATGCCGCTGCTCAGACGTCCTGGCACAATCCTTGTGCTCTTCGCTTCCAGTTTCGAGAATGAAGATGAAGATGGAGATGGCGAGGGAGGCAACTCAGCTTCTACTTTAGCTCTGTGTGTGTGTGTGTGTATGTGTTTGTGGGAGGCACAAACGTCGAAAACAAGAAATCAGAAATCAGAGTAACTGCGATTCTCACAATCGGACGCACTGATGTGTATAATGATCTTTAGCTGGGATTTAAAACGGATAATAAATAATAAAAATACATGGCACCGGATGGAAGGGAAAAGTAACAAAAGGAGACGAAGACGAAGCTGGAATTGGGGTCTTCAGCTTATTGCGAACTGTGGGCTTACTCAACTAAGTCAGCTGCGAGCTTCATAAAAAATGAATTGTTAAAAGGCCACACGCCGAAATGCTTACGAATATAAATGCGAACTGCCACAAACAAATCTAAAGTTCGAGCGAATATCGCATTCGAGTATTTTAGGCCCCCAAAAAAATGAAATGACAATGACAAAGGCCAGTTAATATATGATCCTAAACTAGACGTAGGTAACGTGTACTTAGCGATGTGAATTGAAATAAATAGAATTTGTTAATGGCCGAGTCACGTAATAAACTGAAAAACTAACTAAAATGAATGATACTGAAATGTTTTGTAAGTCGTTAAAGAACTCGTAATCGGACCGACAAATGCTCAACAAATTTCATTGCACAACAAATCAAATGCACAATACAACTTAATAATATTTCCGTTTATCAGACAAGGGCTGCGCTTCGGGACCGGGACCGGGACCGGGACTGGGACCAGGAACAGAAACAGGAACAGGCCGAGCATATTTGAATAATGCTGTTCAATAAATGGAATTGCCTTCATTCAGCTGGCTTCCCGTTGTCGGCGTCGTCGTTGCCGTCGTCGTCTTCGACCTTTTTGTGGGCGACTGCGATTGCGATGCGCGATGCCAACACACACACACACACACACACAGGATATTCACATGGTTGGCAGCTATTTTCTCAGTTCAAGCGAATGGCAGCGAGTGGCGGCAGCCGGCAGCTGCAACTACAGCAATCCCATTGAAATATGGAATAAGTTAAAAGGATTTATTAACTCTTAAAAGCTTCGCACAACAAAGCAAAAAGCCAACACAAACGTATAATGCAGCACACAAAAAGAAAATACTATACATGAAAAAAACGCAAAAGAAAACTGTCTGACTTGCCATCGGGGAAATGGTATATTATGCTACATTGTTATTCATATCTATCAATGCTTCACATATATGCGAAGTAATCATTTTCAATTGCGGAATATTATTCTTTTGCAATCACTAGGTATGCTACACTCGGTAAGCCTCAATTAAAGAGCTTTATTTAAAGAAAACTTCGTTAATTCTTTCACATAGAAAAATGTATAAATATTTCTATATATATTCTTAATATCAAATATAAATAACCCCTTTAAATTGCTTTAAACTAAATTCTCAATAGAGCAGCGGCACACCCTACCGCTAGATGGCGCCACACTTTGCTCCATTCATGTAATTTCATTGTCTACTTTTAGGCTTAAATGCAATTTCTGCTATTATTATTATTACACATGAGAAGCCAATGATTAATTCCATTTAAGCTTTAATTTTCGCTTAATTCCAATGATTTACAAACTAATCTAATTTTGTTACCCATAATCCTGTTTGCCATAGTATTATGAACTTCAACAAAGTACACAAACGTATGCAAATGAATTGAAATAAATTGTACTGTCAATAAAAAATATTGCAGTCTCGAAAAGTGCATAGTAAAATCTCGTACAACGAAAGCGCATAGAAGTAAATTGACTTTACGGGCATGTTACCAGGACAACAATGCCAACATTCTAAAAAACTCCAGCAGGCGATGCGGGCTGTGCTTTGACATACAAAAAAAAACGAATGAAAAACAAATGCAAATGCAAATAAATAAACAAAGTTTGCTGCACAAAGTATAACGCTGAATGTGAACGAATGTATTCATACATTCGACGTTGCGCTAAAGCAGTTACTTTTCTGGCCATGGCCAGAAGAGACATCATTTTCTTTTGTGCCATGATTTGAATTAAACACGTTTTATGCGCTCGCCTCGCCATCCTTGTGTATGTGTGTGTATGTGTGTGCTATATCTATGCAGCTTTCGTTTCGCTCAATGAAAATTAGCACACTTTTCACATTTTTTACTCTCACCAGCTTCATTTCGTTTCTTTGCTGCTGCTCTTTGTGTATGTTTTAGTGTTGCTGCTGTATCTAACCCGTTGCAGTTTTTTTTGCGTTTTTTTTTTCTGTGCGCTTGCTTTTAATTCGTAAATTCAAAAGTTCGGAAGCTGTTAATAATGTGGACAGGCGCACGACACAAGTATTTCATTAGAGTAGCAGCCATGGACATGGATACGGACACAGACTACACTCTCGTTTCCAACTTGCCACTTTCCACATAGCCATTTTGTATGAGCTATTTTGCGATGTGCAAAAGCTCTTTCAAACTGCCAAGTGTGAAAAGCAATTACACAGCGCGCCGGGCAAATGAAAGAAAAACTAATTAAATCCTTTGTGCAATACAATCAAGTGAGGTGCTAAAATGAAACCAAAGTACAATTGCAAGCGTGTACTATAACAATAAGTTCAATGCAATTGATATGCCATTTTTATAGCTAGTCGATTAACAGGTGCTAAGCTGAGCATCATCATCATCATTACCCTACCTCTCCGAGCTCCTGTTTTTGGAATTTATCTACTTATATTCATTCGCTTAGCATAACGATCGAAAATTCGAATCAAAATTCTGCAGCACTTGCCCTTAATGGTATGTAAATCAAAGTGTCTTCACTCTGTCTGCATTGCGGCAAAGCGGCTTTTCCCACCGAAAAATCGTTTGAATTATGTAAATGCTCGAAGGCAAATCAATATGCTTTCATTTTCAGCATAAATGCCACATAAACGACATCTATCTAGATGTAAGCGTGCTTAAGTTATGCATTTCCCCCATTTCCAAAGCTAACAATGTCAAATGAGGAACGCAGCTGCTTCTATTGCTCAACTGAAGATGGACCACACGGACATTGTCGGTCATAAATTTCACTGCAAAAGAAGCAATCAGGAGGTGGACGGGGATGGGGGTCAACTAAAAGTATGTCTCGGGCAGGTGCATCTAGCCATCCATCCATTTACCTGCCCCCTTTTGTCTATTGGACTGCATTGATTTATGCCAATCACGATTTACTAATAACTCAGTGGCGAAAAGCGACGAGAGCTGCCCTCAACAATGTTGCTGTTGCTGCTGTTGCTGTTGCTGCCGCGAGTCCTGTCATAATGGCAGTCATTTGAGGGTTAAATTGGATATGCCACTTGCGTTGACAAGTCGGTCACGTGCCATGCCCCTAACAGGCGCACATAATTGACGTTTCATTAGCAGCATTTTTAAGCGAATTACCATGCAAATAACGGGCCAGAAATTCCACAGAGACACACACACACACACACCCACACTTCACTTTAAAGTTGTCCACATAATTAAAAAAAAGGGGCAAAACTCTAATGATGCTTACGAGTATTTTTCAACTGGTCAAGTCGAAGTCATAAAAACTGTTATTAAGCTTAACACACGCAACGCATATCAACTCAAACAACAACAGCAAAAATTGTGAGACAAATTTCATAAATGATCTAGGATTCAAGAGCAATTTACGACATAATGGTGTTTGAGTGAGGCAAATTATGCCAGCACTAGCCAACGAAATAGACACAACACACAGCTTGGGACAACACTTAGCCAAAAGGATGTGACTGTGTGGGTGTGTTTGTTTTCTGTGTGTATGTGTGTGTGTGGGTAACCTTTTGCCTGCCCTCAACCTTAGACCCTATGTGGACTCATTCCTCGTATATATTTTATGTAAATTACAAGATTATGCTGTGATTTGGAACAACTTACAGCTAGACATGGGCCATGTTTTGGGGTCTGTTTTCTGTCTGCTTAACGCATTCCATTTGGCCAACAGACTGTGTCAATTTGTGGCCAACTCGAAGGTGTTGATATGTTTGTTTGCTGTGTGTTGTCTGGCCACAAAACATTAGTTTGCTGCGCAATCTGTTGTGTACTTGGATTAAAAGAAAAAGGGCCAAAAATTAATCAGCAGCAACAAAATTCTCTATTTCTAGTTCAGAGAATAAGACAGTGAAAAGTATATTAAGTATAAATTAACAAAATAATAATAAATGTAGGTAAATGAAAAATTTAAACAAGATTTAGTCAGTCTGAAAAGAATAGTCAGCATCCTTTGAATTTCATTCCAAATGATAAGGAATATGATAGCGAAAAATATATTTAATAGAAATTAAAAAGCTAACCGAACATTAATTTATGTTAAGAGTGTATTTTATGTGTATTTTTATATTAACTATAATATCTGAACAAAAAAATACTTAATTAGATAAATAATTATTCATAATTTAAAGAATAAAAGTAGATATACATGTATATGATATTTAAAAAAAGTACTTCAATTTATTAAATAATTTTCGTCGAAGTGTCTTTTGTTTCATACGATATGCAAAGGAAAAGTAATTAACATCGGCATCATATAATTCTATGTGAAATTAGAAGGATTAAACTAGCAAACATATTTATAGTTTAATAATTATTATGTACACATTTGCTTATAAGTTAATATGTAAACACATTAATAATTACCTACACTATAATTACCAATACTATTAATTGCAAGTTAATATTTGTTGCTATAATTACTGGAGTCAATCGAGAGCTTAACACATAATCAAAAGAGAAAACTCCGCATTGAAATTGTTGCAGTTCTGGGCAAAGTTGTAATAGTTTATAAAAGTCCACTTTTGCCATGGCCGCGGCGGCAAATTTTCTTTCTCTCCCCTTGTCTGTTTATTTTTTTCCGCATCGTGTGGCAAGAGTGCGAGGGAGGGGGTCAGACGGGCGGTGGGGGGAGTTAGGCGTTGAAATCCCTTCAATGTGATTAATGGCTTGCAAACTTGTTTTCTAATTATTTAACACCCAAAAACTACGACAATTAATTATGTGGCTCAACAATAAAAGCCCTGGTCGACATTGTGGGTGACACACAGACACCAACACACACGCACACCCACACATATACACACACACATATACAGGGACACATGCTAAGCACAACAATTGCAACTACAACGATAAATTTTATTGTTCACTCGCAAAATGGAACTGGAACTTTTGTGTGAGCATTTTTTTTGTTGTCGTTTATCCAAAATGAAATTGTTGAACTTGCCCAACTGCACAGAGATATAAACATATATAGTCGCATACACATATATATGTTATATATAGATATATTTACAATGCAGCTGCGTTAATTGTTTTTTAAGGCACACACACACACATATGAACATGTAACTATAGAATTCCCTTAATGGCCACACAACATTCAACATTTGTAGTCAACTTGCAACTTTTTAATTAAACTGAACTGTGACAATTTATTTAAACGATCTCATTGCAAATTGCGTTTAAGCATCGCATTTAGTTGATTTAAATGTTACCCAAAAGCAAAAAAACAAAACAGACGAGAACAGAGCAAAGATAAAATACTTCGACGCTTAAATAAAGTGCGTGTCCTAAAAAACAACAAAGGCAAAACAGTTTAGGGAAAAGTCAAGAGGCCAAGTTTGCCGAGGCGAAAAGGCCGCAAAAGAAATCTGCTTAAAGCAATTACATTTGAGCATAATTGGCTTTAATTGTTGTTGGCTGTGGCAGTGGCCACTTTTGCTCTGGCAGCCGGCAAGCCGGCAAAGCAGCAAGAAAATCTTCTGCTCAAGTGTAGGTCATAATGGCATCTATCAGTGTGGGCGTCGGTCGAGGGCCGTCGAGAAGCGAGAATGCGGAAACGGAAACAAGCAATTTTGCGGCAAAGTTACGAGTGCCACAGACAACAACAACAACAACAACGATGAGAGCGGGAGCGGGAGCGGGAGCGAACAGTCAACAGCATCAGTAAGAAAATAAAGCTGTGCCACAACAATAAACCAGACTACAACAAAAACAACAAAAGCAAAGTTAGGGCGTTGCTCATTAAACTGTGAAGAGTGAAGTGTAAGCGAGGGGGAACCTAAAAAGTGTTGCGAACTAACTGCTAGTGTTGAGCGGTAAACTTGGCTAGAGAGTGTTGCAAATATTTGCGGCTGCTTTGTTTGGTCAGTGCGGCGAGTTGGTCAACAAGATAAACAACTCAACTCAACTCGACTCGACTTGAGTCAACTTGTCTCAAGCCTACAAGCCATCAGTCTTAATTGATTAGGAATCACAGTGTTATCAGCTCAACAAACACACTACAAGCTTAATGACAGTGTGAAGAACTAAAACTAAAGCACTCTACTTATAAACAAGTGCACTACTTGTACTTATACAACACAAGCAAGGGGAGTGTTGCGACTGCAACTTAATTAGAAATATTTTCACCAAATTTTAAGAGAAACTCTCTAGCCAACTCCACAGACAGTTCTCTGTCCATTTATATAAATATACTTATATTTTTTTTTGTTTTCATGCTTCTTTGTTATGGCTAAACGAGCTTGGCTGCTCATAATGAGTCCGGGAGTCTATACTTGGCTTGCAGCGAGGGCGAAGTTTTAAACAGGCAGCCACTTCACATTTTGTTATGGCGTGTTTTTGTCTGGCTATGCTGACTGTTCTCCTCATTGTTTCCTGCATAAATGTTTAGCTGAAGCAGCGCTAATTAATTGTTTAAGCACTTACGCTCTAATGGCTACACACACACTCACACTTTGACAATGCTGTGGCCAATGCTGCGTATACTTAATGCGGCTACAGCAACAAAAACAAGCAAAAACCCGTGCATGATTCTTGTCTGCTAAATTATTTTCGCACACTTACAAGTGTCACAATTATGTTGTGGCACATTGCATTGTTGCATGTTGTTTTCATGCGCCAAATGAGACCGCATAAAATGCACGACACCAAAAACAAAAACAGAGCCAGAGCCAGAGCAGAGAGCAACAATGTGACACATTTCAATGCCGCTTGTTGTGGACTGTCATTGCGAAATGCTGAATGAAAATGTAATTAGACTAATATCAAACCGAATTTCATAAACTCGCTGACAGCCAAATTAAAGAGCACATTTTTCGCCACGCTTTATTAAGTCACTGTTGGAATTAAACATTTTATTGTTTTTTGTTTACTTCGCCTTGGTTGTGCAACATTTATCCTTGCTGCCTGTTTTGCATACGCACTTGCAATCCTGACTGCAGGAGCAGTTGTCACCGCACTTGGTGTCCGTGCACTTGCAGGCTGTAAAGTGAAAATAACAACGCATTAAGTTGCATATTAAATGAGAAATTTAAAATAATATTCACTTACTACTGCCGCAACCTTTGCAAACCATTTTGTATTGAATTTAATAAGTTTTAAAGTGTCTCACAGAACGAATTACTTGCTGGGTTTTGTTTCGAATACTTTTGCTGCAGTTGGCAGCACATATTTATAGCAGCATTTTGCACTCAGCATTTTGCACTCAAGAATCAAGAACAGTGCAAGCGTACGAAAAGCAAAACCGCGTGCAAAATCAACAAACAACGTTCGCTTTACTCAATCGGTCAACAGTAGCGATATGGCTGATTAGATAACATAGCTGTAAGCAGTAAGTTGACTCAATTGAACTGACTTTTGTCAGTTTACTTCTACTCATTACGACATAATCATAATTGCAGCTGCCCCCCAAAAAAATATTACGTATACGCCCAGTACGTAGCTTAGTAAGTAGTTGCTCCCGAAAAAAAGGGAGAAGGAAAGGAACGAGTTGAAGTAAAATTACCGCAAATTGCGAAAGTTTTTAATTGTTTATCTCGCCAGACGACGACGACGACGACGATGGCGAAACATTAGTGCAACATGGTCAGAGGCTATGGCATTGTCCTTGCCGCAATCAGCAAACAAAAATCTTTCCGAGCGGATGCTTTGTAATTTCGCTTATGCCTTGAGTGTGGACCACACAGCGACTCCCCCGTCGCTCTGCTCTTCAGCTGGATGAGGTCAAATTATTAATTTAATATGTATCCGTGCCGCTCGGACTCGAGCTTCCGCCGAGCTGTGCTCAACTCGTTGCCGCGGCCATTTTAGCCATTTTCCTATTTCGCTATTTTTGGGGCTAGTTCAAAATGTTGTAGTAGTATGAAAAGTTAGCGACCCGACCAACCGACCGACCTGTGACACAGTTGCCCACAAACTTTGCACCATTTCCGCTGCGGCAGCTTCACTTCCGTTTCGTTGTTGTTGTTGTTGATCCAGTCGCTGCATGTACCGCCGCTGTCAGAGAGCTAACCCTGCCATAGCCTGATTAACGTTTAAACTCATTAAGATAACGCAATTTTTGGCGCTAAGCTTAATTTTGCTTTTGCTTTCGCAGCTGCCACCGTCACAGCTGCAGGGCGCCCCAAATATACAGTGGAGAGGGGGAGTGGAAGGAGTAAAGGTCATCCAGTTGGAAATCTCAAATCTGTTGCCATTGTCTGGCGCTTTTTGCTTGTAATTGGTTTGTAAACAATTTCAGTTGCTCTTTGACAATTTGCTTGGCCATTTTGTTTCGTTGCGTGGCGGCTAATTGCGAAATGCGAAATGCGCAACAAACATTTTGAAAGGCATCTTATCAAAATGGGAGCACTGCGAATTCAATTTAAATGTATATTGGACAACTGCTCGGCCATTAAAGAACATTTATTGAAGTACTTAAAAGTTGCAACTAGCTAATTTAATGAGTGGCTACACTTAAAGCAATATTGTTATTTGTTATTAATTAATTTCACAGTGATGCGAGGGTTATGCTTTTAGATTATTGAGCTATTGTAATTTTTATAGCGATTCGTTGAGTTTGCAAAGAAAACGACGTAACTCTTTTTATACTGAGTTAAACTTACTAAGTCTTAGATAATATTTTATAGAAATAAAGAAGAAATTATTGAACATGTTGATATTTATAGGGATGATTTAAATTTTTCGTATACAACAGATGTTTTGGATTGCTAAAATTGACTATCAATAATTCCAGGCTTATTAATAAAATGATTCTTAATAACAAAACCTAATTGCACCAAGCATTCTTCACTTTAAGGCTTTACTTTCTGATTAATCTGAAAGGTGGCTAAAAAACATAAACTCGCAGATCCAAACTCGAATTAGTTTTATGTATCTCCTAACTACTATCTACTCAAATGTTAAATGGCAAAAGAAAATGAGTCGATGCTGAAAATATCGCAATATTTCATAAATTTTAATTAAATTCAAATCAGTATAAAGAAGTTTACTTTCTATCAAAATGCCGCACATGTTGCCTTGAGCTCGACTCGTATATCTCGGAGAGCGAAGTGCAGGTGATGCGATAGCTGTACACATCCAGCTCCACTTGAACCGCTGCCATGGCTCTGAACACGCTCGACAATGGTATGGCTTCAAAGGGAATATAGTAGACTCGATGCTGATCGTAACTGCCACGCAACTCGGCCATCGGCAGCTCCGCCTCCATGAAACTGGCAGCATCCTGATGCCTCATTGCCTTAGTGTGCCACGAATCATTCTCGTTGCTGGAGAAGCTGTAATTGCCACGTCGCCGCCGTTCCGCCTCATCTTCGCTGTGGCTGCTATTCTCCTCGAAGTAACTTGAACCCAAGAGACTGACATAGGGATCAACGCTACGATGGCGCGTATAAATCACTTTGATCACCTTCATTTCCACGAGACAGCCACGCGAATGAAGGCTCGTCAATTGATCCACGGTGCCAATGCTGCGCAGCGACCCATTGGCCAGATATGCGATTGTATCGCACAGTTCGATGGCCTCATCAAAGTCCTCGGTGGCCATAACAACCGTGCGACCAATGTGCTTCAAAATGCGTATCAGCTGCCACGTGGCCACCTTGCTCCACTGTCCCATGCCGCGCGTTGGCTCCTCCATCATCACGGTATTTGTGCTGGACAACACAGAGATGCCCACAGTCAGCTTTCGTCTTTGGGAGAAACCCAAACGATCGATGCGTGTGTGCATATACATATTGAGATTCAAGGCATCGCACAGATTGTCAATGATCTGTGGCACCAACTCCACTTTCCTCCCATTCAAGAGGCAATAGAAACGTAATATTTCCCGGACAGACATGTAACCAAGTAAAGCATTGCCACCGGGACAATAGCCGAGATGTGTATACGTCTCCTTCGGCCGCTGACGCACACTGATGCCTGCCACATAGATGTCGCCACTCGTGATGCTCTCGGCACCCACAGTCATTGAAATGATGTCCGATTTTCCCGAATGTCGCATGCCTACAATGCCAAAAACTTCACGTGGCTGGACCATAAAGGAAACATTATTCAGTCTATTTTGATTGCCCACACGTTTGCTGACATCTTTGAACACCAAAGGTAATTTCATCATCTCATACGAATTCAATTGATCAACTTTTTCATGCTCATCCCAAACATCATGGAAGGATAAATTTATTGTCTTCCTGAAACTTCGCGCAGTTCGCTTATAACGCTGTCGTATACGCCAAATCCAATCCTCGACAATAAACGGATGCTTCGTAATGACGACCAACAGATAGCCATAAGCAAACAGCTGCAACACAAGCAACACCAGCTCCGTCATGATGCCCGGGTATTCATAGTCCGCATAGCCAGCCAGATGGCAACACGCAGCCTCGAATTTGCAGCCGCCCAACTGTTCGCAAGCTCTTCGCAGAGCGCGATTCACATGCAGTTTGCGCAGCCCACGATACATATTCATCGTAGATGACCAAAAGAAGAACGTGTAGATAAACTCGGAGCCACGCAGCTCAGTCAATTGGATGACCAGCATGATCAGCACACTGCTGCCACCCAGAATAAACAACGTTACCATGAATCCAAAGAAGATACGCGCAAAGAGCGCCGCAATTAGATAGACAAAGGGCAATACAGCCATGCCAAAGAGAAACAGCACCAGGAACATGTTGAACACAAAGAGACCATCGTCATAATTCCGCTTATCTGCATTAACCACGATATCGTGCACTACTAGCAGCACAACGAGATAGATAATTACGACTGTAAAGACAAACATATCAGCCAGCATATGCGACACCCAATACATGGTCATATTGTTGCCACTCAAGTATATGACACGCCGATTTCCTGTAGTGAATTCCGATATCAGAGGCACCACCATCAAAGCAATACTCGCACACAACACCAAGATGATCAGGTTGCCCAAACCCAACACCATCCCCGAGTGTATGTTATACTGCTCGAGTATTAGTTTGTTGGAAAACGTGATGGGATGATTGGCCAGTCGTATTTCCGATCGCGGTCCAATCAAATGTATAGCCAAGGCATTGTGCATCATATTCAAAGAAATCGGAGCCGCATGCACCAATTTGTTGTTCCAGAAACACAATATCGAATCGGGACTGACGTCGGCAGCAACCACATAAAATGTGGCCACACGCAATATGGATATCATTTGCAAGAAGATCAAATAAGGTTTCAATTCTCGCCTACCCACCAAATAGGTGAACACATGATCCTCGTGCTGATCACGATCGCTGAGACGACGATGATGCTTCTCATAGCCTTTGGTTATGGAATATGTGACCATCTCTTCGCTCAAATCCGTACGCTTCATCAGCACCACAGTCTCTGGATAAGTCGTCAGCGTAATATTTACACGCGGCAGATGCGAAAAGTGCGAGCTTTGCCAGTTGAAAAAGACACAAGCGGAAAGCAGCACGATTATAGTAATGGGTAGCCAATAGAAACGTGTCAATTGTATAATCTTCTTGTGTATAAAGGCCCCAAATTGCAGACAAGTGCGTTTGAACTCATCCTCCTCGGTGACTTTACTGTGAAAGCAGCGTTGCAGCTCCTCATTCATGACCTCCACATCAATCTGATCGGAGATATCCGAAAAGTCCTTCATAAAGACATCGCGCAACGTTTGCACCTTCACCCACAAACGTCCTAAGCCCATGGTAGTGCTCCTTTGATGCAAGTCATCGAGAAGATCGGCCAGTCGAAGATCATTTCCCATGGGCAATGTAACATCCAATTTACCCGAACTGGGTAAATTTTTGATCACAGCATTGCTGGGAAAATACTGCCGCAACAACGTCATAAATTCATAATCCTGTGCTTTGGTGCCCGACAAAACATCGCCAAGTAAACTGTAATTGTTGCAGAACTTTTCATGCAGACTCAAATTACGATCATAGCACTGCAAGAGACCACAATAGACAACAGCAATGCGATCGCCCAGATACTCAGCTTCATCACAATACGAAGTATTCACAATAAGCACCCGTGAGAGTCCCGCATGTTTAAGTAAATCCCACATGCGATATTTCCATTGACTAGTCAAACCCTGCGACGGATCCTCAATAATGACAGCATGATTACCGCCGCACAAAGTGCAGCAAACACTCAAGCAACGCGCTTGGCCAAAACTCATATTATCGGCCAAACATTCCGCCTCATCAATGTCCATTTTAAGCAGTGAAATATATTTGCGTGTCTCACGCACAATCTGACGATAGTTGCGCATGCCACGCAAATGCATATAGAAGTAAAGATTCTCGATCGTAGTCAACTGACTGAAGACAATGCTATCCGTTCGCAAGATAGTGCACAAGGTATCCGTTCCCTTATAGTTCTGTACGTCGTTGCCATCGATGATGACGCGACCCGAAGACATTTTCACATCCCCTGTGATGATGTGACTGAGCAGCATATTATTGTGATCGCATTTCTGATTGAGTATCACGGTTATTTCATTCGGATGTATGATCATCGTGATGTCATTTAAGTAATCCGTATCGCCAACAGTTTTTTGTTACCTGCAACACCTGAATGCCTTTGTTGCTATCGAACAACTCCTCATTAACAATCGCTTTCGGGTTCTCGTCTGGTTTTTTCATGCCGCCGAAAATTAAAAGAGTGCAACGATTCAGGTTCAACGCTGCTGAATGAACTTTCATCCACCGAACTCCAGGCATGCAGACGCTCTGGCTGTCCTTTAATGCTCTCAAAGCTCGATGAGCTGTCCGGTGGCTCATTGGCAACTCTGCGTTTATGGGCAGCTTCTCGTTGAATTCTGGTTGAGCCTGTTGATCTAAAGTTCAGTTTCAGGTCCTTATCCGAGGTGGAAGCTGGATTAAGTCGTCGCGTTGTCATTGTGCCAACATCCACCATATTGCTGGGACGCACAGTTTGGTTACGTTTATCGCCAATGTGCTCGACACTGGCTGCATCTTTATTTTCATACAGATCATCCTCATGCACAGTGAGATGCACAACGAGAAACCAGAGAAATCTGCTAAGCAACGGACCCTTCTCCTTTTGCCTCTTGAGGTGTTCATATAAAGCTTTTAATGGGTAATACCATTTCTTTGCCACAGTTTGCTTGTCCACTTGCATCACATATAACTCCGGTGGATTTTTATAGTGTTGATAAACGAGGATTAACATATAAATGACCGAGTCCAGCAGCAACATGCCACAGACATGCGAACAGCACAAAGTATCGCCAGCAAAATGCGGTTTACGAAAGTTCTTCCAAGCGAATCCTTCGCCGCTACTCTCAAACTCTAAAATGATATTCAAACCAATTGCGAGTCCAGTGTCATGCGATAAACAGGCCAACAGGCTGTAGCTCATGGGCAACTTATGACTAAAGACTAACATAAATGTATAAGGAGCAATTGTAATCAGTCGCATCATTAGCGCATATCTCGCATTCTTGCTCTTGCGCACAACGACCACCGAGATCATGAGTATAAAACTGCAATTGGCGAAAACATAGCAGACGAGGAAGAAGAACACAGCTACCCAATTGCTGTACTCAAAGATGGCATGAGAACCATAGGAAGGTGATAAAATTAACAGTATAATTAGACTTGCAGTCACCTGCGATAAAAATATGATCGAGAACCAAGCACACCAATTCAGCTCCTCGATGCGCATCATTTTCATTATGCCGCGTTCGTTCTCATCCGTAATCGCCTTGACGATGGAAATGCTGGGAAATGCGTAGGTGAAAAGTATGGTGAGGGGCAGCAGTATCTTCAGATGCGTGAGGTACTCGTCACGCACATGTCTTCGCCTCGGAAAGCTGACCATTTGTATTTGTGGTATAACCATATTGGTGAGATCTTTATGGCCCGACTTTAGCTCGAGGAATGACATAGCAATCGCATGCTGGAGTTGCACGAAACCTTCTTCAAAGTAGCCAGGAGGAACGCCTGTGTAATTTGATCTGTGCTCCTCACCACTAGGATTGTAAGCCTGTGAATATATGTTATCGGTGCCCCAGAGCAGTGGATTCTTGGGATCCGGCGAAGTTCGCAGCACAGGGGGAAAACGCAACTCATAATCAAGGACAATGGGCATCTCGGTGATGTTCATTTCCATTCCCAGAAATTTAACACCCGCCAGGTAATTTGTCTGCTGCATGCGCAACTCCATTTCGTTGTCATCGGCAACATGATCGTAACCATCCAACTTCAACTTCTCCACAGTCGTGGCAATGATGTTGTCACATGGTTTGCACCTGGGCGTATAATACAATTTCATGATCAACAACTCACTTGAATTGTGCTGCAATTGGGCCAGCGTCTCGTGCATTTTCTCCAGACTATCGATGTCCACGGGATCATGCAGCACTTTGTTCTCCACCTTCGGTATAGTCAAGCCACGCAGCAAAACGAGAATGGGAAGGAAAACCAGCGAAATCAGAAAGATCTTGACATAATGCAATTTATACGACTTTTGTATGTTCAACGTTTTCCAAAAGGCCAAAGCGAATTTGCGCGTTCTATTAAAAGATTTATTTTGTTCGCGCAACACGGCCTCAGGATCCCATTTAGCATAATGCATTTTATATTTATTTCTTCAAATTATTAGCACTCAAAAAAAAGGTAAACGAACAAAGTTATTTCGAATGTCAATTGAAGTTATTTATGGCATAAACAAAAATTGTGATTGACTGAGCTTTCAACGAACACTCAAAACAATTTCAATTTAACATTTCATCAGAAAGAGGAAGTGGTCTGAGGCAAGTTGCAAGTGAGGCATTGAGAATGAGGCCGTCATGTGGTCAAACAACCGACCGAGGCGACAATAACAACGACAGCAGCAACAACAACGACGACAAAGGACAAAAGACAAGCATCAGGGAACTTCACGCATAAACCGAAAAATAGGAAAATGTTGAGCGACATCGCAATGAAACAGCTGCTGCCCTGCTGAGCTGTGGTTGCAGTTCATGCCAGCAAAATCCCAGAGAAGTGAGAGGAGAGTGAGAGGAAGGTACATAATCCCTCACACACACACACACAGAGACAGACAGACACATTCGCATGTGGACACACATGCACGCATAGGCAATGTAACGGTCCCAAAAATGTTCTGCAATATGCGTCGAGGGGAAAATTCATCATAAATTTTATGCGGCAACATGGGAGCCAAACAAAAGCTAAACGCAAACTTTTCATATGCTTCTCAAAAATTGTCACACAACTGCTGCAAGAGATTTGCATGCCCTGCACTTGTTACTACTCGAATATAGGGTATATAGAATAGCTTTCGAGTGTCAATGCATCTTGTTATGATAACTGTTAGTCGTTTACATTCAAGCATTGTTTTACAGCATTGTTGTTAAATGCAATGCTGTCACATTTGAATTGCACAGTCAGAAAAAAACCCTTAAGGATTTCACTTGCTGGTCCACAAAAATTCTTGTTGTTAACTCAATTTCTCGATAGTCCGATTTGCATAAATGTCTCTTCTCTCGAACACCCCGCAGCAGCAGCAGCAGCAGCATTCCAAGAGTAACTATTGTTTTGCCAAGTGCCAGCAGCTGTGTCTGCGAACATTTCCTTAAAGGTCGAATCATGACAGAAAGACACAGATCAACTGGCAGTTCAACAACTTGTCTGCATTTTTAACGACTTATGCATAGACTTGCCCTTCTTTATAACATTTCATGACTGATGATAATCGAGCCATCGCTCGAATCCCATCATGATTATATGCCATTGTCAGAACAGCTTTTCCTCTCTCTCACTCTCTCTCTCTGCTGCTGCACATTTGTCTGTATTAAGCCGGCAATTGGTGTTGTCATCGAGTGCCATCAATTGAAATTGCATCACATCAAAAGTTATAAGTTTTCATTACGCGCTGACGTTTAATATGGCGTTCAACTAATACATCAGCAATCCACACACACACACACACGCTTATCCGAAAAAGTTTGTCAATGTGTCAGCAAATGACATGCATAGTGAAAAAAGAGGGAGACGGAGAGATGGAGACGGAGACGGAAGCGCAGCTGAATGACGATGGCGCATAAAAGTATGCAACACTTGACGACGCTGCCAATGTCACAATTATTTGGAGCTTCGCGCATGTGAGGGGGCGTGGCACAGATTGCAGCTGCAGCTTAACATTTGATACCCACACACACAAACACACGCACACACACACACACACACAGGAACACACGGAGACTGGCAAACAGGAAATCACTAGAGCAACTTTTTTAATGGAATCAAATCAAATTGTTCGGAAGCTGTAAAAAGCGATTGCACGGAAGCGTTTTGAGTTGTTGACAGCCGGCGACAACCACCACCGCATTCGACAACCGCCAAGGTGCCAACACGCTGTGTGAGTGTCACAAGAAAACTTGCCAAAGTTGCTACAAAACGACTATGACCCCAAAAAAAAAAGGCGATGAAACTGAAGCAGCTGAAATGCGGATGCGGATGCGGGTGCGGGTGAGAGAGAGAGAAAAAAGAAAAGAAAATGTCATAAGTACACACTTGAGAGCTGACAGCAGTCACCGGATACGGATCCGTCGTCAATAGAGCGTTGACAAGTGTGTGCTTGTCGCCGCCGCCCTTGTGTATGCCACGCCCACTTCAGTGGGCCATCTACCTGTGCCGAGGCTCTGCTGACAGCTGTAATTGGGCAAATGAAAGGTGGCAGGCTGGATGGCTTTACAAAAAGTTCGCTGGCATTCGTTATATGGCCCATAAGCGAGGAACGCGTGCACTGCACTTTGCCGAAAGTTGCAAGGCCATAAAAATATACCATAAAGCTTACAGCACTAGTCCACTACTCCGTGCCACAACTGCCCCAAGGTGCCGTTAATCAATGAAGGCAGGCGAGCTGGCAGGCGGCGAGAAACTCGCCACGGCATCTAACTAATAATTCTTGTTGACACTCGGAATAAGTTATGCCCATTGAACTTGAGCAGCTGCAAATTAAGCCAATCAATTCATTAACACTCTTCTTGTTGCCCCTCCTCTTCACCCTCTATCTCTTCAGTCACAACTTTAGCTCTCTTTCGGTCTCTATCAACTTTGAGTGTCATTCGCAACGCGGCTCATGAAAATTAAATTGTCGCCTACAATGGCAAACAAATTTTGCTCAAATGCAAGCCAAATTGCAACAGACACACACACACATACATACACTCCCACACACTCGCATATACAATTGCACACATTGAAGTTGAAGCAGAACCCGCACCGCATTACCTTTTGTCTTTGCTTTCGGGGGAAGCAGATTAATTGCCAATGAGTGTGTACAAGTGTGAGTAGAAAAGTTTTTCAGAGAGTTTTCCTGCTTCCTCTTCCTCTACTCCTTCTCCTCGCACTATTCAGTTGTCTCTCTCCCTGTCTGTGTGACACCCAAGTGGAGGGGCCACGTGCATTTTATCTCTGCTCCGAACTCAACACAATTCGAGGTTTTTGAGGTGAAACAAATTTCCGGTGACATAAACTTAATTAGCTTTTGTTCGAGCTTTTGTTTTATGGTTTTGCGGGTACAAGTCTTCTTCTCCGTGCGTGTATGTGTGTGTGTGTTTGTGTGTGTGTAGCTGGTTGCATGGGCGAATGATTGTGAGGCGGAGCTGTGTGGTTGGGGTACTTTGTTTTATAAATGGCATGTAACGTTGAAAGGCGGCATTTAGTTTTGATTTAATTGAGGCACTTAACAGATGTATCTTTAAGATATTTCATCCAGAGCAGTTACTAATTAAAAACGCAGACAACACAAACTTTTTGGCAGCCATGAAACAACTTTCAAAATTCCATGTTAAACGAATGATATTTACTGATAATATCAGATAGTACTTGTACTCCAACTCGAATACGAATCTCAGCCACAAAAACCTCAGCTACAACAATGAGAGGTGCCTTCACATAACATAAAGTTGAAGGAGAAAGCTGAGGAATAACAATAAGCATAACCAGCATGGGCAAATATAATGAAATTGAAAACTGAACTCTGCTCTGAATTGAATTGAAGTGAACTCTGAGCTCGAGACTAAACGTGGCTGAATAGGTAAAAGAAAAACTCAAGTGAATTCCAAACAAAAGTTGTCTGGGGGCTTGTGGCAAAGCGCTCGCTTCTGGTATGAGGAAATGAGAAACGGTTCGTGAACCAACAAAAAAATACATCCACAACTGTAATAAGGGAAGGAGGAAGGAGCAAGCAAAACGAAGAAGAAGAAGAAAACTGCTCACAAAACTAAACAGCAGAGACCTATGATTCCCATTGGATTTGCAGGGACTCAATGAGCGCAAAAGTTTATAAACAATTCTCAATATATTTAATAAGAGTGACGGGATGCATTGCGGGTGTGAGTGCGATTGAATATGTGTGTGTGCGTGTTACGCACAACCGACAAAAGTGGCCAAGGAAAATTAAATACTAAACAAAATAATATATGGGGCGTATACTTAATATTAAGTATACGTGTTTAAGAACATTTAAAAGCTGCGTTTAAAAAAATTTGTAAATAAAGCTAATATCATATAAATGATTGATTATTAAATATTAACTATTAACTAGCGCTAACCTAAAAAGTGTGTAAATATTGGATTTTTTATTAGAGTAAAAGAACTCAACAATTTAGTTAATTAAAATCTATTAAATTTAAAATGAATTATTTGTAAATAGGCAATATCATATCATTGCTCATTATTTATATATTAATTAATATAAATTATGTTCAGTTATTATTTATGCTAACTGAGGCGTATACCTAATATTTAGTATACATCTCCCAATGTAATAAAATGTTGCATTTAATTGTTTATGTAATTATGTCTTAATAAAACTAATAGAATTTTAATATTATTTAGTATTTATACAGCTTCCGAAAATTAACCGTATACTTAATATCAATACAATACATGTTAACAACTTATTAATTTGGGAAATATTTTTTTTATTTTTATCCAATGAATTGTGAGGGTGTTTTATTTATATTATATTTACTTTTATTGAGTTAAGTAATTATTAATGAGTATATTTAAATATATTTTCTAAAAGCATGAACTGTCCTAGCTGACCAAAGTAATTTGGTCGCCTGTCTCAATTAAGTATAAGGATTTGCATGAACACACTTCATCCATACACGCACACACCTTTACACACACATATATAGAGCAAGAGTTGCCCCTGCATGCGTGCTCATAAATAGTTCATCAGCCACAGAAGGCTAAGAAGTCGCAAGGCAGCAAAGTTTTACCTTTTTCCCTCAGCCCTCAGGCAAAGGGCAATAGCAGCAACGGACGCATAGGCAAACTGACGATATAATGATCTCCCCTGGGGTATCAGCACGGTCTTCCCACTCCATTCCACTTCTGCTCCCTCTCCCCTCCCCTCCCCCCCCTTCTGGTTGAGCAGGCTCGTCTCTGAACTGCAGTGCATTGAAATTCCTGCGGCATTTCTCAGCATCACCTTAATCGCCTGCCAAAGTTGCTTATGCTTGCCATTCCGGTTTTGACTGGCTCGAGTTGGAGCTAAAGCCGAAGCTGAAGTCTGGCTGTGGCTGTGGCCCGGGCAATATTAACAGGAAATGAAATCAAAAGGTTGCCTTTTACTTGATTTTCCCAATTCCGAGTGCTGGCTGCCGTTTCTTCTCCTTCCGCCCTCGGCGCGCGGAACTCTTCATTGTTCGTGCGCCTCGTAGTTTAGCTTCATCATCTGCACTTGGTGGTCTGTAACTTGCTTAGCTTGGAGATTGCCCTTCTCAACATCTTCCACCACAACTCCGTTTCCGTTCGTTTCATTCGTCATGACTGTAAGCTGTGTTGAGAACTCTGCTCAGCTCCCTGTTCTCAGTATTCTCATTGCCATTGCTGTTTGTTGTAGTAAGTAGCTCATCTGCGGCTGAGCGCATTTTATTTGTTTCAAATTGAGTTATGCCTAATGAAAATCAAATAAGCCACAATCCAGCCGGAAATGTTGTCGACTCTCGCCGCCCCCGCAGACAATCCTCATCATTCTGATACCCAGCTCAAGTTGCTTGTTGTTGTCTGTTGTGTGTTGGCTGTCTTGTCCACTTGGCTGCGAACTTGGCTTTTGCATTAGACTCATTTACGCATTATTCACGCCTATGTTGTGCAAATACTTGCACGCTTATTTCACGACAGCCACAAATTGAAAATGCCATTGAAATGAGCTGGAAATCAATTAAGTTCTAACCAACATGAAGTTAAAAGCTTAGCGCATTACGCATACGCCACGCAGGCCGCACGCAAATTTAACATTTCATTGCCTGCGTCTGTAGTTTGTAGTTTATAGTTTCCTTTTGCCTTCCCGCTTGGACTGGAGTGTGGATGCAAATAGTTACGAGTAAATTTACATATTTCATACGAGAGAGAGAGTGTGAGAAATTTATATACTCGTCTTTTAGTTGCTCTTCTGTGTATGTGTGTATGTGTGTGTGCGAAAAACACTACAGCATTTTGTTTATATATCAAATTGCTGCCTCACACTCCAACACTTACAAACATGATATCTGTTTATGAGTCGGGCCCCACACAGACTCTCAGTCAGCGTTAAGTGCAAGTGTGGAAAATTATTTAATGACTTTTCTGAATTTGAAACGGAATACGTAAGTGCGTTGCGGCAGAGTGTGGAGGACGAGAACGAGAACGAGGATGCGGATGTGGATGATGATGATGATGAGGCCAAATATTTGCATACGCAAAACTTGTCAGAGCCAAGCGGTTGAGTTGATAGCCAGATCCTTTGGCAACTTGCAACTGGCAACTGGCAACTGGCAAGTGGCAAGTCATTTAACACAACCTGAGCCTTGCCTCCTGGGACTTTCGTTGCGCATTTTTCTACAGTTTTATTAATTATTAATGCGTCTTTTGCGCGGCGCGCTGTAAGTAAAGCAGCCGCCTCCTGGCCACTTGTCCAACGTCGCCTAATGAAGCCACACTCCAGCTAGAGAGAAAGATGGAGATGGAGAGAGATGATGATGGGGTCGGCCTACTATGGCGATGTCGATGTCGATGTCGATGGCATGTCGTCGTCGTCGTCGTCGACATCAACATTAATTTGTTCAGGCGACACTCACAAGACAGCTGAAGGGGGAGCATAGGAGGAGCAGCAAGCAGTAGCACATAATTTGTAATTAATGACCAGTTAAAAAGCAACCTTGAGCAGAGTCTTCGACTTCGACTGCGACTACGACTTCCACTGCGACTGCGACTGCGATTTACAGCAGCAAAGTGTCTGACAGCCAAACGCTGATTTATGGCCACAGACCGCAAAATTTATATGCCATCAGAGAAGTGGCGATGCGAGTCGACTTTCCAGCCTGATTCGTCGTAGTTGCCATCTGTGGTGTCTGCTTGTCTTTACTTGCAATCCATATTCAATATTGCTGCCAAGTCGAGCGAGCAAGAGTCACAACGACTTGTGATTAGTTTTGCCACAAAACTAACAAGTATAACTGCAGTTATTCGATTAGTTTTGCTAACAAGAAAATGCATAAAATTTACAGTCATCAGCATTGAAAACATTGCAGATGAAAGTGTATACATAATTCAGCACTTGATATAAGCTCGATTTGTTTTTTTGCTTTCGTTTTTCTTTATCCTTTGGATTTTGCTTTTGTCACAGCATTTGAATGTGAAATGTCAGTCGCATGCAAAGGCAGGACTTTATGCTCATCTCAGCCCAGTTGCTTTTGCCATAGCTCAACTCTTTGTAGTAGCAAGCAAAGCAAAAAAATATATATAGAAGGATCTGTTTCATTTTGTTACTGCTTTCTCTCTGGTCTTGCCATGCGAGTAGCAACCAAAGCGCAATTTGTCTTCTGCCAGTCGCCTCGATAGTCAATGCTGAGCCCATTTACATTCGCTTTATTGCCACAGGCGTTTCTTTCTAGCATTTTCTTCATTTTTTTTTGCTTTACTTTTGTTTTCTATGCTTTTTTTTTTGCTCTGTGTTTTGCATGTTGTGAGTTTTGTCTGCGGCTGCTGTCACTCGACTAGCTTAGCCGACTCGATTGAACTGCCGTCTAAAGGCCTAAGACTATAGCCTAGCCTCAACAAGCAGTCTACTACTACTCCGACATACACACAGTGGCCCATTCAAATTGTAATTCCTCAATTATAAGAGTGTCTATGGCATGCCTATAAATATTTGTTGCCTGACGACAGTTTAATACCAGCTACCAGTTTGCTACGCTTTTTGATTAATGGCTGCCCTCGATTTGATGCACTGACAATCCCATAAAATCCAAAAAACAGCAGCAGCCGGAAAAACCAAAAATCCGTGATGAAGCTCAACTAAGTGAAACAACACGAGAGATAACATAGAAAACTGTTTTTTGCACTCTGTTTATTTTGAGACCAACTTTTAGCTAAGTGCAAAACAATTTACCCAAATACGCATGCACCTCACTCATCCTCTCACCCTCCCTTCATCCTCCCCTTCCTCACACACTCACACGCTTAATTGTTCCCTCGCCTATTTGCCGCTTTGAGCCGCTGCCGCTTCAGTGGAAGCTTTGTTATTGTTTGTGGCAAGCTTGTAGATTCAGCCAAAGCTGCTAAAAACTTGGCCAGTTCAGCACTCTTCCGCGTTTGCTTTTTATACCCTGTACTCTCTCTTACAGCAAGGATTAAACGGGCGTCCTTGTTCACAACTTAATATCTCACTTGTAAAAATATTGAACAAAAAATCTGTTATATAAAATCGCTGTTTACTCTTTGCTGCAATCAAGTCTAGACAACTTTGTTTGTCTTGTGCAAACTTAAAGCATTTTTCCTTTAGTCGTGCAATCCCCTTTCCACCTGCTTTATTATGCTAATGCAAAGACACCTCTCTCTCTCCCCTTGTTGTTATATTCTCCGAGTTGATTGTTGACTCTATTTTTTATATTTTTGTTTTTTTTTAACACATGCTCTTGCAATCTAGGTGGGATTGAAGGGTGAAAACTATGTCAGAGGCTTTGGCAAATGCAATGCATTTGCGTTATGCTTTTTAAGTAGCATTACACTGCATCAAAGTTACTTGTTAAATGCACAATAAGTAGGTGCAACAATTTTATATTGTCACGAAACACACTCGCAGCATATTTTAAATAAGCATGTGTTGCAAAGCGAACTTAAATAAGCTTTCGTAGTTGCTCTAATGGATAAATGCGACATTTATAAGGAGTAAAATAGTTTAGGATATAAACTTACACAAAAGATGTTTATTATTGTCTTTTAAATTGGTGATTACTCTTTGTAAGATTTTTATACAAGTTGTAGAAGTTATTGAAGAACAAATTCCATAAAGCAAAAAGAAAGCTTTGATTACCAATCTGGTATTTTATTATAGTATATTTTGAATGTAATACTATATCGATACACCATATATCGCTTTCCGCACAATTCAGTATTCTTGGTATATTAATTTGATTTATTTATACATAATAATACCCACGGGTATCTCACATTTGAGCTTACTCGACTTTCTTTTTTAAATATTAATTTACTTAAGTTACTGAAAATAAAATTAGTTCATATGCTATCTATTATTTCCCTGCTTTTTCAGCTATATTCCTTTAAAATTTAAAATCTTTTTTAAACTATATTTTACTTTCCCTCATTAGAGAAATTTACTCTACAATAAGGTAGCTAACATTAGTGTCGTGTCTTGATAGTTTATTCAGTCAGTCACAAATTAATAAAAACTGCTTTGAATTAGCTTTCTTCGTTGTTTGGTCTTAAACAACATCAAGCAAAGGCGATGGTGACGACGATGAGAATGACGCGTCGTCTCGGTTAGGTCGTTGCCTGAGAACTTCAGCAGACTGTAAAATAAAATAATTATGAGCAATAAATTTGCAAGAGCGTTACAAAAAAAAAAAAGCGAACGAACGAAACAAGAAACACTGTCGCGACGAAGGCGTCGGCATTGACGTTGATAATGAGCCCAGTGTTGGCCAAAGGTTGTTGTAGGCAACCTTAAAGACCGAGACTGAGACTGAGAGAGGGAGAAGAAGGGATTGCAAGGGAAGGCATGACGAGGCACTGCGAGGGAAGCAATTATGCTGGCAAAAGTACGTACAGCATCTAATTGGATCGATGCGAATGGCATGCAAAGCAGCACTGAAGAGGGAACTGGACGAATCATTTCAAAGATGCTTGCCATTAAAAATTCATAAGATTTGCACTTTGTCAGACGGCGGGCACAAAAAGAAGAAGACGCCAGACTCAGACTCGGACTCGGCTTGTTTGGCTAATTCAATTTAAAACCTTAAGTGAGGCAGCAAATCCACTTGCAATCGGAGGGAGGAAAACCTTCGCAGCGGTGCTCATATTTTATCGGTGCTGTCGTCTGGCTGCCGTTGCTGTTGCAGTTGCACGTGCCACACTCTGTCACACTCAACGGCGGCAAGCGGCTGTCCCGGCATTATCGGTGAGCGTAAATTTTGCCGGAGCGCCAAGAAAGTCGCGCACAGATTTATTTCATTTGCTGCGAACGCTGTTGCAACCATCCTTTATATAATTTCAATTATCGCCTGTTGGCCGTGTCATAAATTAACGTGAAATCCAGAGCGTTCAACGTTCGCTGATTGCACCTGGCCAGGCGATTTAATTAACTGCAAACACTCAGACAACTATGAACTAGTCGATGTGTGAGTATATTAAGCAGTCGTCTCACAAAGATATCTGAGCATTACGCCTCCATGAATGCACAATGCTAAATGGACGGTCGACGGGCCACAAATCTCGCAGTCTGGTCACAAATTTCGTTGACACTCCAACGGGCACTTTGACTGCCAAAGCAGCAACAGCAACAGCAACGACACAGAATTGCATATTGTTGTCAACAAAAATGGTAGATAGACTGCAACTGCAAAACAGTCAAACTGTCAAACATTTTGCTCAAGAGTTGTGGCCAAAAAAACTAAAGGTATAAACTGCTGTTGCTCGGTTGCCGTGCCACAAAAGCAACAGCAGGCAAAACTCTTGCAACAAACGATGGCAAACAAGTAAATGCTAACAAACGGAAACAAACAGCTGCATTAGCAGACGCAAATCAGCAGCAACAGCAACCAGAGCAACGACAACCAGAGCAGAGCAATAAAAACAACACAACAAACACGGCGGCTGCAAAGTTAAGCGCAGTTGAGTTACTCACTTAAAAATTCGAAACACAAAACGGAAATATGCAGAAGCTTGGGTCAGCAGCGGAAATAACTCAGCCGCCATGTTTGCCAACTCAAAATACCCTGTAACTACAATGCTACCCTGTAACTGCAGTTCTAAAATGTGAACATTCGAAAATGAATGTTGTATGTATTATTAATATTTAAAAAGAGATTAATAGGTAGACCAAAATCATATTTACTTAATTCATTGTGATTATTAAATCCTAACAGAATTTCTATAAGCAAGTTCATAGTTAAATATATACAATTTTAATTAAAAACTTCCCTACATATTTATTTAATTAAGTTATACATATTACATCCAAGTTTTGTTTGTTGGCTAGCTTTTAAATATATATTTCCATATATTAAATAGTTTACCAAATTGTAGAGGCCATTTTCTTAGGCAACTATTTACAGGGTATAAGCTTAGTTGTGCTCATTTTGCTAGCAACATTTCGCAGTTGTTGTCAGCGTTGTTGGCTGTCATCTACCTGACCTGTACGCTAACGAGCGACGCCAAATGATGAGACGCTTATACATCCTTCAGTTGAAGACTTATGAAATTCACTTTGATTGCAAGCGATGTTTCGAAGCAACTGGTAAATGGTTGTACCGCAGACCTGTGCCCCGACTTGACTCGACTTGGCTTGACTTGACTTCATGTAAGTGCTATCCAAAACCGCTACAAATTAGTGATAATGAATAATTTCCCTAGCGGTAATTAAGTGCATCATTAAAAGGTGCTTAATTGCCAGTAAGGCAGCTTCAACGTTGCAATCCAACAAAATTGAAGTCAAGCCCAAGTACGGTGGGCAAAAAGTCCAATTTATTAAGTCCTTCAACATACATGTGTATGATGTCAGTAATGTATAATAATATAGTATAAATCATATAATATAACTTTCAAATTAATTGATGTAAGATTAAAAACATATTGTTACTTCCTTTTTTATTAAAGAGAAAATTTCTTTGAACTAATGGACACCTAAAACACATCTATATTCTTTAAATAGAAGCAATATCATAAATATATTTATGTGAAATTCAATAGAAATCTACTACACTTACAAAATATTCTTTTCATAATACTTATTTGCTCCTAAATCGCTTAATAGAAATCTAATTACTTTCA